>NC_136264.1:164725171-164762873 GCF_964187855.1 Myxine glutinosa
CGAATTGCTGCAGTGGCGGAATGGCAAACATTAGTAATTTCTTCTTTCATGATTAGATGATTAATCCATGACTGTACCAAGATTTCTTGCATGGACAATGGGAGACACATCAACATCGCCATGTATAGCTGTGTATCATCTGCCTGGAGTCTGAGACCATTGATTGCATGTCATGAGCAGTCATGACATCAGCAACTGGGGCACTGCACATCATGAAAATAATCGCTCCCATAACGGACCCTTGGGTTGCACCACCGTTGTCATGGTATACATCCGACGTGATCTCCTCGATTCTCATGGAATGTGTTCTTTCCGCCAAATAAGAGGAAAATCACTGCAGAACGTTGCCAGGGAGACCAAAACGCTCGAACAGTCTCTGCAGCGATATCCGATGGTCTATTGTCTATTGTAGCGGACGCTGCACTGAAGTTGAGAAGTACAAGAACAGCTTTTGTTGCCATTCAGGGCTAACAGGAAGTCACTCTGCACCTTGAGGAGGGCTGTCTCACCGGAATGATATTCTCTATATGCCGACTGGTTCCGGGGTAATAAATTGTTGCCAGTCAAATACTCCTTGATTTGAGCAGCAGCTGCCCTTTCAACTCGTTTTGTTACAAAGCTAAGATTAGATATTGGGTGATAGCTACTGAGCTCCTCACATGGGAAGCTGTTCTTCTTCAGTCAAGGGGTCACGAGGGCATGTTTCATCGAAACAGAGACTTCCCTTGTTTGCAAATTTGTGTTGATTATCCTCGTATAAAGGCAAGTAGTAGAACATGAATGCATTTTTCCAATAATGACGTTGGTAAGGGCTCACAAGATGAGGCATATTGAGGCAAGCTCACAAGCTCACAAGGTGGAGGCTTGATGATGTTGATAACATCGTCTTCCCTGACAGTATCAAACTCCTCCCTTGATACTTCACGGTGTTCAACAACTTCAACTGACAAGTTTTCATTTACTTCCTGATTGAGCTCGTCTCGTAGAAGTCAGATCTTCTGGTCTAAAGTCACCAAAGGAGTTAACTTACTGCCGTGGCCACTCATATTGGGGTAGAATCATTTTAGGGGCTGCTGAAGACTTCACCACTTGAAAAGGACTTGGTCAGAGATGTTAATCTTCCCAGGAAATATTCAGGATTTGAGCGATGAAGTAATTTATTGTAAGCCTTACATTGACTTTGGGAGCCTGGTGTTGGCTTAGCCATTAGGGTGCGGCTTGGGATCCTAGGATCCTGGGTATCAAATACCGGTTGATCGCTGAATTAACGCCAGTGGGGTTGACTCAGCCTGTCATCCTTCTGAGGTCGGCAAATTGAGTACCAGTTCACTGGTAATTGCCTGTGTGTCGCAAGAGGCGACTAACAGGGTTGGCGGCAGGAAGAGCATCCGGCTGTAAAACATTGCCTCAAAAATGGGACCACGGTGCCTGAAAAAGGCCAACCCCTGCTTTGCAGGGAAAATGGCCTCTAAAGGTGGATCTTACATTGACTTTGGAACATCTCCTTATGAACCCGAAGACCTGACCTAAGTTCTAACCATTCAGTTTTACCTCGATCCTGCTTGGCTTTTTGAAGGGTATTTGAATACCATGGGTCCAAGTATGACTTCTTCATTCAATAGCGGAGCATACTTGTCTAGGATTCTATGGAGCTCAGTATTATAATATAAAGCATTTCAAGGTGTTCTAAACTGTGCAGTGAATCAAAGGGAAGTCTAGAGGTCAAGATGTCTTGCTGGAAATTGACAACACTGCTGTCCCTCAGCTTACGGGTTGTAATAGGGTGACGTATGGGACAGAGACACGCAGTAAGGAGGCGACACCCAATTGCCATGTGATCAGATGGTAAGGATGAGTATGTTGAACCTTCAGGCATGAAACTGTCTTCCTCTCATGATATGATGACATTGAGTGCGTGTCCGCTTGAGTGTGTGGGGCTCTTCACATAGTTGCAAAGGCAGCTCTAATATTTGACGAAATCCGAATGAGTTACTGTTCCCTGGATCCTCCACATGTAAATCTTACTATAATTCACCAAATGTCTGTCTGTCTGTCCGTTCGAAGGTACCATAAAAATTGCTGAACCGATCGCAAAGATATTTTCGGTGGATAATCCTGGGATCCCCAGGAGTAAAATAGGCTATTTAGTTTTCCCAATTTCAGCTTTAGTCTCCAGCATCCTCAGGTTTGGACTTCCGCATAACATTCGCGTTTGCATGACGTTCATTGTGACGTCTTCTTACGTCGAGCAACGGTACCCGCCCTATGGGCGGGGCTTCAATTGGGATGAAAAGGCTAAATATCGGAAATTGAAGCCTTTTTTTCTTTTAAACGATTTATATAAACATCCGTTAAATCTTGATCGGTGCAGTCGTTTGTGCGGCACCTGGAAAAATAACGTCATGCGGGAGCAAGTATCAGCAGGATGTGGCAGTGTGTGAGTCCACGTTTGCACCGATCGCTGCACCGTGTGCCACACAAACGGCTGCACCGATCGCTGCACCATGTGCCACACAAACGACTGCACCGATCGCTGCATGGCTGCATCGATCGGATGTGGCATGAAGGAGGATCTGCACTTCGACATGAAGGAGGATCAGATCTAACAGATCGCTGTCTCCATCGATCTTGCCAAGGCTGTAACACCTATCGGCTCAAAATCCTTTTAACTGTTGATTTGGTACAGTTACACGTATCGGGAGTACATACGACAAAGCGATTGTGAACACGATTATCGATCACGATTCACGATCATCACGATCATAGTGTATCGATCACGATTTGAAACACGATGGAATAACATTTACCGTTTTTTGCTTTTTTGTTTTTTTGTATGCTGAATCGAGGCTCGTGAAAGAGCTAACATTTATTTCAGAAACAAATCAACCAGACAAACAAAATATATAAAAAGAGGGAGCGGAAGACAAGATGGGGAGAGAAGGGGAAGCACACAAACATAACATTTGAGAGCAGGGAGATGTGTGGGGGGAGGAGGCGTGGGAAGGGGGGGGGGGGGGGTGGGAGAAGTATAAAACACAAGGACACCAAGGACTTCCAGGACAGAAGTTGGTATTTCAAAAAAGTGGATTTGGGGTGAAATTAGCGGGGGTAGAAAAGATCAAAGTTTTGGATGGGGGAAGATAAGAGATGGTGGTGAACAGCTGTTTTAAAGACCTGGAGGGTGGAGTGGGATTGAAGAGAGTGAGGGAGTTTGTTCCAGAGGCGGGAGAAAATTGGAATGAAGGAGTGAAGGTGGGCAGAGAGTCTTGATATTGGCAGTTTAACCATAAGAGGGTTGCAGGCAGATCTTGTTTGTGATCTACAGTGATCCTACAGTTCGTGACCTGTAGGAATATTTGGGGGACAGAGCCCAGAGAGAGCTGGGGGGGGGGGGGGGGGCAAGGCCAGAGAGGAGTCGGTAGAAGACGGAAAGACCACCAACCTGCCTGCGGTGAGTGAGTGAAAGGCCCTCGGAGTTAGCTTCATCGCGGGAGATTCCAATGATTCTGAACGCTTTGGTTTCAACAGCGTGAAGACGAGCTACGTGTGAGGCAGGAGCACCAGCCCAGAGGGGAGAGCAGTATTCCATTGAGCTGCGGATGAAAGCCTTGTATGTGGTGAGGAGCTCAGGTGTGCCAAGATATGAACATTGATGTGGCTTTTATTGAACTTCAAAAGATACTGTTTAGATTTTGATGATTTGCGTGTGATATGATTCAACGGATGTTTATATGAATCGTTTAAAATAAAAAAAAGCCTTCAATTTCTGATATTTTGCCATCGCCATATGCAGATTCGCCATGGTCCTACGATCGATGTTTCTATACGTGAACGTACCCGTTTGTTTGCGAACAGGTACGTTTTTCATGGAAGTCCTTCACGAACTTGCTGTCCATGTCTGACGTGCGACTGAAGGTGCTACAGGAATGTGGAATTTATTGGTTTCATGCTTTAGCATTCGCCGTATCTGCATTGCCTGTTTGCTTCTGGCCTCCCACCCGTGCGTAGAACGGGTATTTCTCTAGTAAATTAAAATCACCAACCATTAACAGTTTCTGGTGTGTGACGGTGAGCACCTCAATGGACAAGATAGTTCCCTGTTGAAGGCTGTAGGTGTATGTACAGTCATGTGAAAAAGTAAGTACATCCCATATAAAGTTTTGACTTTTTCAACATATTTCAACATACAGCTTGATTTGATCTTCATTTCAACAATATTAATAGATAAAGGTGATATAATATAACAAATATCATGAAACATTTACATTTTGTAGTCCATTGTATAATTTAAATAAACATAAATGCAAATTTCGCATGTGGAAAAAGTAAGTACACCCTTGGCTCTAATAGGTGGTATTGCCCCCTTTTGGAGAAACAACTTCAAGTAGGCGTTTCTTATAACTGTCTATCAGTCTCTCACATCGACTGGGAGAAATTTTTGCCCACTCCTCCATGCAGAATTCTTTCAGCTGTGCGATGTTTGAGGGGTTTCTTGCATGCACAGCTCATTTCAAATCTCCCCCACAACATCTCGATGGGATTTAGATCTGGGCTTTGACTTGGCCATTCCAGAATCCTCCATTTATTTCTTTTCATCCATTCCTTGGTAGATTTCCTGGTTTGTTTCGGGTCATTGTCATGGTGCAAAGTCCACCTTCGGTTGAGCTTCAACTCTCCGACAGTTGGCCTCACATTATCCTCAAGCACCCTCTGGTACAATGAAGAATTCATCGTGGATTCTATGATGGTGAGATACCCAGGCCCTGATGCAGCAAAGCTGCCCCAAACAATAATATTTCCACCACTATGCTTTGCAGTTGGTATCAGGTTCTTGTGCTCAAATGCTGTCTTTGGTTTTCGCCAAACATGTCTTCTGGTACTGTGGCCAAATAGCTCTACCTTTGACTCATCTGTCCAGAGCACATTGTTCCAGAAGTGCAGGTCTTTGCCTAGGTGTTCATTGGCAAACTTTCGTCTTGCCCTGATGTTCTTTCTGGACAGCAAAGGTTTCCTCCTGGCACACCTCCCATGTAGATCAAATTTGTGCAGCCTCTTTCTAATGGTAGACTCGTGCACTTTGACATCAACAGTGGCAAGAGCTACCTGTAGGTCCCGTGATGACATTCTGGGGTTCTTAGAGACTTCTTTCAGTATCTTGTGGTGTGCTCTTGGGCTGAACTTGCTGGGGCGGCCTGGCCTGAACAAGTTGGCAGTTGTTTGGAATCTTCTCCACTTGTAGATGATCTTCCGGACAGTCGAATGATTGATTTCAAATTGTTTGGAGATCTTTTTAAATCCCTTCCCAGACTCGTAGGCATCTATAACCTTCTTTCTGAAGGCCTCTATAACCTTCTTTCTGAAGGCCTCAGAGAGCTCTTTTGATCTAGGCATGGTGACGCCGCACACTTCAACAACAAAGAGCAAACCAAACTAAATGTCTGAGGTTTAAATAAGACAGGTTCCTCCAAGATCCTCTCTAACGATGGTCTAATCATTTGCACCTGAGCTGGTGCACCTGCTTCTAATTTTAGGTATTTGAAGTAGTGATAAATGTAGGGGTGTACTTACTTTTTCCACATGCGAAATTTGCATTTATGTTTATTTAAATTATACAATGGACTACAAAATGTAAATGTTTAATGATATTTGTTATATTATATCACCTTTATCTATCAATATTGTTGAAATGAAGATCAAATAGCTGTATGTTGAAATATGTTGAAAAAGTCTAAACTTTACATGGGGTGTACTTACTTTTTCACGTGACTGTATGTTCTTGGAAGTTGGTGGTCTATATATCACCACCAACCGAAACGTATAGGTTTCAAACAATGTCAGCGTCAAATCAACATATTCAAAAGACTCAAAGTTAGAGCGTTCATTGTTTTTCTGTTTTTTGTCTCCAAGATGTAGGCTCGTGTAAGAGCCAGCACATTAAACACACATTAGCACATACAACCAAAAAACATAAACGGACACATAAAACAGGAAAGGGAGGAGTAGACAAGATGGGGAGAGAGAGGGAAGCACACAAGCACAACAGTAGAGAACAGGGACATCGGGAGATCTGTGGAAGGGAGAGGGTTGAGAGGGTGGGGTGGGGGGGGGGTGCGGGGGGGGGAAGGGGTATACACTATAAAACAAATTGCATGAGAGAGAGCAATAAATTGACACTACTAGGAATTTCAGGAAAAAAGTCGGTATTTCAAAAAAGTGGATCTGGGGTGAATTAGCGGGGGTAGAAAATATCAAGGTTTTGGATGGGGGAAGATAAGAGATGGTGGTGAACAGCTGTTTTAAAGACCTGCAGGGAGGAGTGGGATTGAAGAGAGTGAGGGAGTTTGTTCCAGAGGTGGGAGAAAAGAGGAATGAAGGAGTGAAGGTGAGCAGAGTCTTGATTTTGGCAGTTTAACCATAAGAGGGTTGCAGGCAGATCTTGTGCGACCTGTAGGAATATTTGGGGGACAAAGCACAGAGAGAGCTGGGGGAGCAAGGCCGGAGAGGAGTCGGTAGAAGACAGAAAGACCACCAACCTGCCTGCGGTGAGTGAGTGAAAGGCCCTTGGAGTTAGCTTCATCGCAGGAGATTCTGTTTCTCTTCTCTTCATATCCAAATCCTCCTCATCTTTCTTTCTTTCTTTTCTTTTCTCTTTTCTTTCTTCATCTTTCTTTTCTTTTTTTCTTTTTTTCATCTTTTCTTTTCTTTTTTCCATCTTTTCTTTTCTTTTTTCCATCTTTTCTTTCTTCATCTTTCTTTTCTTTTTTCCATCTTTTCTTTCTTCATCTTTCTTTCTCTTCTCTTCATCTTCAAAGCGTTTCTCTTCATCTCCAAAACCGAATGAAACCCAACTGATGTTATTATAATAAATCAATTCAGCAACTACAGAAAAAGAGGGAACAACATAAGGAACCTCAGAAACACGACTCATCGATACTTTAAGCTTTTCATTTCATCTCCCCAAAAGACTTGAATATGAACTTTTTATTTTCTGGCTTTTTGCAACCGATTCTGAACAAATTAAATCGATAAGTTGGTCCATGACCTTCTGGTTTCCGATACAATGTAGTTTTACTTTATTTAGTCGCTAAAACTGCCATTCTGATACATTATTAAGAGGGTGTGCCATCCATCAGATAGAGACAGAAAGCCAGCTGTCTCATTTGTTTCGAAGTTGCAGACGTTCGTACACCAAGATTTGTCGTTAGGTGGACTAGCTTATGGACAATCACCCAGGGAACCAGACATGTCTACCAATGTATTTGTCCTGCACGTCATAGACAAGTTCCTCCATAAGACTTAGTCTAGAACAATGTTTACAATAAAAAACTAGAGTTCATAGAACACATTACAGTCTTGAGGAAGAAGGACATAGGCGGGGTCTGCAGACAGCAAATTTGATTTGTCGAGATGATGGGAAAATGCCGTAATAGTTTGTCCAAGTGCTTCTGAACGAAATGTTTTGAAAGTGCCAAGAAGAGAAGGCGATTTGTGTTCAACAGTGTTCAAATATATAGTCCTATCAAACACGTCACATTATTACCTCCGCCACCGAAGGTGGATGGAGGTTATGTTTTCACCCCTGTCTCTCTGTTTGTGAACAAAATATCTCAAAATGTTGTGGACGGATTCGGACGAAATTTGGCAGAGATGTAGCGTATATGACAAGGACAAAATGATTAGATTTTGGTGAAGATCCGGATCCGGATCCGGCTACGAGAATTTATTAAGTGATTCTTCACCATTGGGAGATGGGGCCAAAAACGATGCATAGCAGAATATCTCAACAAGTAGTTGACGGATTTGGACGAAACTTGGTGGAGAGGTTGGGTGTCTGACAAGGAAGAATCGATTCAATTTTGGTGAAGATCTGAATATGGATTCGGATATGAGAATTATTTATTTTTTAAGTGATTCTTCACCATTGCGAGATGGGGCCAAAACCGATACATTGCGGGATATCTCAAAAGGTTATGGACGGATTTGGATGAAACCTGGTGTGCAGGTTGTGTGTGTGACAAGGAAGATTCGATTCGATTTTGGTGAAGATCTGAATATGGATTCGGATATGACGATTATTTAATTTTTAAGTGATTCTTCACCAGAGTGATATGGCCAACCAGGCGGAGGTATCCTCTCTAGCGAGTGCCATTCTAGTTTATCCGTGCAAAACAAAGTTATGTCCTTTAAAAAAGTAAGTTTCGTGTTTGGAATGATTTTCAATTTTGTTTGACTGCCAGACAGGCAGACAGAGTAAAAGTATCATCTCACTCCTCTCCGCACATGCACGATTGGGACGAATTCAGAGCCAAAGTACTGCTAAACTGCAGGTTTGTTTCTACAATTAATGTTTCCGATTCGTATTCAAAGTAAAACATTCAATTGAAACGAAGCTATTCCTCGATCATAAACTCACGTTTGTGGACAGACAGACACAGTGACCCACTTGCTTAACCCCACTTTTGCTTCACGGCTAATAGGCCAGATCTGGATCCGGACCCGAACCGAATTCGTATCCGGACCTGGCCTCGCCCATGCTGGGTAATAAGCGACAAGACGCATTTATGATGATGCTGTGGCAAGTCTTAAGACGCTGAGTCATGAAATGTTATTCTTTGGTGTATTTTTATGCTGTGTACACGATGTGACATATTTTCTGTACCGTGCAAGATTTATTACATCAATAACCGTGAATCCCCCAAAGGTCCACACAAATTGCTCATTAATACAAGGCAAGAAAGTTTGTTTTTTTGTATACAACATCGAGGCTCGTGTAAGAGCTAACATTAATCATAAAAGACAAACTGGCACATAAAACATAAGATAAAGGCAGCGGGAGACAAAATGGGGAGAGAGAGGGAAGCACCTTTATGTCTCCAAGTACAACATTTGAGAGCAGGGACATCGGGCGATCTGTGGGAGGGAGAGGGCTTGGGGGGAGGAGGCGTGGGAAGGGGGGTGGGGAGGGGTGGGAGAGGTAAAAAAAAAGAAACACATGGACACAGCGAGGACTTCCAGGAAAGAAGTCGGAATTTCAAAAAAGTTTGAATAGTAAAGTTTGAAAAAGGTTTTTTTTAATATTAAGAATACCATTTTATGAATCCTGCGACGATCTGAGACCCACCTCCTCCCCCTCACAATCATTATTCATCCCATGGATCCAAACCTGTACAACCACTTCGTCCGAAAGTGGATGGATGTTATTTTTCACCCCTGTCTGCTTGTCACTTGCGAAAATCTAAGATTATTATGTCTGTCTGTCTGTTTGTTTGTCTGTGATCATGTCAATCATGTATGTCAATCGCCTACAGGTCACAATTTTAAACCGATCTTCACGAAACTTCACAAAATGGTGGAGTTGGTCATAAGTAAGAAGCCTATTGATTTTTAGGTCAACAGGGAAACATAGGCCAAAGGTTGACAACCTTGTCCAATTTCTAAAATTGTCAATTTACATCCGATTGACTTGAAATTTGAAGGGGATTTGCATGTCGCGTCACTGAATTCAACCACCAATTATTTTTGAGTTCAACATAGGCCAAAAGGTAAACATAGGCCAAAAGTCAACAACTTATTTGAGGGATTTCTCAAGTATCGTGCTATGCATGACATATTTCTGCTTGTTTGTCTGCCAGCAGGTTATCTCGGAATGTTATGGACAGATTCGGACAAAACTTGGTGGACAGGTTGGGTGTGTGACAAGGAAAAAATTATTATCTTTTGGTGAAATTTCGGTTCTGGACACTATCATCCGAAAGGACTATATTTAATTTAATGATTTTTAACTGTAAATAATATGCCCAAAGTTATATAAATTTGTTTAAATTCACTCGCTGTTGATAATGACGTGTCAAAATGTTTCCCGAGTTTCTTTATTTATTTTTCAAACATCATAATATGCTTTTTGTTACAAAAACATTTGAACTAAGTGATGTGAAATTGTAAATCCAAAGCAAATGTTATTTGTTATTTGGAAACATTTATTAACTGCATAAACATGAAGGTGATGCATATGAATGGCATATTGTGAAAGAAGCAGTCTCTTAAAGAGCACCTGTTTATTTATTTATACATTTATTGTCTGTAAATTGATGGAGACGCAAAAACAGGGTTATAAAGTGTCATTGCAGCGTCTGCTCTCCCTGAGTGCAGTGAGATGTCGAGGTATTCCGTTCATCAAGGGGATGCTCTCCCAACTGCAGCACTTTGGCGGTAGATCAGTCTGGACGCGTTTGCACCATTACCGTCAAGGTGGTTGGCGTTCCACTTGGGGTTGTGCAGAGCAAAGTGTACTTTAAGCTCTATTTAGGAAAAAATCCCTTAAAATGTGTCTTACACCAGTGACTATCACATTGTTATAAATAAGTGACATTGTTATATATAAGTGACTATCACATTCTTACACTTACACCAGTGACTATCGCATTCTATTACGAAAGCCATTGCGACTTAGAGCAAGGAGGGAAAGTTTTAGTGTAAGAGCCACCATTATTTTACAACGTAAGAGTATCATCGGCATAAAAAGACCAGATAGAAACATTATGCATGTAATGCCACAAATATCTATTTTTAAGGAATGCTGTCATTCAAACATACTGTTGTGGAAATGACTCCGAGAGGTTAACATTGCTTCGTATAGTTTAGTTAGAGCCTTCATAAATGTCTTAGAGTAAGTAAGTGTAAAGTAATTAATTGTGATATTAGATATTCGTCACTCATACGTCGGAGACAGACGATGGCCATCCTTCCAAGTGTATGTGTCTAAAAATCCCCATTCCTGTGAGCCTATGTTTTATGTACTGCTACCCTTTGGAATCTGTCCTTTATGTCTCTTTTTAGCACTTTGCAAGGCCTTGAGGCACTATCTATGTGGGAAAAGCTGTGACCGCCACACTGACCCGCCAACAAACGGGTATGCCCTGCCCATGAAATGGCCCACGGTCCAATTGTAAGTGAAAGCGGAGGGCGTGCTGCATCATGGGTGATGTGGGTTGCCCGAAGCAATAAAGCTGGGTGTGCCGAGTGGAAGCAAAGAAGCTTGAATGCCGTTGAAGAAGAGCCGTGTGCTTCACTCGCCCCTGCCCGCACCAGAGCCATGCCCTCTCCTCTCCTCCAGGCCAGATGCATGGAACGTGATGTGCCATTTCCCTGCCAGAGCGGCCGGTACCTTAATCATCTTGCGATGCCCTGCCGGGCACCGCACGCTATTTCTCTCTCGTGAATTCCCTCTGTCTTCTCCACCATGGTGTGATTGCTTGCGCCCGGGTTAGGGCATAGACAATTAAGGCTCCCGTTCCTCACTCCTGTGGGCACGTATGTTTCGGAGTGGGTAAGGGGTGTTTATTAAATTATAATTGTTATTGCCATTGGTTCTTGTACATTACCTCCCCATGACCATTACTTGCATATTAATTCAATATACCTAGACTTTGGGGTGAATTCTGTTCGTAGTGGTCATTCATTACTAATTGAGGAAAGCCCATTGACGGTCAATTGGCAGTGACTACTAGTGCTGTATATCAAGACCTTATCATGCACCTCTTGGCATTGCTCGGACTAATCAGAGGCAAGGCATACTGTACCAATTAGCATTGCGCTTAGCTGGTTCGGCGGTCCAACTAGTACGGTATCAGAAGTGGAAAGGCCCACGATCCGGCCCGGGACCGCAAACTCAGCTGACAGTTCCGATAGCATTGAGGTGACTCGCCGGACTTGTACCAGGCAACTTGCATGACCGTGCAACTAGTGCAATGCTCATGCATTGACAGATTCAAAAATAATTAGAGTAATGATGCTCAAAGAGCAGCACAACTTCATATTATCCCATATTTGCATCCAGTAAGATCCCAGGACCCACAGCAACACAGCCTCTATGATCTCCAACTCCACCAGTGATGACGCAAGATAAAGTTTCTAAAATTCAATCCCTTAAAGTTTCTTACAATGCAAATCAATTATTTCCTTAAGCAGCATGTTTCACAAAATAGATCACTTTTAAGTGTAGTTTTAAAGCACACTGCTTAACTTATCATTTTTCAATAGAGTAATGATGATTAACCTGGGTTCAATTTCCAACCCGAATATAAACTGTTAAATTGGTGCCTAACAAGCAGGACGGTGCTTCACAAAGTGCACTGACCCACAGACTGATGTTAAGATAGATGTCCAATCGGCATTATATGGTGCACGTGTAAGATCCTGCTTGAATGGGAGGCGAGTTATCACCAGCACCCTAAGACTGGTGTTGGCTTAATGGTTTAATAGGGTGCTGGCTTGGGATGCTAGGATCCTGAGTTCGAATCCTGGTCGATTGTTGAAATTAGGCCTGTATTCCAGTGTTAGCAATAACCAGTCTTTAACGAATACCAACAACGACTGATGGCAGAAAGATTAATGTTCATCCAATGGATGGCGCACATATTTGTTATCTTCTTCAGTGAACACACTGACTCTGGAAAATACCCTTTATCTCTTTGCTGATGACACCACTCTCTGCAGACATCCCTCATTCGTCTGACAAACCGGCCGCAGCCTCTTCTCTCTAAGACCTTGGCAACATTACATGGCCTAATTTCACGGTTTTAGGAGACTCCCTCACGGCTTTATCTCGACTCTAATTCACCATCACAGTCGCTGATTGGTGCCTCACAAGCAGGACGGTGCATCACAAAGTGCACTGACCCACAGAATGACGTTAAGATAGGTGTCCAATCGGCCCTTTGACCTCCCCATATATATATATATATTAGTCCCTTTCCCTTATTCAAGTCAGTCGATAAGGAAGATCTTTGTTTGTTTTTTAACAAACAGACCATTACTGGTTATTGCCATCGCCTCATCACTGACTCCACCCAGAGCCGGGGCTTGGAGCTTCCGCTTCCGGTCCGGTATGAAGAGGACGCAGGTGTCACATGCTCGCCGCTTCTTCGACCGGGCCACTGTCAGTTGCTTGCTTTTATGGTGGTCGTGCGGATTTTTTGGCCATTGAGTCTGCCCTCTGCATAGCCCTGGCTGTGCTCCCTGCTTCGCCTGCCCGGCTCCTTCGCCTGCTCGCTGTTTCCTCGGGCACGCTCTCGTGGGTTGTGACCATCGCAGCGGTTTGGTGGCGGTTTCCCGCCGTGATCTAGATTTGTAGCGGCGGCGGTCGATTGCCGCTGCATTTTCCGCTTTGCCATGATCAACCTTGGCCTCGTGATCGTCTCTTTGCTCCTGCCTGCCCTCTGCTTGGTCCCGGCTCTGCTCCTGGCTTCACCTACCTGGCTCCTTCGTTTCCTCGGGCCCGCTCCCGTGGGTTGGGACCATTGTTTCACCTCCTCAACCTTGGCCTCGTCTCGTCTCTCCGCTCCTGCCTGGCATGGCTCTGCGGTACTCCGCCGCAAGGCTCCTTCTGCTCAATACCCGCTCCACCCCATCATGCATCTCTGCCATCAAATCAAATGGACTCCTCCGACGACCCAGGTACATTCACCGTGGCTCCGGTCGTAAGTTTGTATATTTGCAATCAGGCCACTCCATCCCCGTCCTCTGGTCGGCTCAGCGCACTCTCACTCTTCGTCCCAGCGCACCTGGTCACAGCAACGCACACATTCGCACCTCCTGCCTACGAACCCTGGCTAAATCACCTGAATTCATCCCTGCTGTTCAAAACAACATCAAGCTCACCCTGTTCAACACCCGGTCCCTCAACAACAAATGCCTCATCCTGAACGAATACATCCTGGATAACAAACTGGACTTTCTCTGTCTCACCGAAACCTGGCAACAACCTCTGGACTACTACACACTCAACCTCACCACACCCAATGGATATTCCTACGTCAATAAACCACGCTCGGGGGGCCGAGGTGGTGGAATTGCCGTTATCCACCGTCAAGACATCAGGACTAGCCTCAACCCCATCGCCTCATCCTCATCATTTGAACACCTGGCTTTTAAACTCTCTGGTCGCACACAGTCAGTCATGGCTGTCGTCTACCGCCCTCCCAAGCCACACCCATCATTCCTGTCTGACTTCTCCTACCTTCTGACCCAGCTATGTTCCCTCTCCCCCTCAATCCTCCTCCTTGGTGATTTCAATATCCACATGAACTCCACTGACTCCACAATAACCACTGACTTCACTGATTTACTCACCTGCTTTAACCTCACTCAACATGTCGACTTTCCTACCCATATCCGTGGTCACATTTTGGACCTTGTCTGCTCCACTGGATTAAATTTGCACCATCTCTCTGGCTCCGACCTCACCCTCTCTGACCACTTAGCTATCACTATGACCATCAACATCCCCACCCCAGCACCAAGGCATTATCGCACTATCAACTTCCGTAAGCTAAACGCTCTTTCATCTACCTCATTCTCATCCACCCTCTCTGAAAAAATGTCCACTTCTCCCTTCGTTGACCTCCACACCCCTTCCGACCTCACTGACTACTACAACCACACTCTCTCCTCCTGCCTTGACCAGCTTGCGCCTGTAAAAACCAAAACAGTTTCTTTCACCCATTCTGCTCCCTGGTTTACCCCTGAACTCCGCCTGATGAAAACTCGTGCTCACCAACTTGAAAGACTCCGCAATAAAACAGGTCTCACAGTTCACTCCCAAGCCTACAAGGACCACCTACAACACTACAAAGATGCCCTCTCCCGCGCCCGCTCCGCCTACTACTCTCAAATTATCCACTCTGGCTCCGGAAACCCAAAAGCACTCTTCTCGACAATAAACAAACTCCTCCGCCCCCTGAACACCACCACCCAGTCATTCACAGTAGACAACTGCATCTCCTTCCTCTGTTTCTTCCAACGCAAAATTGACGACATCTACAACAGCTTGACCACCGCCGCACCCGCTCCCCCTCCAACCACCTGCCCCCCCTTGTCCTGCCATTCCCTGTCTCGGTTCTCCCCAATCTCCCCTACTGACCTCCTCTGAACTCCTCATAGGAATGAAAACTGCCACCTGCACTCTTGACCCCATCCCCTCCAGCTTTGTCAAGGCCTCCCTCCCTGCTCTCTCTCCACTTATCATTGCAACAATAAACTCCTCCCTGTCTACAGGCATCGTCCCACCTTCCCTCAAAATTTCTGCTGTTACCCCCATTCTAAAAAAACCTGGTCTAAACCCTGACACCCTAAACAACTTCAGACCCATCTCCAACCTACCCTTTCTGTCAAAAGTTTTGGAACGCGCTGTAGCCACTCAACTCAAACATCACCTCTCTGCCAATAACCTGTATGAAACATTCCAATCCGGATTCCGCTCCAACCACAGTACTGAAACTGCTCTCCTCAAAATCACCAACGACCTTCTCCTCTCCTCTGACGCTGGCAACCTTAACATTCTCGTCCTCCTCGACCTCAGCGCTGCCTTTGACACCATCGATCACACCATCCTCCTCACCCGACTTGAATCCACCTTTAACGTTACCGGCACTGCCCTCTCTTGGATTAAATCATACCTCTCTGACAGACGCCAGTTCATCTCCATCAATAACTGCAAATCCCCCACTGCTCCCCTCCCCCAAGGTGTCCCCCAACGTTCAGTTCTTGGCCCCCTCCTCTTCATCCTTTACCTGTCCCCCCTCGGTCACTTAATCCGCCGTCATGGTCTCCAATTCCACTGCTTCGCCGATGACATCCAGCTTTTCATCTCCACCAAGTCCGTCTCCACCGACACTCACTCTATCCTGACAAACTGCATCACTGAAATAAAATCCTGGCTTCAAATCAACTTCCTCAAGCTTAACTGTGATAAATCTGAAATAATCATCATTGGCCCAAAAACGCTCACAAAATCCACCCATAACTTTGCCCTCAACATCGACGGTATCCCAGTATCCACCTCCCCTCACATCCGGAATCTTGGCATCATCTTTGACCAAACCCTCTCCTTCGACAAATACACTAAACAGATCACAAAGTCAGCCTTCTTTCACCTGAAAAACATTGCCCGTCTCCGCTCATCCCTCTCCTCCATGGCTGCAGAAACCATCATCCACGCCTTCATCACCTCCCATCTGGACTACTGCAATAGCCTCCTCTATGGTTCACCCTCAAAAATCACCAATAAACTCCAATACATTCAGAACTCCGCAGCCCGTCTACTCACCCATTCCCGGACCCGTGACCACATCACCCCCGTCCTTTACAAGCTTCACTGGCTCCCCATCCCCCAGAGAATCCAGTACAAAATCCTCCTCTTGACATACAAAGCCCTCCATAACCTGGCCCCGTCGTACCTGGCTGACCTCCTCTCCAGACACACTCCCACCTGCAACCTCCGCTCTGCTGGTACCAACCTCCTGACCCCCTCCATCCGGACCAAATTTATATCCTGGGGGGACAGGGCCTTCTCCATCGCTGCTCCCACCCTCTGGAACTCACTACCTCACACCATCAGAGACTCCTCCTCACTCACCACATTCAAAACATCACTAAAGACCCACCTGTTTAACACTGCATTCAACATTCAACCCACAGCATTTAACCCCTGACTATATCCTCTCCTTCTCCCTCCTTTTGCTTTAAATATTTCCCTATTGATTCTTGTCTTTTTGCAATTGTTGTTTTCATGTATTGTTATGCATTATGTTTTCCACTCTGTCAAAGCGCCTTTGGGCTTCTTGAAAAGCGCTATACAAAATAAATGAATTATTATTATTATTATTATTAACAAAAGAATAAAAATAAAGTCGAAAGGGAAGGAAGAAAGAAAAGAGCAAATCTGGTTTCATAGCCGGCCTGGAATTTCACATAAGATACACCCCAAACAATCACAGGTTCTCGTCATTGCAAGCCCAGCCCCGCGAGTGTACAATCATTAAACAATCCACCCCATGAATATAACACAGGATTCAAGAGCCGCAGAGAGCTAAATACACAAACACATGCATTATTTTCCAGTTATTTCCCCTTGTGTTGCATACGAGTCCGTATGGAGGGTCCCTCGATTTGGAATTTTTGTTTACCGTGCATTCTTTTGTTACCGGCATTTCTTTCAATAAAGCCGGTATTTTTACATTATAATTCCGTGTAGGTTGCATTGAATATCCAGGTTCGAAGACGTCCAGTGGGGTCCGTAAAGGTTCGTAGCTTCGCTACCCTTCACTGCCTTCCCCCGCGTGTATAAGGAAGGTTCGCCATTGTTGACTGAACGTCTCGGAGTTTAAGCTTGATCAGCTATCCGCCCCCAGGGGTGTTCACCCCGGGAACGCGACAATATATATATATATTAGTCCCTTTCCCTTATTTCGGGTTGGTATGTCTTTATGCATTGGGGAAAGGGAAAGATAGGCCCTTCTCTCATAAGGGATAATTTACCAGGCAATGCACCAGGCTCAAAGGCACACCATGGTATCCAGGTTCAGAAACCCACCAATCAGGGCATGAGCCACTTTGGGGGAACTTGTGGGGTGGAGTAATGGTCTCCACCAATAGGTAGCCAGGACACCTCTAAGATTCACCCCCCCCCCCCCCCCCACTCTCTGTGAAGGTGAACAAAGGGATTTTTCAAGACATTGATTCGCTCTCTGGCCGCTCTCTCTCGGGCCACTCAGCATGTGGACATTTTTGCTCTTGGCTGGTCTCCCACTCGCAGGCCTTGACACCTACATTATTCAAGTCTGGGCCTGTCTCTTGTGCATTCACCACATGTCTGCAAGATTTCTCTACTCTGGGTCTGTCTCCTGTGCACTCACCACATGTCTGCAAGATTGCTACACTCTGGGCCTGTCTCTTTGTCGACTCTGGGCCTGTCTCACTCTGCTGGGTTCACTGAGCACGTGTGCTCCACACTTGGGGCCTGGATTGTTGACCTAGCAAGTGAGCTCTTCTCTTGGCCTGGGTCACTCTGCTGTGCTGATGATCGACCTCACTCTGCCTGTCCGTGCTGGGATCGTCATTACCTGTTCGTGCTGCTCAGTGGCGACAACGGGACGGGGCTGGGGGGGAAGCGTCGTGAGGATAGGCATCCGGAGCATCGTAGCCTTTTTTGCTATCAGGTTTCCTACGTTTATTTGTTCGTTCCCCTCCCCTCCCCCGTGAAAGTGTGCTGAGCCCATGTGGTGTTTATTTGTAGTGATTGTAATAAGGCATAGAATAAGCTAAGTTTCTGCTTCTCGTCCCTTTTTCTTTCCGATTGAATCATTACATTGTAAATATCTGTAATAAATCAAATCGTTAAAACGTTTCCTTTTCTCTCTGTCCATCAGAGTATTTTCCTCCATTCATCCGCCATTGCCCACACCCAGGTTAACATCGGCCGTAACGACATTACCATTACTCTGGCAGTTACCAACGGTTTTCGCTCGGCCATCTAAATTGGTGTACCGCCGGAGGGTACGGTGCGTTCCCGATTGGGACCGTCACGTGGTACAGGTAAACTATCGAGTGACAGACCAATCGGCATTCGTAGTTGCTAATTCGCAACCTGCTAAGCACAAAATTATTCGTGCGCGGCAGCCACAGGTCCGGTAAGTTTGGAAGGGTATGGAGGTTAACCCCCTCATAGTAAACCCGAACCCCAGGCCGTAACATATTCGGTGTTCAGGAGCAGGATTCCTGTCCAAGCACCATAACAATATATATATATATATATATATATATATATATATATATATATATATATATATATATATATATATATATGTCAGGTCGCAGATTTGTTACTGCTTAATGCTCTGTTATAGATGTCGTTTGACTGATGTGTTACTGCTTAAGCTATGTTATAAATGCTGTTTAAAAATGTTATTTCATAAGTTAATAAAAGGTTTTCGCTTTGCTATAGTTTAAAATGAGAAAATACTCGCTTCATCTGTGCTGAACAGATGGCCTCGTTGTATACGTGCGCCCTTTGAAGGCTAGATAAGCCTAGTTGTAGACTCTCTCCCTTCTCCGCAGACGGCGCCTCGAGCCGCGGGCAGGAAAACGGATTATATGCGTGTGGAATGTGAAACTTTACGTAGGATGCTTGGATCGTAGACATAAACCTTTTGATAAACTGTTAAAACATTAACTATATTTTGTATAATCACAGTGACGCTTGAGTTACGATAAATATGCTCTGAATTTAAGTTTAAATGAGAAATGTGAACTGGAAGGTACATTCAACACCTGGAACTCATCAGAACGCCCTCATACACTTTATGGTCTTATCAGGACCAAGAATGCAATCCCCCTTCAGTGAGTTATATTTTCTGTCACCTCGGAGCCTTGAAACCACATCTGGTCCGGATCCTGACGGTGCGTGCTTCACTCCTTCAAGACGAAAGGACGGATGACGGTGGGGGCTTGGCCCACTGGGGATGACGGTGGGAGGAACCTTTGCCAGTTCCTTTGTCCTCTCGGAGATTCTCTGATAAAGCGTGTCCCTATATAACTGAACTGTGAATCAATGTGCTTTTAGGAAGGTGGACATGGCATGACGGTCATTCGTGCTGTAGACGTCTCCGTTTCCTCCAGATCTGTATTAATTGGTATTTAATAAAGTTCGTCATTCTCAATCTGTTGGTGAACTTCTGTTACGATCAAGGAGTTTGTTCCCCACATTTTTATGGTGCCGTGACTCGGATTGCAGCAGAGCAGGGACAAGAGAAGTGGACCCTGAACGACAGGAGGGAGGCTGCCTGAGGCCGGCGCCGGCACGCTGATTTGTTTTAAGGTGAGCATCGTCTTGTATTAAAGGGCTATTTTTCCAAATTCGAACCTCCCTCCCTCGAGCGGGCTCAGTCCGCTTCCTTGTCATCTGCTACTGCCTGCTCTCCGAACGAAAATTGTAAGTAAAGGCTATTTCCAGCCTCAGAATGACGAGCCTTTGTTAAATTCACCAGGATAACGTTAAGAGGGTAACGGGTAACGCTAAGGATAACGTTACAGTTAGCAAGGAGGAGGGGGAAATGTGAGGTCGGACAGCCATAAAGCTGCGCCGGTGGCCAAGAACTTTCCAGGAAGGATCAGCCCAGAGACAAGATGGGGTATGCCATTGCATGCCAGGGAAAGAAGGGCTGTGGCTAACGTAGAGGGCCAAAGGAACATGGCCAGGAAAAGGGAAATGCGCAGGTACCAGGTAGGCTTGACAAGAAGGTAGTGACAACTACGAGGTCAAGCCAGGAAGCTCGAGACTAAGCTCTAGACAAGAGGGCAGGAAAGTTGCTGAAGCTGTAGGGACAGAGGAAGCAAGCAACAGAAATCCAGATAGAAACAAACCAGGACCAGGTGAACAAGAGAAAATAAATAGGCTCACAGCATGGGGCCAGGTAACCACAGGTAGGAAGGACAGAAGTGGTTTTTGAAATATTGAAAATTTAAGCATTACAGCTGTAGTTATTGAAGCTACAAGGACAGAGGACAATTAAGTAAGCAGTTAAGCAAGTAAATCAGTGGTTGATGCCGCTGGTCCAGGATCCAGACCAAGACCCCGCGGTAGGGGAGGTAGCAACCATGCCTCTACCCCCCCCAAGCCCTGAGCCCTGTCCCCGGGCCACAGGCGCCACCTCTCCCACCCCCGCCCCTGTTTCCCCAGGGGTTAGACCCCCAGAGAACTAGACCAGCCGCCCCTCAGGTTCACCTTAGCCCGGGCAATCCATTTAGGGGACAAGAAGTTAGTGGGGCGGACAGCGGGTTCGCGCCTCCAGAAGGGCTAGGAGAACTGTACCCCTCATTGGAAGGGCTCACGGAATCGGAGAACCCACAGCCTACAATCGGGATGTGTCCCTTAAAAACCATAGGACTGAGAGCGGGGGGGACCCATTAACATCAGGGTACCCTGGAGAGAATCAGATTTGGCGTCTATGCAGGAGCGGGTGAGAGCCTTGCTGGCCGACGAGCCCGGTCAGATACCGGAATTTATGCGTTTGTGGATACACGATACAGGCGCAGATTGGCGGGACGTCTGCCATATGGGGAAGGCTGTATTGCCCGCGCGGGTGTGGGACCAGGCCAAAATACACGCACGCTGGCCAAATGTAGCACCAACCCCGGCCCAAACCGTGGCCCAGACCCTCGCCGATTGGAATGCCCTTGTCGACCTATTGTTGGCCGGGGTATACACCGCACTGATGCCAGCCGCGGGGCCAGATTGGAATAAAATATACGGCCTAAAACAGAAACATGGCGAAGCAGCCATCGATTGGAGAGAGAGGGTAGAAAGAGCAGTGTTAAAGTGGGGAGGACTGGGCCAGGTGCGGGCACAAGATCTCCCTCGCGCTGTAGTGAACAATTTTTTGGTAGAAGGGATGAGACCGGCAGTTAGGAAGCGCATTCAAACGGCTATGATAGGATGGAGGAACACCCCAACCGACCAATTAGTTGAAGCGGCCGAGCAATGTGGCGACGGCGATGATAAGAAGGCCGATGTAAAGGACGACATGTTGCAAATGCTTGTCCAGGAAAAAAGGGCCCCCTCCCCAAATTTGGAACCCACAAGGGCCCCCTCCCCAAAACTGGAACATGCAGGGCCCCCTCCACAGCCGCAGAATTGGGCCGTGCAAACCACCCCCCCCCCCCCCCCCCCCCCAAGACCTGAGCTCAGTCCCGGGGCTCCAGGCAACACGCCCCCGCCCTGCCATACCCTTTCCACCTCAACCCACCCCGTCCAACCCGTCCCAAAAATCCTTTTTCCTTGAATGAGAGACGTAATATGAATGAATAAAGATTGTACATGGGAGTGACTGGAGGAGGGGCATGATTTGAGTCGATCTGATTTTCGCGCGAAGTCTGGGAGACTCACTGGTATACGAATGAGGAATGAATGTATATTGGGATATTAATTGACGTGTGTCTGGCCAATGTATTTGTCTGTATGACATATGCAAAGCAGAGGGTTTCGGTGTGAAGCTTTGTAAGTGGTCTGCTTGACGTGCGGGAAATCCAGGCCGGGAATGTCGATTTTAGCGTCTATCCGAGGGACCAGGTGAGGTCCTTAACTGAGTCCGGATTTTCATTTGTTTGGGAGTGTTTGGGAGCGATTTGATATAAATCGGGTCAGGAGAGCACTCGGAGGAACGTTGATATGAAGCGGTTTCTTGGAGATGGTTACAAGATGGGCTGCCTTTGTCTTTCGAGTGGCAGTCGGGCAGAAATTTGGAATTTGTTGAACTAAATTCAGAATTTGAATCGAAATGTGTGTTTGACTTGAATTGAAGAGTTCATTCAATGACAGATTGAAGAATTCAGTCAATTCAACTGAATTCAGAAGTTGAATTTAGAATACGGAGTTTGCTCAGAGTGCAGGTGATAACCTGCCCACTCAAAAAGGATGTGCCCCGCACGGTGGGAGGTCCGTGAATGGTTGGCAAAGGGTTTCTTGAATTTAATGGCAGGAATTATGCGATTAACGATTATATTGTGTATTGGTGACTTGTGGATTGTATGAGTATATCCCTGAGGCCGATGTGACCTTGGGAGTCAATGGGTCGTGTAATGAGAAAGATTACAGTTTTGCTGGTGTGAAATTATGTCATGGTGTGAAATGCGGCCAGAGGTGCGAAATACACACCTTTGATCTGAAGGGAGAAAGGAGGTTGTGGTTTCATTGCTGTCTGTTCTGTGGAGTTATATTTCTGAGGCATGGATTTCAAGGAGGAGGTGTGTGCCCCGAGAAGATTGTGGGTCGCAGATTGGGCACTCTGGGTGGGCACTGGGGGCTGCAGTTGTGTGTGCACGCAGGAGAGTGCAGGGGGAGTGGGCGCGAGGAGGTGTGTTGATGAAGTGTGCGAACGAGGAGGGATGTGCGAAAGGTGTGCACCAGGTAGTAAGGGTGCTGCATTGTAAAGCACGCCTCCCACGGAAGTTCCTGGGCGGATTGTTGACGGTTGTTTGATTCGTAGGGTGTTGGCATTTTGCGATGTGGAGCCTCAATAATGGTCATTTGTCTGTCCGGATGGGGAGTTCTTGCAGGGGCGGAATGTCGCCGGACTTGTATTATTTGTGGGATGAAAGCGCTGGTTACCCCAATTCGACGTTTGTACCACCTTTCTTCATTTGAAGTTTGACCTTTTGAAGTTTATTTGACCTTTGTTCGAGATATGCAAGGGAAAGAGGTCAGAGGTAATTCACTAACCTTGGAAGAACGACAGGCTGAACCAATCTACTGGGTGTTGCTTTAACGGCAGGATATAGAACTTAAATCTGGAAAGAAAGGACATATATTGTTGGTTAAAACTGAAATCATGTACGTAATTAGTGAACAGAGAATATCGAGTTCTGTTTTTTGTTGTTGTGGTTGTCGTTGACGTCTCGATTCAGGGGACTCAAGAAATAAACAGATTTCCGGTGCCGACCTGAAGCGTCAGGTACAGTATGCTTTGAATTTAATTTAACCGGGCCGAGTACAGTGACGTGTTTGATCGAGCTCTGGGGATAGTCATGTTAAATGGAGGACATTTGGGAGGATGCAAAGAGATGCAAGTAACATGGATTAAGTTGTGGTATCAAGAGGTGGGTGCCCATAGGTATTGTGGTTATTATAACTTGCTGATTATAGGGGGCGCACCAAGTACAGATCGGGTTGCATGGTGGAGCATGCATGCATGGAGCATGGAGCTTGGTGGAGCTTGGAGCATGCATGGAGCATGGAGCAGGGTGGAACACCCCGTGTGGTTGGAGGTTGCAATTGCGTGAAATGCAGTGAACATGCCCGACTTTTGGCTTTGCGAGGCTCCAGGTAGAAGTTGGCATTTCGATACTGTGGATTATATTGTGCCTGTCTGGAGAGGTGATGTCCTGCGCTGAGGCTGGTGACACGCCTCTGTTATTTGTCTGTCTGTCTGTCTGATTGTAAGTCAGTGGTACGATCCTATGGAGGGCTAATTGAGTGCTCAGGCGTCATTGTCCCATGGAGGTAAGGTGTGAAATATAGCATAAATAAGCTATAGGTAATGGAAATATGGCAGTGTAAGCTCGCTGAGGAAGAGTTACCTGTAGTAGGGGACGTAACAGATTGGTGGATTATAATGACGGGGGAGCGCAATAGTATAAGAGGCGACTGGGAAGCGCAAGTCTCAGAAGGGAGTAGTCAGCTTAAATGATGCAGCGTGTGGGAAGGAGGTGATGAAAGCGTGGATGAGGGTTTCTGCAGCCATGGAGGAGAGGGATGGACGGAGACGGGCGATGTTTTTAAGGTGAAAGAAGGCTGTCTTTATGATCTGTTTAGTGTATTTGTCAAAGGAGAGGGTTTGGTCAATGAGGATGCCAAGATTCCGGATGTGAGGGAAGGTGGATACTGGGAAACCATCAATGTTGAGGGCAGAGTTATGGGTGGTTGAGGTCGTTGTTGGTTGTTGGTGATCTGAAGCCAGGATTTTATTTCAGTGATGCAGTTTGTCAGGATAGAGCGGGTTGTGGTGATTGAGCCGTTGTAGATGTCATCAATTTTGCTTTGGATGAATGAGAGAAAGGAGATGCAGTTGTCTACTGTGAATGACAGGTGGTGTGTGTTATCGTTGTTGTCTTGGAAGTTCAGTTATTGACATAGTCCGGAGTGTTCTAATTTGCACAGGGAATGACAATTGGGATGACAATTGAAAAGAAAAATTGAGTAAGTTACAAGTTTTGTTTTTTTGATCTGGGGACAAGCTAGTTTGATGGGTACCCTGGGGTCTTCAGCGTGTCTATGTGTTTGTCTGTCTGTTACACCGGACTCTTGAATGGGTTTTCATGAGACGAATTTCAGACATAACAACAGTGAGAATCTATTTTGAGCGAATCACAGTGGGTGAGAAAAACATTGTGTGTGACCAGACACGAGAACTGACCAGAATTGAAATTGGAATCGACCAGACAGTAAGACATATTTCCAATAAATAGACCAGGTTATTTCTATTATTTGTTTATTCGCGAAAATAAATAAATAATAGGGGGAGGTTCATGGAGGTTAATGGTGGTTTGTTTGTGTTAATGGAGGTTAATGGTGGTTTGTTTGTGGTAATTCTAGTTGAAACTCTAGCTGAAATAATTTTCGTTTATTTTTATTTATCATTGATGTAGGAAACAGGCAAATGGGATGCTGAGAGAAGGATTAGAGAAAATTGGATTGAATTTAAAATCGAATATTGGATCAAATTGGATCCACTTGAAAAAAGTGGATTAGGAAATTGGTGACCAGGTGTTCCCAGGGCGCTTGTGGACCAGGTGTTCCACCAGAGGAAAAAGACCAGGTGTTCGTGGAGCACTTCACCTGCAAGAACGCCCTGGAAAAGGTGGACGGGACCATTCCAGGTATTGCCGACTACACCAACCGCTGTCTTTTGCGAGGGCAAGACCTCGTGGATCCACACCACACATTGTAAGTTGGCCCTACCCACACCCACCGTCACACAGGATGGGGCAGGAGCTGCACAGACATATAGGACTAATTACACTTGCACTGCTAGGATTATACCACCCCGCCAGCACAGCGCCCACCACCCCACTCCTCACGTGGGCGGACATGGTGGCATATATGGAAGAATTATATGAAAACATAACCTCTAAGTCTCACGTCCATTATCAAAGCGTTACTTGGGGACAGAAGATAAACGTACCATGTTGTCTAATACCACCAAAGGACCCCCCGTGGATACATATAATGTGGAGGGCGGAAAGGACAAATCCAAACGGAACGAAGTCAACACAAGTTGCCCTCTCTCGTCAGAGGCAAGTAAAACGGGGAGGAAAGGTTGGACCAACAGTAAGTTCCGCCAGAGCAGGATTCGAATGGGGAAAAGGTCCGAACACTTTAACCACGGACGCTTTACTAGAAAGAAATACCACCCTGATATTGATATGTGAAGTTATGACCATACAATTATTGACTCCCCGACCACCATGCATCAAATACATACTCACGCCGCACCCCCAGGACAAGGCCCCAAAGAAGGGTGAAAACACATATTGGAAAGTGGCAAGGGAGGTGGCGACAATTCAAAATAGGACACACTGCTGGTCGTGCATGCACTTTCCCCAAGCAGGCACCACAGGAATACACATGATAGTGCTACCTCTGTCCCTCAATGACCTTTGCTCACAACCTATCGATTCCCCATGTTTAGTCACCACGCTGGAAAGAGAAGGGGTTGGCAACGGCAAGAGTTGCAATCGACAATTTAATTATCGCCCGTCAATGATTGCCCATGTGGCCGAGAGGCCTGCCCCCGTCTGGGTCAAACCACAGAAAGGGATGGTCTGCCTCCAGGGTTCCGGCCATTTGCGTATGGGAGAATCAGAATGCGCCTACACTCTCCCCGGGAAGCTGGGACAAGGGAGCTCGGGGATTACATTACGAATAGTACTGCAAGATAAACACAACCACAACATAACGGCTATAACATTCTCTAGGGGGGTTAGTAGGATTAATGGGGTGATAAAGGGACTCCAGTGCTTATCCACCCACCTGGTCCCACCCCATGGGACAATGTTTATATGCGGCGACAAGGCTTACCCCTATTTACCAAATAATTGGGGGGGCACATGTTATCTTGGTTCAGTCCTTCCTGACGTTGAGATACTGGATGAGCTAGACCCAAAGTCCTTGGACAGGCGACATAAGAGGTCAGTCATGAACGAAGATGGAACCACTAAACTACACGGGAGCCTATGGGAAAAGGTGTTAGGTTTCTTCTTCCCAGGTGCGGGCACAGCCATGAACAGCTTCCGGATAGATAAATTGGCTTTGGCCCTAGAAAAGGTGGCAAACGACACCGCTACGGCTCATGACATACTATTGGACACGGTAGTTCACATGCGTACAATGGTGATGCAGAATCGGGTGGCTTTGGACATGCTCCTGACAGAGAAAGGAGGGGTATGCGGAATAATAGAGGGAAAATGTTGCACTTACATACCTGATCCATCCGAAGGAGTGTCAGCCGCAATAGTGAGACTAAGGGAAACTAGCCACGCCCTGACGATCGATCGGATCGCGCGCGAGAACTCTTATAAATTTAGCTGGCTCACTGACTGGTTCCGGGGATGGACGGGCACTATAGTGAAGTGGTTATTGACCGCACTGGCCGTGATAATCGGGGTAGTAATTTGGGGGGCACTAATGAAGTCTTTAGTCCTCCTCTGTATGAGAAAGTACTTTACAGGATGGAAAATGAAGAAGCCGCCGACAACGACTATGGTTCTGACCACAGAGGCCGTCGACCTGAATGGGTCCTTCAACAAGGCAGATGTGACCGGCGCTCCAGAAAATTGTATTGATTTTTGTGATGACTGTGATACTTGTGTTGAAAATCCCTTGTGGGAACTGGCTGCTGCCTGTATTGATGTTTGTGATGACTGTGATACTTGTGTTGTAGACCCCTTGCGTGTACTGGCTAACGCCTCTTATGTATTACAAGCTCACAGCTGTACACCCCCTTCCGACCCAACTATGGATCTGATTGCGACGCTGGGTCTGGCAGTCGAGGGACCCGACGTGGATATCCTAGACCCGCAAGCCGACCAGGCGTCCATGGGAGACTTTGACATAAAGGAAGTCCCTCTCTTTGCTTCAAAGGTTTCAAGTTCAAATGCTTCAAGTGATTCGGATTTTAACGCTCTGTACCCTGACCAGGAAAATGAGACACAAGATACTGACAACATTATGTATTCCCCAGAACAACAGCACGTGAGAGATCTCATGGGCATGATCGTTGATTAACTTCGAAGATCTGCAAGGACCGCGTCTGCAAAGGGTGGGGGGAGCAAGTTCCGCAGGGGAGGTAGTTGGCCCCCTGGCGGGACAGAACCTCATCTGGACCAGACGCCTTCGTTGTGGATCCGAAACGTTAATGGACTTTCATGTTCTGAGCCCTCAGGTTCCAAGCACGCACCACACGACACGTTCCCCAGATGCACGGGCGAGGCGCTATGGGCGCACGGTATGCCCTTGGGAGATACCCGCATTACACGATTGTCTTTCAATAAAGCCCGATGCGGCATGTTGTCTCTTGAGATACTTTGTCTCGACGAGACAAGAGGAAGGGATGTCAGGTCGCAGATTTGTTACTGCTTAATGCTCTGTTATAGATGTCGTTTGACTGATGTGTTACTGCTTAAGCTATGTTATAAATGCTGTTTAAAAATGTTATTTCATAAGTTAATAAAAGGTTTTCGCTTTGCTATAGTTTAAAATGAGAAAATACTCGCTTCATCTGTGCTGAACAGATGGCCTCGTTGTATACGTGCGCCCTTTGAAGGCTAGATAAGCCTAGTTGTAGACTCTCTCCCTTCTCCGCAGACGGCGCCTCGAGCCGCGGGCAGGAAAACGGATTATATGCGTGTGGAATGTGAAACTTTACGTAGGATGCTTGGATCGTAGACATAAACCTTTTGATAAACTGTTAAAACATTAACTATATTTTGTATAATCACAGTGACGCTTGAGTTACGATAAATATGCTCTGAATTTAAGTTTAAATGAGAAATGTGAACTGGAAGGTACATTCAACACCTGGAACTCATCAGAACGCCCTCATACACTTTATGGTCTTATCAGGACCAAGAATGCAATCCCCCTTCAGTGAGTTATATTTTCTGTCACCTCGGAGGCTTGAAACCACATCTGGTCCGGATCCTGACGGTGCGTGCTTCACTCCTTCAAGACGAAAGGACGGATGACGGTGGGGGCTTGGCCCACTGGGGATGACGGTGGGAGGAACCTTTGCCAGTTCCTTTGTCCTCTCGGAGATTCTCTGATAAAGCGTGTCCCTATATAACTGAACTGTGAATCAATGTGCTTTTAGGAAGGTGGACATGGCATGACGGTCATTCGTGCTGTAGACGTCTCCATTTCCTCCAGATCTGTATTAATTGGTATTTAATAAAGTTCGTCATTCTCAATCTGTTGGTGAACTTCTGTTACGATCAAGGAGTTTGTTCCCCACATATATAAATATATATATATATATATATATATATATATATATATATATATATATATATATATATATATATATATATATATCTGTATGTATATATATTGTTGCGGATATGAGGATTGCATTTTTTTTGATTGTGTGGTATTATATTGGAAATGGTGATGAACATTGTTGAATATGGCCCCTGCTGCCTCCAGAGTTGTGTAAAGGTAAAAAGGGCGTCCCGGTAGTTATTCCATGAAACACCACATTGCAGGACCCGATAAAACCCTTGTTCAGTAGCTTATATCTTATTATATGTTTTAGAGTAAGGCCTTGTCTTCCATTAGAATAATACTCCATTGCACCGAATCAATTAAGAATAGCTCCCCTTCAATACTTCCATTTCCCAGCCAAATCTCCATCTGCGGGTAAAGCAGTTCACAAGCGTGGGGTGCACGCCCTCTCATTTCGCTGCTATAGTGAATATGTGCTCCGTGCTCTGTTTGAACAGGAAGGGCGGGGTCGCCAGGGAGAGGCAAGCCCAGGGCACGCCACGAAGGGCGGGGCTGTTCAGCCCCATGCCCAAATAAGGAAACAAGCCCGTGGCTCGCCACAAGGGGCGTGCCGTCGGCGCCATGCCCAAATAAGGAGACAAGCCCGTGGGATTACCATACAAGGTCACGAAATAGAGCACGGGGGGGAGGGCGGTACCGAAACCGAAGGGGGGTGTGTCAGACCCGCGCTGAAGGTTTGGACAGAAGGGTGCGATGATCGCTGGGACAAGCGACACCAGAGATACGGCAGATGAGTCCAGGTGCGTAAGAGGGTCGGCAGTCCACCGGGAGAGAGTTCAGAGTTGCACCGGAGTGGCATGAGAGATACGAAAAGCTTTTGACAAAGAGCCGCTTCAACCAGCCCCGTTTCAACCACCCAAGTGACCCTGCCGGCGTGCGCTGTAAAGCCGAATACAAGGAGCTGCCGGCGTGCGCTGTAAAGCCGAATACAAGGAGCTGCCGGCTCCTCGCTTCCCGCCCGGAGTGGACCTGCTCGCTGTGCCCTGTGATTCCACCTGCTCATCCCTCCAAACGATTCCTACCCTTCCATCCATTTGCGTACGTGAGTTTGTTCTGTTCGTGCTGTCCTGGGTAGTAAACGAAGTCAGTATAAGCTAGTAATTTGCACTGTGTTACCTGCTTTTTTCATGTCCACTGTAAATAATCGTGACTGCTCTTTTTGCTTATGTGTGTGTAAATGATAAACCCCATTACTCTTCTGTACGTCTTCTTCTTCCTCTTTGCATTCGTCATCTTAGTCTTTTCCATATTGAATAGCGGTGGCGCGATACGGCCAACGTTTGGGTGAATCGGGTTTAGTCAGGGAACAACTGTTCGGTCGCGGAGCCTCCGCTCGGCAAACATACCATCCTTAACCGCGTACCGTAACAATTGGTGTCAGGAGTGTCGCATCGGACCCGAAGCGTGCTTAACGCACTCAAAATTACGAGCTGCTGGAAATTTGTGTTGTAAAGCAAAACCCGAATTTTGAAATCGCGCCATGGCTGGTCAAGGCGACGGGATGCCGGTGGGAGAGATAGACGGGGTAGAATCGACCCAGGACCTCGGGGAAATGTATATGGAGGATGTGGTTGAGGGGGTATCAGGCGCACAAAATGGCGCTCTCGCACACGTGGTTGAGGGGGCCACGGCCGCGGAACCAATGAGCGTGGCCCAAATGCAAGCCTTCATGGCCCAATTCATGGTGGAAATGCAGAAAAAAAACGACAGTATGGAACGAATGGAAAACAGAATGAGGACTGATAGTGAGCGAATGAGGGACGAAATGAGGGCTAATAGTCAGCAATTAGGGAACCGGAGGGAGGCTCAGAATGAGCAATTGGGGGTAATGAGGGGCGAAGCGAGGGCTCAGAATGAGCAATTGGGGGTAATGAGGGGTGAAGCGAGGGCTCAGAGTGAGCAATTGGGGGTAATGAGGGACGAAGCGAGGGGTACCGGTGAGGGGTTAGACAACGGGATAAAAGAGGTAAAGAATGGGTTAACGGGGGTGGAAAATAGAATGGCTGCCCAGGAGAATCAGATAAAGGGGGTGAAAAATGGGTTAATGGGGCTAGAAAATAGGATGGAAGACAAATTGCGGGCAATAGGGGAACAATCCGCCCGGGAAATCGAACAGATGGGGAACCAGATAGAGGAGGTGAAAATCGGGTTAGAAAGTAAATTGGATGCTCAGAGGGATGAATTGGGACAGATGAGGGTGGCATCTACAAAAGAGAGGGAGGAGATGAAAGAGGAGATACGACGAGGTGTAAGTGAGGAGGTCTCGGGGGTACGCAAGGAGGTAAAGCGAGGTGAAAAGCGTATGGAGAAAGAGGTGAGAAATGGGACGGCAAAGTTACAAGGGGGCATAGAGGACCTGACGGAGGAGGTGGAACAGCTGACGGAGGGACAAAAAGAACTAGTGGATCAAGTAGAAAAGAACACTGCGGTACTAGGAGGGTTGAAAGCGACACAAAACGACATTAAAAATGACTTGATAGCAACACAGAGGCAATGTCAGATGGTACGTGAGGGACTGACAACGAGGTTGGACGAGGTGACAGAAGTAATGGAGACGAAGGACCGAGAGGTGAGGACGCACATAGAGATGGTCAAAATAGCCTTAGAGGACGAACTTGAGGAGACGCCCCGGGAAATAAAAGAGGTGAAGCAAAAATTAGAGGAAGTGGAAGAAGAGGTGAGTGAAATTAAGAAGAGACGGACAGAAACTAAGAGAGAAATACAGGAGGAGGTGATGGAATATGTACAAGGTCGGTGCTCAACTCATAATGTTGTGCTCACTAACGAAATAAAGAGTTTGCAGGTGGTGAAGGAGGTGCGGAGACGAGGTGCCAAGGTGAGTGGCGATATATTCGGCAATGTATATGATGTGAGGAAAGCTTCAGTCGGCTTGGGGGTTGATTTGGATCCGGGTGTTCGTGAGGGGCCGTTGGTGAAGTGTGCGACAGGTCTGGTGTGCGAAAGAGGAGGTGTGCGAGAATGTCCGACTCTGGGGTGTGTGAGGAAAAAGTGCGCGCCGAGGAGTGAGTGTGCTGTCGAGAGTGAGTCGGTCGTAGAGCGTGTGCGAGGGAGCACATGGAAGCGCGTAGTGAGGAGTGTTACAGAGGATGTAACGGGAGAGTGTGCCGTCAAGAGTGAGTTGGTTGTTGCGCATGTGTGAGGGGGCACATGGAAGCGCGGAGTGGGGAGTGTTACGGAGGAAGTAACGAGAGAATGTGCGCAAGAGGATGCGCGAGAAAGGTGTGTAACGGACGGGTGCATGGGGAAAGAGTGCGCTGTCAAAAGTAAGGAAGAATGCACACCTGTGGTGAGTGTTACAGAGGATGTAACGGGGGAGAGTGCGCAAGAGGGTGCGCGAGAAAGGTGTGTAACGGACAGGTGCATGAGGAAAGAGTGCGCTGTCGAGAGTAAGGGTGAGTGCACGACCGAGAGTGGAGGTGAGAGTAGTAAGAGTGACACGGAGCGTGAGTTGGTTGTGGCAGGTGAGAGAGGATGTACACCTGGAATGGAAGGATGCACACCTGGAATGGTAGAGCGTGTGTGGGAATGCACACTTGAGTTGGTAGTGAGGCACGTGGTTGGGTGTGCGAGTGAGAGCACACCTGTGGTTGTCACAGAGGAGGTGACCGAGGAGGGGCGCGAAGAGGTGTGTTGGTGAGGTGTGCGAACAACGAGTGTGTGCAAAGGTGTGAGGTGGTCAGGTGTGTGACCAAGTCTGTGAGTGGAATGAGTGTACGTGGGTGTGTAAGAGAAGGTGCAATGACCAAGAGCAGGGAGACGGCTGGATGTGTGAGCAAGGAACGGGCTGCGGGGTGTAAGCATGCAGGCGAGGCATCGACGGTAACCGGGTTAGCGGTTAGAGCGACATTTAGCCGAATCGGGCCCTCGGTGCGCGTCGGGCAGCTTCGCGTGCCGCAAGGACCAGCGGGGATCCGAACCACGGCGGGTTCGAAAGGACCGCCGTACGTGATCCACGCTGGGCCGCGCTTGGAACGGTCGCGTCCATGCTCCGCTAGGCGGAACGGGCAGCCCGATAGGAAGGGTCGTCATAGCGACCCCTTTTTGTTGAGGCGTTCCGGCAGGTCGAGATCGAGCCGTTGGATGGCTCCGTGCCGAGGTGGTGCGTGGGATCTCGGCCCGGGTAAGCCTCCTCCCCTTCACCGAGTGTCGGACATATCCAACTGCCGGCACCAAACAACCCGCATTCATTGCTCGGCTTTACGAAGCTGAGCTTTGGAAGTGAATTGGCGCACCGAGAAGCACTAGTGAAAAGACTGATGATGAGGATAGTGTTTTGGCCCCGAAATTAGAAAAACAAAATTTGAAGATTGGCAAAGGATTGGCAGAGTGATGATTGGTAATGGTATAATGATTGGCAGATGATGGGCAGGGATTGGCAAATTTTTGATTTGTTGAAATTTGATGTGCAAAATTGGTAGTGGAACGTCCCCGATGTGGTGAGATGGCAACTCTGTCATCCCTCACAAACTGGGGGGCAAAGGAGCACTAGTTTATGGGGTGTATGGCAGTGAAAACTAGCCCGGGTGGGTTAGGATATAATGTGTAGGGATCTAGCGAAGATGACATTAGGTAACGTTAAGATTAGTTAGTGACAATGACACCTGTAGTGGGGACGCAGGTAGCTTAGTGTGGATGATAATGACGAGGGAGCGCAATAGTTTAAAGGGGCAACTGGGAAGCGCAAGTTTCAGAGGGGAGTAGTTAGATGAGATGATGCCGTGTGTTTGAGGATTGGAAGTGTAAGGTGGCACCAGGTGTGAGTGCACAGGTGTGCACCAACAGGTGTATGAAATACAAGGAGTGTGGAATACATGGAGTGTGGAATATATGGAGTATTGGAATGGATGGTCGTGGAGTGAGTATGGTGGAAATTGTGGAGTGGAGTGGATGGTGCGAAGGTGTGAATGGGGGAAGAGTGGACCCCCATCACGAATACCCGGGGTGGGTAGTGTAAGTGTTAGGTAGAGGGTATAGGTAAATTGTGGTTGGATATTGGCATCTGTGGTGCGGGTGAGAGAATGGTATTTGGATGGGTGCATTAGTGTTGTGGAAATGGCTGGGCGTGTAGCCTGTTAGTGTGTGTAGTTGGTTTGGGCACTCCACCACTGTGAGGATGTCGGCCAGGTGAGGCCGCAGGTGGGCTCTGGGAGCCGGTAGAGTTGTTGTGGATGGGGCCCGAGGATCCGGAGGACGGACCCGGGTAGCCCAGTGCCAGAGGGCACTGATTGGGGTGACAGAGCCAGGAGGGGCCTTCCCAGTTAGTTAGGTTAGGGTGAGGAGCTAGGTAAGCTCGGGTGGAAACTGCAGTGGTGGAGGTGTGCAGGTGGGTCGACCTGCTGGGAGAGCTGCACGACCCAGCCCAGAAATTGTGCAAGGGCACCGGGAGATGAATCGGGGGAGTGAGACCCCAAATTGAGAAGCACCACAGTTTGGTCAATGGGAATTGGTTTTTAGAACCCATAGTGTAAGTTGGCCAATGGATTGGCAGGGAAAGACCCCGGGTAGAGTAAAGAGTGTTAAAGTCATTTAGAAAGTAGTTAGGATGAAAATCTCCTCGCACCATCTGCATCCACTCACCTGAGGTGACAGGTACTCCACACCATGCCATGTTTTGATTATTTTTTATGTGCAAATGTTTTGGAATGTGAGACGCATCATGACGTGGGTGTGACATTGTGCTTGTGTTCCATCTCTCCCCCCTTATGAGGATTGATGATGAATTGATGATGGCAAATTTTGAAGTAGAGGGATTGTGAAGACGAATTTGGTATAGTGGAAATATGGGGAAGACGTGACAGTAGCGACGGATTTGTAAATGTGTAGATTTTTGTACATATGGGGTAAGGGCAAGGGTAGTGTAGGTGACAGGGGGGTGACGTACGGTAGGGACGAGCTTTCTCACTTCGCCCTCCGTACGCATTTCACCTTGCATTGCCTTATTGATGTGTACCCTTGTGACCTTACCCCTCGCTCATCTGTCTTCCCCCTTTTGTCTCCCACATGACCTGTGCGCCATTGGGCGCCGAGGGGAGCGTGCGTGAGTCGGCCATTGTGCGCCCGGAACTCCCAGAACCAGCTGTCTGCATCGATGCACCACATTATGGACCACATGTCTGTGGCCGAGCACGACTTATGGACCCCATGGGTTGGGGCATGGCCCCTCTGCTGGAACCGGCCATGAGGGCCCGAAATCTTGCTGACGGACCTTGATCACAGGGCACCGATGCCCCACAGGTGAACCACACTAGTAGGCCCTGTGGGCCATAAATAAAATAAATAAAAATGGACACGTTGGGTGCATTTTATTATCACAAATAGGCCGCCAGCAAAGGAAAAAGACAACAACCAGAAGAAATAAAAATAGCCAGCAGAGGGAGCCGAAGAGCAAGAGATCACCTGCAGGGTTAGGGGTTGTTGGTTTATTTTGATTATTCATGAACACTGATGAACTGTGGTGACTGCACCGATTGGTGCTTGAGGGTGTTTTGGTGCGTTTTGGGTGCTTTCATGGTGCATTGATGCAGAGCAGACTGTCTCCCCCACAGAAAGAACAATTACAGGTCCTGGGTTAGTTTTGTCAATAAAATAGCGTCACTGTAAATAATGCTCCCCACCGTCAGTGTGTAGTTTGAAGACCATTCCGCAATTCAGTTAACTGTGGGCGTGAGTCTGTTAGGCAGGGTGCAATGGAGCAGCGGGACATATTTATCTATGTTTTAAAACTGTCGCACTCAGGGTCAGGTTAAAAGTAGAGGGAACTACACCTACGTGTCACACTAAATAAAAGTTGTAGGCCCGGAACGTGCCTAAGAGGAGGAGGGTGCAGTGTTGTGGATATGAGGATTGCATTTTTTTTGATTGTGTGGTATTATATTGGAAATGGTGATGAACATTGTAGAATATGGCCCCTCCTGCCTCCAGAGTTGTGTAAAGGTAAAAAGGGCGTCCCGGTAGTTATTCCATGAAACACCACATTGCAGGACCCGATTAAACCCTTGTTCAGTAGCTTATATCTTATTATGTGTTTTAGAGTAAGGCCTTGTCTTCCATTAGAATAATACTCCATTGCACCGAATCAATTAGGAATAGCTCCCCTTCAATACTTCCATTTCCCAGCCAAACTCTCCATCTGCGGGTAAAGCAGTTCACAAGCGTGGGGTGCACGCCCTCTCATTTCGCTGCTATAGTGAATATGTGCTCCGTGCTCTGTTTGAACAGGAAGGGCGGGGTCGCCAGGGAGAGGCAAGCCCAGGGCGCGCCACGAAGGGCGGGGCTGTTCAGCCCCATGCCCAAATAAGGAAACAAGCCCGTAGCTCGCCACGAGGGGCGTGCCGTCGGCGCCATGCCCAAATAAGGAGACAAGCCCGTGGGATTACCATACAAGGTCACGAAACAGAGCACAGGGGGGAGGGTGGTACCGAAACCGAAGAGGGCGTGTCAGACCCGCGCTGAAGGTTTGGACAGAAGGGTGCGACGATCGCTGGGAAAAGCGACCAGAGGTACGGCAGATGAGTCCAGGTGCGTGAGAGGGTTGCCAGTCCACCGGGAGAGAGTTCAGAGTTGCACCGAGGTTGCGTGAGAGATACGAAAAGCCTTTGACAAAGAGCCGCTTCAACCAGCCCCGTTTCAACCAGCCGAGTGACCCTGCCGGCGTGCGCTGTAAAGCCGAATACAAGGAGCTGCCGGCTCCTCGCTTCCCGCCCGGAGTGGACCTGCTCGCTGTGCCCTGTGATCCCACCTGCTCATCCCTCCAAGCGATTCCTACCCTTCCATCCATTTGCGTACGTGAGTTTGTTCTGTTCGTGCTGTCCTGGGTAGTAAACTAAGTCAGTATAAGCTAGTAATTTGCACTGTGTTACCTGCTTTTTCATGTCCGCTGTAAATACCCGTGACTGCTCTTTTTGCTTATGTGTGTGTAAATAATAAACCCCGTTACTCTTCTGTACGTCTTCTTCTTCCTCTTTGCATTCGTCGTCTTAGTCTTTTCCACATTGAATAGCGGTGGTGCGATACGGCCAACGTTTGGGTGAATCGGGTTTAGTCGGGGAACAACTCTTCGGTCGCGGAGCCTCCGCTCTGCAAACATACCATCCTTAACCGCGTACCGTAACAATATATATATATATATATCTATATCTATATACATATATATATATATATACATATATATATATATATATATATATATATATATATATATATATATATATATATACTGTGGAACCTTGACTTACGAGTGCCCCAACTTACGAGTTTTTCGAGATACGAGCCGTCGCTCGGGCGGTTTATTGCTTTGAGATGCGAGCCGAGATCCGAGTTACGAGCTTTCGCCACCCGGTCACGTGGTTATCTTGCCGTGCAAGTACAGTATCTCTGTCGTATAGCGCTGCATTTTTGTTTTCGCATGTTGGTTATTTTGAGTTTACGCCGCCAGGTGGGTTCTGGTCACGTGGTTATCTTGCCGTGCAAGTACAGTATCTCTGTCGTATAGCGCTGCATTTTTGTTTTCGCATGTTGGTTATTTTGAGTTTACGCCACCAGGTGGGTTCTGGTCACGTGGTTATCTTGCCGTGCAAGTACAGTATCTCTGCCGTCAACTTGTTCAGAGTGCCGGCGATAGCTCGCCTTCTCTTTGTGGAAAACACGGTACTGAGAAGAAGAAGAGGATGATGTGCTTGGATATAAAACACGCAATCGTCGAAAAACATGAGCGAGGTGTCGAGGAGGACGTATATAACGGCAGAGGAGAAGAGCATGCCAGGCCACAACTTGTGGATATAAAAACTCGAA
>NC_136264.1:164763073-165154270 GCF_964187855.1 Myxine glutinosa
CGCGACTATGCCTTCTCACCGTCCCTGGTGGGGGCCTCGCGCCAAGGGTTTTATAACCACGCCCTTGGAACCCTCTCAAACTCACCAGACGTTTCTTGCCACACCCTATTAAGCCATGCCCACCGAGCCCTGGTTGGTTGTTAAGGGCTCTCTGGCTCCACCTTGGATGACGAGGTGGTGCCACGCCCGTGCTCTGGTGGATCCTCCCCCCTTCTTGGCCTCGTGCGTAATGGAGTTTGGCGCCAGGCAGCGAACGCTACTGGGCGAGCAGAGGCGGTGCGATGCCCACGAAAGCAGCCCAACTGTTACTGGCACTTTGAGGAGATGATTGGGGAACTGAAAGGGACCTATCTTATTTGATTGATGCAACGTAGAGTCAACTATTGGAAACACAGCCTTACCTGGAATACATAATAATGACATAACTATAGAGAGGTCCTAAAGTGTCCTACGTGTTGTACATGGACTAAGTAGGGTGCAATCTTTAATTAACAGCCAATTAAGGGGACATGTACACAGGGGTCATTTATAAGGGAATTTACTACTAAATTTACATGTGAAGGTTCTAAAAACCGCAACACAATATATATATATATACAGACTTGGCATTTAATATGGAATATATATTTTTTTCTTGACTTGGGTTTACTTTCTTAACTCAGTATATCAGTCTGGTGAGGTTCTTTTACACTTTGGTGATTTATTTGTTAAAAGAACAATGTCACTGATTGTCTGTCGCAGCAAGAAGTCAACAACAGGATTATATCACAGGTGGCGTGGCAAAATGTACAGACAGGTGCATTTGATGATTGGCTTCACAGTCGGGTATAGAAGGGTTGTTGCGTTCTGTATTAGTGGAAAACAACTGCTGCACATCTCCAAAAGTTATTGCCGCTTCCTCTGGAGATGGTCCGTCAACTCGACAATGCTGTTTGTCATGGAGTGGTGGCTTTACGAAATTACGGCATGGAACAGCGTGCTATTGCTCGGCAGTATGGCATCACTCAAGGTCAGGTGTCAAAGATCCTGAAACGAAATGCTCAGAGGGGTGTCACGACTCCAATACCGAGACCAGGACGTCCCCGCAGAACCACAAGGAGGGATGATCGCCAGCTGCACCGGTTAGTCCGCAATGGCCGTACCAAGTCAGCTAATCGGCTTAGGGCTGAGTGGCAGCAACTGACAAATGTGCCTGTATCCAGAAGGCTAGTCAACCAACAACTGGTTCAAGCAGGCTATCGTGCTAGGCGTCCCCTGAGAAAGCCACGCCTGACCAGACAACACCGCCAGCGCCGATTGCAGTGGGCCAGAGAGCACCGTCAATGGCAGGCAGGACACTGGAATCACGTGATCTTCAGTGACGAGTCTAGATTTCTGCTCTATCGTCAAGATGGCCGCGTCCGAGTGTGCAGACAAGTGCATGAGGCCTACAACAAAGATTGTATAGTGCCAAGAGTCCAAGCTGGAGGTGGTGGGGTGACCGTTTGGGCTGCTTTTCATGCAGGGGGAAAAACTGACCTGGTTGTTCTGAATGGAAACCTGAGCCAGTTCAAGTACAGGGCCATTCTGGAAGAAACATTGCTTCCATTTGCTCGTGCAGCCTTTCGAGGAAACTTTGTCTTCCAAGATGACAATGCACGGCCTCATTGTGCTCGCATGATCCAACACTTTCTTGCTGACCGTGGTGTAGAGCATATGGAGTGGCCTGCCATGTCCCCGGATATGAATCCGTTAGAGAACTTGTGGGCAGAATTAATGCGTCAAATCGACCACTTGGACCATCGGCCGACATCTGTGCGTGAATTGCAGCAGGCTATTGTCATTGCATGGCAAGCGATTCCTGTCCAAACCTTGGCAAATCTCGTGAACAGCATGCCTCAACGTGTACATGCTCTCCTGAATGCTCGTGGGGGTTACACGAAGTACTGAACTGTAATTTTACTGTCCGTAATCCCAGGCGTAATTTAACTTTTGTTTTTGTTAAAAAAAAATTTTGGCTAATGTGCAAAATAAAGAGATACTTCTGGAAAACGTACAGAAGTTTAAGACAGTACTGTCCATGAATTGAGTTCGATATCAGTTTACATCACTTTCAAGGATCAATTTATTTGTTTCGAAATGTCAAATGTGGTTTTTGTTTCTTTTAAAGGTCACATTAACAAAATCTAGAATAATTTCAACTTAATTCCAATGAACTTTTGGTTCTAAGACATCTTGAAAAGTAAGTACACCCCCACAAAAAAAATATTCCATATTAAATGCCAAGTCTGTATATATATATTGTTGCAGTTGTGCCATAAAGGCAAACCCCCGATAGTCAATTGCATGACAACATGTAGCCTGCAGTAGTTAGTTATGTCTCATTGAATGTAAAGATTAGCCCCTTTCCATTGTGTAGTAATAAAGACCAAATATGCGTTGAGTTAGGCAGGATTTCAAACCTCCTTGTGGTTAAGGGAAGCCATTACTATGAGCAGGAAGGCGTGGACAAAAGCACGGCCCAGGTGACCAATGGCGAGCCGGGAACCCGTCGCCATGATGCGACAAGCCTCAGCCAATGGGAGGCTGTGGAACCTTTTTGCATGCGTGGGCGGATCTGGTAAAGCCCATGCGGATCGCAATTTCACTCTCTTTGCTTTGGGATTTTGCTGCGCTACGACCTCCTGTTCTGAACTCTTTGCATTGGATTTCGCAGCGCAGAGGACACACCTGAGCTCTTGCCATTTTCGCCACGCCCACGACGAGACCTCGCTTGTTTTTTTCCGTAGCTCCAACAACACGTGTTTGGCCTTTGTGTTCTTCGTCAACACCCATCGCTTCTGCGCCGATCTCTTGCGCCATCCGGCTGACCTGCAAGCGTTGGTTTCTCCCACGGCTCACCTGAGCCGAAGTTTGTCTGCCTGCGTGGCAGCTTGTCCCACCTGTGCTAAGTTCGTCCATGCCAACTTCGAGGCGGCGGTTCATCCTTCGGACCTGACCTCATCCAGGCTGCATGTGAGAACCGAACTGCGCACACCAGACCATGTGGCCAATTGCGAGGCAATCCCAGTACGTACATCGGTACGCCCTTAACCAGAGTGTTATTCCGTGAGTGAGTGTGTCAGAGTGTGAAGGCGCCAGTGGGGTTTATTATGATAGGTAAGAAAAGGTAAGCTGAATCTTCATCTCTGTTTCTCTGTGCCTTCAAAATAAAAGGCTGTACATTTGATTCCTTTCCAACCTGTTCGGTACGTCCTTTCACCAATTGGCCTAGCATCATCCGAGACCGAATATGGCTCGAATCAGCTTCATAAAGCTCACGTCAGGTAACACCCCGGTGTTTCCACCCCCAGTGCTAATCGATCGAGCGGTTCTTCGGCACGCTCATGCACCTTGATCCGTGCACCTTGAAGGTATTCGTGATTTTCCGGTATTAACCGAGGGGAATCACGCAACAAAATTGTTGTCAAGGAGTGGGATTTCTGAACCTTCGCACCGCAATTATATATATATATATATATATATATATATATATATATATATATATATATATATATGTATATATATATATATATATATATATAATTATATATATATATATATATATATGTATATATATATATATATATATATATGTATATATATATATATATATATATGTATATATATATATATATATATATATATATATATATATATATATATATATATATATATATATATATATATATATATATATATATATATATATATATATATATAAAGGAGGAGTGTCTGTGTGTGTGTCTGTCTGGATGTCCGCTTATAACTCAAGAACTACACATCGGAGAAAAGTTTTAGACACAGATTCGGAATCAGCATAAAATCCTGGTGGTTATAGGCTACTTTGTATTTTAATATCAATGGTTTAAAAAACCGGGCCAGCTGCAATTCCATGGTGTAGTTTGTGGCAGCGCTATTGCCCCTTTCCGATCCCGCGGTTGCGCGTACGTACAGTATACTGTACGTACATATTTATATATTTTTAATGTGCTTTTTATTGTATTTTAAATTGTTTTTTTGATTCTTTTATTGTTAATTTATGTACTATTGTATTTATTTTAAATATATTTTTAAGGAAAACAAATGTTTTCACGTCCGTAGGAGTGACGTAAAGTCGCACATAATGACAAAATGCGTGCCATTTTTTCGTGCCAAGAACGAATAAACGGTTTTTTTTTTTAGTTGAGATTTTATTCGAATTCCATTAAATTTCAACTGTTGGAAACAATAATTATTTCAACTGTTGGAAATTGAAATAATTATTGTTTCCAACAGTTGAAATTTAATGGAATTCGAATTCGAATAAAATCTCAACTAAAAAAAAAAACGTCGCGTTTTAAAATTATGACGTCATCAGCGTATTTCGGAACGTTAATTTTTCAACTTCATATTCGGAATCAGTACGTCCCAGAGAAACTACAGCACACCTTAAATGTTTAAAAAACCTTCGGGTTTTAAAATTATGACGTCATCAGTGTATTTCGTAACGTTAATGTTTCAACTTTGACGACAATGACTTCCGAATTCCGGGTTCAGAATGTGGGACCAATGCCATTTGACAGGGAATAAAAAATAAATGCGACATTCAATTGACGACAATGACTTCCGACTTGACTCCCCCCTCCCCCTCCTCCCTCCCCCCTTCCCCTCCCCCTCCCCTCCACCCTCCCCTTCCCCCTCCCCCCTCCCCTCCACTCCCCCCTCCCCCCTCCCCTTGCCCCTTCCCCCCTCCCCTTGCCCCTTCCACACTCCCCCTCCCATCCCTCCCCCTCCCCCTCCCAATCCCCCCCCCTCCCCCTCCCAATCCCCCCCCCTCTTCTCCCCCCTCCTCCTCCCCCTCCCCCTCCCCCCTCTTCTCCCCCCCCCATTCCCCTCCCCCCCATTCCCCTCCCCTCCCCTTCCCCCTCTCCTCCCTTCCCCTGCCCGGCAATGCCGGGTACTTCCCATGGCCAGCTGTACGTGGGCTGCTCGAGGGTTGGAAAACCAAGCAATCTTTATGTCTTGGCACCAAGGAAGAAAACCAGAAATGTTGTATACCAAGAGGTTTTGAGAAATTGACAATTGACAAAACGTCATGTAGGAAATGTACTGTGATATTGCTCTAAAATATACATTGTCTTTTCATCATATATTTGTCTTATTCTTATTCAACCCGGGTGAAGCCGGGTACCTCAGCTAGTATATATATATATATATATACATGGTGTCTTCTGATAACTCAGGGAGATGGATGCCCCTGTCTTGCATAACCCTCGGTCACCTGTGGGCAACCTGGTGTTGGCCTAATGGTTAGGGCGGGATCGTAAGGTCCTGAGTTTGAATCCCGTTGAAGTAACACCTGGTGGGGTTGACTCAGCCTGTCATCCTTCCGAGATTGGCAAAATCTCGCGGAGATCCAAAAAATCTTGGAGATCTCGCGAGATCTTTGTCGGCGAGGTCACGTCTTTTCGAAGCTGTTCCATGCGCTCACGCTTTCGAAGCTAAGTAATTTTTCACAATTGTGTTTTTGTCGAGACTGTATCTATCTTTCGGTGTGTGTACCTATAGCATGTCTTTAGGAAAATTTTCGGTGTTAATTTTTCGTACATGTATACACAATCGTCGGTTAATGCGTGTCGAGTATTCTGAGGCCTAGTACTAGTAGGCTAAGGCTACCGCCTCCGACCTTGTGGTTTTGTTTTCTCTCGGTGGTACGTCGAATGCGCTGCAATTATTTTCGTTCTCTGTTTCGTCGCAGTCGTTCACCCCATACTTCCTTGTTTAATATCTGTACTCAAAAAAAAAAAAAAAACCCCAAAAAAATATTTCCTTCTCAGTTCGTATTCGTTTATTTGTTGTTCATATTTGTTCGTTCGTTCTTCGTTCACGTTGTTCGCGATCACGTGATCACGTGGTCAGAAATGTTTAATCTCTCCCCTGAACAACTGTTTTCTGTCATATATTATAACACCTTTTTCTTCTTCTCCTACAAAAGGATGCTTTCGTCTTGCTCACCAAATCTATTCATTCCAAAAAAATAAAATAATACCATCTCTTACAGTTCCTCTTTTCTACATTCCCTAAACTCTCCAGAACTCCACCCCTCCTTCAGCGTCCTCAAACGTGTTTTTGACTCGAAGGTCTCAAACTCATTTTGCAAAAAATGTTAGTTTCCCATGAATCGTACACTTTTCAAAATCCAATCTCACCCCTCCCCTCCAAATCTTCCCCATCCCCCCTTCCCTCCAAAACTTCCCCATCCCACCTCCCCTCCAAAACTTCCCCATCACCCCTCCCCTCCAAATCTACCCCCTTACCCCTCCCCTCCAAATCTTCCCCATCACCCATCTCTTTCAAATATTCCCCCTTGCCCCTCCCCTCCAAATCTTCCCCATCACCCATCCCTTTCAAATCTTCCCCATCACCCCTCCCCTCCAAATCTACCCCCTTCCCCCTCCCCTCCAAATCTTCCTCATCACCCATCCCTTTCAAATCTCCCCCCTGCCCCTTCCCTCCCCTCCCTCCTAAACTCCCCCCACACCCCTCCCCTCCGAGACTCTCCCTCGCTCCTCCCCTCCTAGACTCCCCTCTCACCCCTCCTCCTCCTCAAAGCATCCTCCCTGCTTCTTCCCCCTTCCAACTTTCACCTTCATCTCCCCCAACCTTCTGCCTCGCTCTTCCCCCTCCTCAAATAACACCTCACTGTGCCTCACCCAATCTACATCAAACCTTTTGTCCACCCCATTCTTCCCTTTCTCCAAGCTATTCTGAAATCTCTGACACACCTTCACCAGCTCTCCCTACCTCTTCCTCATCTTCCACATCTTACCCTACCCCTCCCCCACCCTGTTCTGTATCCGACGCTCCCCCTTCCTCTTCATTAACGGTATGGACCTCAAATATCCGGGGCCTTCGCTCAAACTTGACTGATCTCTCCATACTACAAACCAGATGTGATCTGCTTAACAGAAACTTTCCTCCTTCATGATGTCGCTGATGCCTTGGTATCTCTCCCAGGTTACTCCCTCCTCCGGTATGATAGACCCTCGTCCTGGAGGTGGGGTTGCTATCTTTATAAAAAACTCTCTTCCTCACTCGCCCTCCACTGCCCTCTCTCCACCTCACCACCAGGAATACCTTTGGCTACGGCTTCCCCTTCGCTCCCACCTTTTGTTCATATGTGTGTTGTACCGTCCACCAAACAGTGATGACTCCATCTACATCTCGCTGTCTGATAATATGGACCAACGTCTATCTACCCATCCCAACTCTCTCTTCCTCATATGTGGTGATTTCAATTGTCACCATGCCAGTTGGCTGGGTGTGGGTACCTCTCTCACCAGCCATGGCTCTTCAGCAAAGGACTTCTGCGACTCACTGGGACTGACACAATCTGTCAATTTCCTGACCCGGATCTCAGTCAACGGAGCATCTTCTCTTCTGGACTTGGTTATGACTAACTTCCCTGAAAATGTCTGCTGCTCTTCTTCTGCTCTAATCGGCTCATCTGATCATGTGCTTGTTATGTGGACATCTCTCTGACCATTCTCAGAGAGCCTCCTCAGCGTCGACGAGTCTGGCATTTCACTCAGGCCAACTGGCACGGTCTTCAAGCAGCCATCAATCATCTGGACTGGTCTCCCATCTCTACCGCCTCTGACATCAACTCATCCTGGGAATTCTTTCAAAGTAAATTGCTCTCTCTCATGCACAGATTTATCCCATCTTGTCTTCCGTTGTCATACCCTTCCTCCCGTCCATTGTACACGGAATCTTGTGGTGAGGCTGTTGCCCAGAAACAACTTGCTTTCGTCTCCTGGAAAGCAAATCCAACGGAAGGAAATCTCATTTCCTTTCACAAAGCCCGAAACAAGTGTGTGTCCACCCTCAGGAGAGCCAGGAAACAATATCTCACCATTCTCAAGACTGAACTCTCTTATCTGTCTCCCTCTTCCAAATACTGGTGGCGTCTGGTCAAATCTGTTTCTGGTGTTTGTTCACCCTCCATCCCCTCCCTCACCTCAAATGGCTTAAAGGCTGACTCCGCACGTGAAAAAGCTGAATGCCTCAACTCTGTGTTTGCCTCTAAATCTTATATCCCAAACCCATCCCTCTCTGTACCCACCGTACCCAGTCGGACCCAGCTGCTCCTGGACTCTGTGTCCTTTCCTCCTGACAAGGTGGAAAAGTTTCTTTCAACCCTCGACTCTGATTCTGCAACTGGTCCTGATGGCATCAGCCCACAGGTCCTAAAATCATGTTCTTCCGCTCTTTCACTCCCTCTTTCTGTTCTCTTCACCCTCTCTTTTGCTCAAGGTCATCTGCCATCTGCTTGCAAATCAGCCAACATCACCGCTTTGCACAAAAAGGTGCAAAAACAGATCCTAGCAACTACAGACCAATCAGCCTTCTCCCAATTATCAGCAAAGTCATGGAATCCATCATTGCTTCAGATATGAAATCTTTCCTCTTCTCCAATGGCTTGATCTCTGACCATCAATTTGGTTTCAGACCAGGTCACTCTACTCTGGACATGCTGCTTCTGCTTTCTCAACAATGGATGGAGGTCCTCAACACCAAACAGGAAATTAGAGCTGTCTCCCTTGACATATCACATGCCTTCGATACGGTCTGGCACCCCGCTCTGCTCACCAAACTCTCCTCCTTTGGTATCCATGGAAATCTCCACGCATGGCTGGCGGACTTCCTCTCTGGTCGTAGTCAACGTGTGGCCCTGAATGGGTTTCTCTCATCTCCTCTTCCTGTTCAGGCTGGAGTTCCCCAAGGCAGTGTTCTGGGCCCTGTGCTTTTTCTGGTCTTCATCAATGATCTCTCTGACTCTCTTGAAAATCTTCTCTATCACTTTGCTGACGACGCTACTCTCTGTCGCTCCATTCCTCATCCCTCAGATCGGCAGTCTGCAGCCTCCTCACTCTCTGCAGACCTGGACAAAATCACAGACTGGGCAAACAAGTGGAACATGTCTTTCAATCCTGACAAATCTCACACTCTTACGATGTCTCTCCGAAAAGATCGACTAGACAACCCTCCCATCTACTTTCTGAATAATCCTCTCCAAGAAGTTCTGTCACTCAATCTTTTGGGTCTCACTATCTGCCATGATCTTTCCTGGGAAAACCACATTTCAAATCTGGCCTCCAAAGCCAGTCGCCGACTGGGCATCCTCCGTCGTGCGAAGTCCTTCCTTGGTACACCTGAGCTCCTCACCACTTACAAGGCTTTCATCCACAGCTCTATGGAATACTGCTCTCCCCTCTGGTCTGGTGCTCCTGCCTCACCCCTCGCTCGTCTTCACGCTGTTGAAACCAAAGCGTTCAGAATCATTGGAATCTCCTGCGATGAAGCTAACTCCAAGGGCCTTTCACTCACTCACCGCAGGCAGGTTGGTGGTCTTTCCGTCTTCTACCGACTCCTCTCTGGCCTTGCCCCCCCCCAGCTCTCTCTGGGCTCTGTCCCCCAAATATTCCTACAGGTCGCACAAGATCTGCCTGCAACCCTCTTATGGTTAAACTGCCAAAATCAAGACTTTCTGCTCACCTTCACTCCTCTTTTCTCCCACCTCTGGAACAAACTCCCTCACTCTCTTCAATCCCACTCCACCCTCCAGGTCTTTAAAACAGCTGTTCACCACCATCTCTTATCCTCCCCCATCCAAAACCTTTATCTATTCTACCCCCGCTAATTTCGGTCCCCTTGTGTTTTATAACTCCCCCCCCCCCCCTTCCCACGCCTCCTCCCCCCAAGCCCTCTCCCTCCCACACTTCTCCCTGCTCTCAAATGTTGTGTTTGTATGCTTCCCCTTCTCTCCCCATCTTGTCTTCCGCTCCCTCTTTTTTTTTTCTTTTTTTTTGTCTGGTTGATTTGTCTGGTTGATTTTTGTTTGAATTTTGTTTGAATTTGAATTCCCGGTTTGAATTCCCGGTTGAATTTTGTTTGTCTGGTTGATTTGTTTGTGAAATAAATGTTAGCTCTTTCACGAGCCTCGATTCAGTATACAAAAAAAAAAAAAATCAAAAAAAAAAAAGATTATCACACAACTGGTTACAGAGAGGCATTGCATCAGCGGCAGATGCACCCACTGAAAATGATGCAACCAGCAGCCGAGTAGCTGCACTCGATCCATCCGCCACCTGTGGGCAAGGTGTAGTACCTGTCAGCCCCCCTTACCAGGGCAACGGTATGCAGCCATGCGGTTTAAATGTAAGATGGCTCTGCACATCTGGTGGATGAGAGTCCAGTTGACTCCAACAGCACGGGTGGAGAAGGATGAATTCCCCAACAGCCAGCAGAGAGACGGAGAGCAGTGGCGACCCCCGTCTATACCACACACTTACCCGTATGTACCAGCCATGGAAAGGTAATGCCATCATTGCCCTAGGAGACTCGACCTCATTGATATGTATACACACACGCACGAAGGTGGATACTTTGAGACATGTGAGGGCTCCTTTCCACCTCCTGAAACCTGCATATGGAGATAACAATCAACGTCACACACGCACACACACACACACGCACACACACATACACACACAATGCTCAAAGGTCGACATTATTAAACAAGCATTAAAGTTTATTTATACAGGTCTATGCAACAGTATCTCAATGAAAAACAAGTGCATTAATCATCTCAGTTCAGGAACTCGGTCTCACTGGCAGCATTCACACTCATTTCAGAGCAATGACGAAAAATAGGGTTTGTTATATCTATATATATATATATATATATATTGTAATGAATTTGAGAAGTGTAACGAATTTGAGAAAGTGTAACGAATGTGAGAATTATGGTTTTGTTGTGTGTAAATGGCACCCTCCGTAATGTAAAGAAAGGTCAAAGCTCGTCCTCTTAGTTAATTCCATAAACCTACACACAGGACACCATATATCCTTTTAAATAGTTAGTCCCTTATTCTATGTAGGTTAAGGATGTGTTTCCCAATAGTTTGACTCTTCATTGCACCGAATTAAATAAGAGTAGGTCCCTCCTACGCCCCATGGCATCTTCCAAGTGCCAGGTTTGCCAGGTTTGCCAGGTTTGCTGCATTTGACTCCATTACGCACGAGGTAACCACGAAGAAGAAAGGCGGGTCACCACCTCGTCATAGAGGGGAGGAGTAAGTCGGCCCCGCTCAACCAACCCAGAACGAGGGGTTTGGCTTGAGAGGGCGGAGAGAGAACACTTGGGGGAGGTTCGCAAAGGTTGAAGGGCGGGGCCTATATAACCCACAGCGGGACGCTCCCCACGGGGGGATGAGCTGAGAGGAGAGATGAGCTGAGGGAGAGATGAGTTCTGAGTCCAGGAGATGCGCTGGAGATGAGCAGGTGTGACCAAGCTGCCGTGAGACGTGCCGCGCTGCAGGAAACACCAACCGAGGCAACGCAAACAGCGCGCGACGCAGCAGGCAGAGAAAGGAACTTCGCCCGCGCAGTTTGGGACCGCGGGAGTTCGCACGGCCACGGCTCGGCTTCTTGACGGCGGCGCCTTCTGGCCCGACCGTGCCCAGGCCCCGCTGAACCTTCCTTGCCTCTCAAAGCCATCCATCTCCAAGCCATTCATTCCTGCCTGCATTTCCCGTGTAAGTGTGAATGTTCGTCCGTCTTCCACGTTGTCCTGGGGTTTATTAATTAAGCTTGTATAGGTAAGCTAATGATTTCACTTTGTCTCCTGCTCCCTTCCATTTTCTGTATATAACCTTGACCACTCTCTTTGCTTTGGCATGTGTAAATAATTAAGAAATCCTGTTATTCATCCGTACTTCTTCTTCTTCTTCATTCTCGTTCGGTCGCTTTAGTGGTTTCAATATTGAGTGTACGTGGCGCGATTCGGCCAATGTTTCAGGATCGGGTTAGTCTTGGTAACAGTTCGTGCTGCGGTTGCTAAACACCGCTCGGCAATCAAGTAACATCTTATCCGCGGTACGAACGGGGCTGTGCACCGGCCTTTCCGGAGGCCGCGGTGCAGCTTCAGGGACCACGTCGGTCAACAATAATTGAGGCGACTAATCCCCCCTCAAGGGGGAACCATAGGCCGACGTTGGGTTCCATAACAATTGGTGTCTGGAAGTGAGATTCGAGTCCCGAACCAAATTTTTTATAACATAAAAAAAAATTTGGTCGAAATTACGAGCGGCCGAAATTTTGTTTAACATCCCAAATTGAGTCGTGCCATGGACAATCAAGGCGATCGGATGCAGGTGGGTGAACTAGAAGAGGGGTTAGGGGTAACCCAGGACCAGAGGGAAGAAATGGAGGAGGAGAACAATGGCAATGTGGTTGAGGGAGTTTCAGGTGCACAAAATGGCGCCCTCGCGCACGTGGTTGGAGAGGCGCAAAATGGCGCCTCGCACGAGCGCGCGGTAGGCGTTTAACCACACATGCAGCCGTTTAACATGCAGCAGTTCATGACACAATGTCTGGCGTACATGACCGAGCAGAGGGAAGAAAGGAATAAATTTAGCAGGGGAATGGAAGAAATGGAAAACAGAATGAGGGCTGATAGTGAGAAAATGGAAAACAGAATGGGGGAGCGACTAGGAGACCAAATTGGAGGTTTGAAAAACAGTATGGGGGCAATGAGGCACGAAGCGAGGGGTACCAGTGCCCAAATTGGGAAAATAGACAGCAAATTTGATGGGTTAGACAATAAATTTGAGGGGTTAGACAATAAATTTGAGGGGTTAGACAACGGGATAAAAGGGGTGAAGAATGGGTTAACGGGGCTAGAAGACAAGATGGAAGGCAAATTGAGGGAAATAGGGGAGCAATCCGCCCGGGAAATCAAACAGATGGGGAACCAGATAGAGGAGGTGAAAATCGGGTTGGAAGGTAAACTGGATGCTCAGAGGGATGAATTGGGACAGATGAGGGCAGAATCTACTAAAGAGATGGAGGAGATGAAGGAGGAAATAAGACGAGGTGTAAGCGAGGAGGTGTCGGGGGTACGCGAGGAGGTAAAGCGAGGTGAGAAGCGTATGGAGAAAGAGGTGAGAACTAGTACGGCTAGGTTACAGGGGGGAATAGAAGATCTAACGAGGGGAGTGGAACAGCTGACAGTGGGACAGAGGGAGTTAGTGGAGCAGGTGGAAAAGAACACTGCGGTACTAGGAGGGTTGAAAGCGACACAAAAAGAACTCAAAAATGACTTGATAGCGACGAAGAGGGAATGTCAGATGGTACGTGAGGGACTAACAACGAGGTTGGATGAGGTGACGGAGGCAATGGAGACAAAGGACCGGGAGGTGAGGACGCACATAGAAACGGTCAAGGTGGCATTCGAGGACGAAATTGAGGAGACGCACCGGGAAATAAAAGAGGTGAAGCAAAAGTTAGAGGAAGTGGAAGAGGGGGTAAGTGAAATTAAGAAGAGACAGAGGGAAACTAAGAGGGAGATAAAGGAGGAGGTGATGGAATATGTACAAGGTCGGTGCTCAAATCGTGATGGTGTGCTCGCTAACCAGATAAAGAGTTTGCAGGTGGCAGAGGAGGTGCGGAGACGAGGTGCCGAGGTGAGTGGCGATATACGCGGGAATGTATATGGTGTGAGGGAAGATTCAGTCGGCTTGGGGGTTCTCGACACGGGTGTTCGTGAGAGGCCGCTGGTGAAGTGTGCGACAGGTACGGAGTGTATGGACAGAGGAGGTGTGCGAGAATGTCCGACTATGGGATGTGTGAGGAAAAAGTGCGCGCCGAGGAGTGAGTTTGCTGTCGAGAGTGAGTTGGTCGTAGCGCGGGTGCGAGGGGGCACATGGAAGCGCGGGATGGGGAGTGTTACAGAGGATGTAACGAGAGAGTGCACACCTGTGGTGAGTGTTACAGAGGATGTAATGAGAGAGTGCACACCTGTGGTGAGTGTTATAGAGGATGTAACGAGAGAGTGCACACCTGTGGTGAGTGTTACGGAGGGTGTAACGGGAGAGTGTGCGCAAGAGGACACGCGAGAAAGGTGTGTAACGGACGGGTGCATGAGTACAGAGTGCGCTGTCAAAAGTAAGGGTGAATGCGCGACCAAGTGTGGTGGTGAAAGTAGTAAGAGTGACACGGAGCGTGAGTTGGTTGTGGCAGGTGAGAGAGGATGTACACCTGGAATGGAAGGATGCATACCTGGAATGGTAGAGCGCGTATGGGAATGCACACTGGAGTTGGTAGTGAGGCACGTGATTGGGTGTGCAAGTGAGTGCACACCCGTGGTTGTCACAGAGGAGGTGACCAAGGAGGGGGCACGAAGAGGTGTGTTGGTGAGGTGTGCGAACGATGAGTGTGTGCAAAGGTGTGCGGTGGTCAGGTGTGTGACCAAGTCTGTGAGCGGAATGAGTGTACCTGGGTGTGTAAGAGAAGGTGCAAAGACAAATAGCTAGGAGACAGCTGGATGTGTGAGCAAGGCACGGGCTGCGGGGTGTAAGCATGCGAGTGGAGCATCGACGCTAACCGGGTTAGCGGTTAGAGCGACTTATAGCCGAAGCGGGCCTTCGGTGCGTGCCGGGTTTCGTGTGCCGCGGGTACCCGCGGGGATTGTGACCACGGCGGTTTCAAAAGAACTGCCGTGCGGGATCCACGCCGGGCCGCGCTCTGAACGGCCGCGTCCGTGCTCCGCTAGGCGGAGCGGGCGGCCCGGTAGGAAGGGTCGTCACGGCAACCCTTTGTGGTTGAGGCGTTCCGGCAGGGCGAGATCGGGCCATTGGACGGCTCCGTGCCGAGATGGTGCATGGGATCTCGGCCCGGGTAAACCTACTTCCCTGCACCGAGTGCCGGACGCATCCAACCGCCGGCACCAAACCACCCGCATTCATTGCTCGGCTTTGCGAAGCCGAGCTTTGGAAATGAATTGGCGCACCGAGAGGCTCTAGTGAGTAGACGTGTGATGAGCATAGTGTTTTGGACCTGAAATTGAAAAGCAAAATTTGATGATTGGCAGATGATTGGTAGTGATTGGCAAATTTTTAATTGGCTGGAATTTGGTGTGCAAAATTGGTAGTGGAAGATACCCGATGTGATGGGATGGCAACTCTGCCATCCCTCACAACGGGGGCAAAGGAGCACTAGTCTTATGGGGTTTGGCAGTGAAAACTAGCCCGGGAGGGTTAGGATATCGTGTGTAGGGACCTAGAGATTGACCATAGGTAACGTTAAGGTTAGGTAGTGACAATGATACCTGTAGTGGGGACGCAGGTAGATTAGTTTGGATAATAATGACGAGGGAGCGCAATAATTTAAAGGGGCGACTGGGAAGCGCAAGTTTCAGAGGGGAGTAGTTAGATGAGATGATGCCGTGTGTGTGAGGATCGAAAGTGTATTGAGCAGGTTATGAGTAAATGATTGTGATTGTGAGTTGTATTGAGATTGCACAGGTGTGCAACTGAACAGGTGGATGGAGCACTGTATGAGGGAGTGATGGTGATGTGTGTTGTGTTGACCAAATGGTCCAGGGAGGAAGGAGGGTGCAGGAAGCACCACCAGGAGTGATTGAACAGGTGTGCAACATCAGGTGAATGGAGAACAGGTGTATGGAATAAATGGTCTGGAGTATATGGAGTATTGGAATGGATGGTCGTGGAGTGAGTATGGTGGAAACTGTGGAGTGGAGTGGATGGTGTGAATGGGGAAAGAGTGGACCCCCATCGCGAATACCCGGGGAGGGTAGTGTAAGAGTTAGGTAGAGGGTACAGGTAAATTGTGGTTGGATATTGGCATCTGTGGTGCGTGTGGAAGAATGATGGTTGAATGGGTGCATTAGTGTTGTGGAAATGGCTGGGCGTGTAGCCTGTTAGTATGTGTAGTTGATTGGGCACTCCACCACTGTGAGGATGTCGGCCAGGTGAGGCCGCAGGTGGGCTCTGGGAGCCGGTAGAGTTGTTGTGGATGGGGCCCGAGGATCCGGAGGACGGACCCGGGTAGCCCAGTGCCAGAGGGCACCGAGGGGTGACAGAGCCAGGAGGGGCCTTCCCCAATTAGATAGGTTAGGGTGAGGAGCTAGGTAAGCTCGGGTGGCAACTGCAGTGGTGGAGGTGTGCAGGTGGGTAGACCTGCTGGGAGAGCTACACGACTCAGCCCAGAAATTGTGCAAGGGCACCGGGAGATGAATCGGGGAAGTGAGACCCCAAATTGAGAAGCACCACAGTTTGGTCAATGGGAATTGGTTTTTAAAACCCATAGTGTAAGTTGGCCAATGGATTGGCAGGGAAGACCCCGGGTAGTGTAAAGTGTGTTAATGTCATTTAGAAGATAGTTAGGTTTGAAATCTCCTTGCACCATCTGCATCCACTCGCCTGAGGTGACAGGACTCCACACCATGCCATGTTTTTATTATTTGATTGTGCAAATGTTTGGAATGTGAGACGCATCATGACGTGGGTGTGACATTGTGCTGTTGTTCCATCTCTCCCTCCTTATGAGGATTGATGATGAATTGGTGATGGCAAATTTTGAAGTAGTGGGAGTAAAGACGAATTTGGTATAGGGGAAATATGGGGAAGACGAGACATTAGTAACGAATTTGTAATGTGTAGATTTTGTACATATGGGGTAAGGGCAAGGGTAGAGTAGGTGACAGGGGGGGTGACGTACGGTAGGGACGAGCTTTTCTCCGCTCCGTCTCCATACGCACCTCGCCTTGCATTGCCTTTATTGATGTGTACCCTTGTGACCTTACCCCTCGCTCACCTGTCTCCCCCCCCCCCCTCCCCCTTGTCTCCCACACGAGGACTGTGCGCCACTGGGCGCCAAGGGGAGCATGCGGGAGTCCGCCATTGTGCGCCCAAAACTCTCGCAACCACAGCTGTCTGCATCGATGTACCACCTTATGGACCACATGTCTGTGGCTGAGCACCACTTATGGACCCCATGGGTTGGGGTATGGCCCCTCTGCTGGAACCGGCCATGAAGGCCCGAGATCTTGCTGGTGGACCTTGGTCACAGGGCACCTATGCCCCACAGGTGAACCACACTAATCGGCCCTGTTGGCCATAAATAAATAAAAACGGACACGGTTGGTGCATTTTATTTTATGTCCAAATAGGCCGCCAGCAAAGAAGATGACAACAACTGGAAGATAACATGGCCAGCAGAGGGAGCCGAAGAGGAAGGCCAGCACCAGGGTTTGTTGTTTTTATTTTTATTATTGAACTGTGGTGACTGTGCACCGATTGGTGCTTGAGGGTGTTTTGGTGCGTTGTGGGTGCTTCCTGGTGCATCGATGCAGGGCAGACTGTCTCCCCTCCCCCAAAAGAACAATCACAGGTCCTGGGTTCGTTTTGTAAATACCAGTAGTCATTGTAAATAATGCGCCCCCACCGTAAATGTATAGTTTGAAGACAATTCCGCAATTCGGTTAGTTGTGGGCGTAAATCTGTTAGGCAGGGTGCAATGCAGCAGGGGGACATATTTATTTGTGTTTTTAAATTGTCACACTCAGGGTCAGGTTAATTGTTGAGGGAATTACACCTACGTGTCACACTAAAAGTAAAGTTTTATAGGCCCGAGGACGGGCCTGAAGGAAGGAGGGTGCAGTGTAACGAATTTGAGAAGTGTAACTAATTTGAGAAAGTGTAACGAATGTGAGAATTATGGTTTTGTTGTGTGTAAATGGCACCCTCCGTAATGTAAAGAAAGGTCGAAGCTCGTCCTCTTAGTTAATTCCATAAACCTACACACAGGACACCATATATCCTTTTAAATAGTTAGTCCCTTATTCTATGTAGGTTAAGGATGTGTTTCCCAATAGTTTGACTCTTCATTGCACCGAATTAAATAAGAGTAGGTCCCTCCAACGCCCCATGGCATCTTCCAAGTGCCAGGTTTGCCAGGTTTGCCAGGTTTGCTGCATTTGACTCCATTACGCACGAGGTAACCACGAAGAAGAAAGGCGGGTCTCCACCTCGTCATAGAGGGGAGGAGTGAGTCGGCCCCGCTCAACCAACCCAGAACGAGGGGTTTGGCTTGAGAGGGCGGAGAGAGAACACTTGGGGGAGGTTCGCAAAGGTTGAAGGGCAGGGCCTATATAACCCGCAGCGGGACGCTCCCCACGGGGGGATGAGCTGAGAGGAGAGATGAGCTGAGGGAGAGATGAGTTCTGAGTCCAGGAGATGCGCTGGAGATGAGCAGGTGTGACCAAGCCGCCGTGAGACGTGCCGCGCTGCAGGAAACACCAACTGAGGCAACGCAAACAGCGCGCGACGCAGCAGGCGGAGAAAGGAACTTCGCCCACGCAGTTGGGGACCGCGAGAGTTCGCACGGCCGCGGCTCGGCTTCTTGACGGCGGTGCTTTCTGGCCCGACCGTGCCCAGGCCTCGCTGAACCTTCCTTGCCTCTCAAAGCCATCCATCTCCAAGCCATTCATTCCTGCCTGCATTTCCCGTGTAAGTGTGAATGTTCGTCCGTCTTCCACGTTGTCCTGGGGTTTATTAATTAAGCTTGTATAGGTAAGCTTCTGATTTCACTGTGTCTCCTGCTCCCTTCCATTTTCTGTATATAACCTTGACCGCTCTCTTTGCTTTGGCTTGTGTAAATAATTAATAAATCCTGTTATTCCTCCGTACTTCTTCTTCTTCTTCATTCTCGTTCGGTCGCTTTAGTGGTTTCAATATTGAGTGTACGTGGCGCGATTCGGCCAACGTTTCAGGATCAGGTTAGTCTTGGTAACAGTTCACGCTGCGGTTGCTAAACACCACTCGGCAATCAAGTAACATCTTATCCGCGGTACGAACGGGGCTGTGCACCGGCCTTTCCGGAGGCCGCGGTGCAGCTTCAGGGACCATGTCGGTCAGCAATAATCGAGGGGACTAATCCCCCCTCAAGGGGGAACCATAGGCCGATGTTGGGTTCCATAACAATATATATATATACAGTATATACACATGTATTGTATACTAAGTCGAGGCTCGTGGAAGATCTGACACAGAAAGAAACTCTACTTCCAACCAGAGCATTGTGCTCAAAGTAATGAGCAGTCTGTATTTCCAGTAGTCTTTCCTGATTTTCTTCAGCAATCGTTTCAAGAAAATAAAAAAGAACGCTCCCCCAAAGCCAGACCGCAATAGCTCCTAAGTGTTGTTGCTTGGGCTTAAATAAGAACTGCCCTCGGACAGCCTCTGTAGGACATTACAACCTGCCAGCTTACGAGCCAAGCCAGTCCACAAGGTGACATCATGATCGCTGAGCTTTTCTGTTACATTTACATAATGCATTTGAATATTTTACTTGCAACCAGAGCATTCCAAAACCTCATTTTACTCCCAAGAGAAATTCTGAAGAAGGAGCTCACGTACAATCCCATCGGCATTGCCGCATCCTCTACGGTCCGCGTCATATAGTGCAACCTACACCTGAAGGTTCCAAAGAGCTTCTTGCTATTCTTCCTCCTCTTAATGAATCTCGTCTTTCAAACCCGGACAAGCCCAAGCTCCTATGTTTACCCATGGATCTGGCAGTGGAGACATAAATCAGCCTAATACGGGGTGCGGTCCAGGATTTGTGATGGGGCAGATTGATTTTATGTTGGCTTGAAAAGGGGGGTTATTGGGTTCAGGGCCTGCGTTTTATTTCCTGCCATCTAATTGATGTAATGGATCCTGAATTGCATCCTGCTCTGTAATGAAGTCTGGACGAAAGTGGTGTGTGTCAGTTGCGAAATGCCCCGGGCCATGCAAGGGCAGCTGTGCTTAAAAGGAAATCCGCAATCTGCCGTGCACTCGCAGGTTAATAAGGAGGAGCAGCTTTGATTTCTGCTACTTCTTCATAACGTTAAAAAAAATTAAATTCTTATGCAGCCATTTTGTGTGAAATTAAAACCACCTGCCCAGAGCCGGTCCAAATTTCATTAACTTGTGGGTTGCCATTCAAGAGATTGCTTCTAAATTGGGATTTAAAAAGCACTTCAGGTACAATCCAAAGTATTAATATTGTCCTATTCCTATTGCTAACAAATCGTGAAGTTGAATTGCAGATTTAAATGAGAAAAGGAACTACTTTCTTTCTTTAGCAGCCACAATTATTCCCACGTTCTTGTGGGATTGGCTGGGGGAAGATTTTGGCCCAAGTCTGTCACAAATCAGCTGGTCATGTCTGACACTTGACTAAGTTGTTAGGGCAGGAATTTGAAATTTGGCCATTGTGTCGGCGATAGCTCGCCTACTCTTCGCGAAAGACACCGTGGGATCTTTAATGTCCACTAATTTATTCTGGCAGCTGGAACTCCAGTTTAACATCCATCCGAGCTTCCGAGAGACGGCGCACGCACTGATGAACCACCCTGCATGTGAAACACTGGAATGACCGTTGGGCAGTTTAGAGGCGAGTGTGCACCTCTCAGCCATCCTGGTGGTGGTGGTTCGTGTGCAGCCACCTGGCTGCTGGTTGCATCATTTTTCTGTGGGTGCATCTGCTGCTGATGCAATGCCTCTCTATAACCAGTTATCTGGTACTCATTTTGCAGACCTCAGAAGGATGACGGGCTGAGTCAACCCCACCTGGCGTTACTTCAACGGGATTCGAACTCAGGACCTTAGGATCCCAAGCCCACCACCCTAAGCATTAGGCCAACACCATGTGATCGGCCATCTTGACAGACCCAAATGCCAAAAAAGGATCATTTTAATATATTATGTGGATTCGCATGTGGTTGGGAGTCACATTTTTACAGCGTATGTGAAAAGTAGCAATAGGGATGTCTGGCGTGGGGGTGGGGAGGGAGGTTTGGATGGGGTTGAAATGAAAATTGAGAGATGTTCTAAACAAGACAGTTACCTCACCCCACACTCTCCTGCGAAAAAAGGCCAAAAAAGGCCGGGGTCTACCGGCAGCAAATTTGATTGGTTAAGATTATGTTAAATGCCGTAATATTTTGTCCAATTACTGATAACTTAAAGTTGTTGTTTTTTAATGCCAAAATGGCGATTTGTGTTGTACAGTGTTTTCAAGTATACAATTCTATTGAAATAAATAATGATTTTAAAAGTTGTAGAAATTTTTTTCCCCAAAAGTATACTGCCATTGATGGAGCGTCTTTTACACCACCGTATTTAACAGTTTACATTGACCGGCCCTTTCCCTCTTCTCTCGCTCTTCTCTCTCTCTCTCTCTCTCTCTCTCTCTCTCTCTCTCTCCCTCTCTCTCTAACTATGTCGTGGCCCTGACTTCGTGATGGCAGGGGTACACCATCTTAGATGTGGGGGATCTCTGGGTCGCTCATGGCAGATCAATCGGCTGTCTACGTGCTGCGGGCTTGTTCAAGAGAACTGTTCGGGGCTATACGACAACAACAACAAGTTACATTAATTCTTCGTGCCTGTTGTTTGTGTCCTTTATAACGTACTTAAAAGCAGTAGGTTTTCTGAAGGTGATTTTAACAGGATAGGAGTGCGTGTTTTGGTGAAGAAGATCAAACGTCGCATCATATATTTGCATACGTTACAACCAGATGGTTCCTTCATCAGCAAGGGACCCCACATTTATTAAGATCTGACTGTTTAACCCCTCCTGGTCCTGTATGGGGCACATCTTCTGTGGATATTTCCAGGAAAATTCAATACTTTTACTGTTTCTGGAATTTAGGCAAGCCATAATAACAAAACGTGGATTTGTCGAAACACCATTCGCACCGTTATGACGATCATGAAATATCCAGACACTCGCAATGGTAGAACTAAACCCAAGATTCAAAATACTGAGTATTACGAGGGGTATTTAAAGGTTCAAGGAACGAGAGGTTGTGTCGACATTTCAGAATATTTTTCAATATGGAATCTCTTGACTTAAATGTACTTGCTCCATTCGATATCAAACTGTATATACGTTTTCGGATTGCTCCTTCATTCGTGTCTCGGTAGCTTTCGTTCAGTTCCATGTCATCGGCCACTTGATGGCCATGCAAATGAGACTTCAAATGTCAAAATAGATGACAATCAAAGGGGGCCATATGGAGGCTATAAAGGTAGGGGGTGGTCCAGCTGTTAGAAGCTACAGTCAAAAATAGCGGTCTGTGCAAAAGAGGCCTTGTGCACAGGAATGATGGTGTGAGTCGTTGCTTTCGATGAATCCCTTCCCGTCGTTGGTGTGTTCACTACGGATTGTGCGTTTGAGCAGTTGAGCTGGTGCCAATGAAGGGAAAACCTGCACAGAGAAGCATTAAATTGATAGAGGTGTGTGTGCCTCTTTCCCTCTCCCACTCTCTCTTCCTATGAGCATCGTTGGCTGCAGGTGCAGTAAATGCAATGTGAAGTCTGATGCGCATTGGCACAGCAGACTGGCCAGGTCGTCGGTATGATGGCGGGTCTCCTTGATGTCCAAAGTGGACACAGCTGTCTGCAGATGCTGTATAGTGATGCCCAAATTGATGCCACCACTGACTTTCATGAGCACATTTATTCATGATGTAGCGCTGCCCACCCAGGTTGGTGAGTCCTTCTCATAGGCAGCTACAGGTGTGGTTTGATATCTGAGAGTCCTTCTCACAGCCTCAGCCTAAAGAGGCTTCCCCCACAAGGCAGTGGGGATATGTTACCCTGGACAAGGGGCCCATACCAGGTTTGTCAGCCGGAGCCAGCTGAGCCCGGGACTCGCATAGGGCAGGGACATCACTCCCTGGGGTAACTAATAAACAGCTACCCTGCTACCACTGCTACACAGAAATATTGGTGTGAAGAAAGGAGTAAATCTTTAGTCAACATCCTTCAGCATTTGCCTTTGATGGCCTGTCACAATGCTTGCGTGGGATTGGCATAATATTCCCCAGTGGGCTGGCAGAATGGCCAATAGGTACGCACACTTTCCTCTCAGCTGTCTAGCCTGGGTTTGAATCCCAGCCCAGCTATAAACTGTCTTCACAGTGTTTAACAGGCGAGGTGATTCATCAATGTGTGTGCCATCCCTTGGATGGACATTCAATGGGAATCCTCTCTGCTAGCATAGGTTGGTGTACGTAAAAGATCCCATGGTTCTTTTACCCAAAAGATCCCAAAGATCCCATGGTGTCCTTCGCAAAGAGTAGGCGAACTATCCCCAGTACCCTTGCCAAATTCCTGCCCTAACCTACAGAGGGCATTGTATCTGTGGCATGCCAGTCGCACCCTCAGCCAATGACTGTACTGGCAGCCTTGTGCAGCATACAAAATAAGAAGTATTCCCCAGTTGTACTTTTGTGAGGCACACTCAATCGGCAAGATGCCTTGTGTTACGGATTCGTCACTTCCGTTGTGGTGGTTTTCATCCACTTGAAACATTTCTGGTTCCATGTATTATTATTATTGTTGTTTGAGGGAAATAGCAATTATTATTGTCAAAAGGGTAAAAAGGTTCATGTTTAAATGAAACAGGAACCGGACAAAGAGGAAGAGGAGAGAAAGGGGGCGGAGCAAGAGAGTCAGACAAGAAGCTAGAAGGAGCCGAGCTATTTGCGGTCTGGAGCGAACGTTGGCGAACAACAGTCACTAGCGAACTTTAGGGTTTCCCAGGGAAGGGATTCCTACAGCAGAGTGCTTAGCTCTGTGACAGATTAACCTGCGTGTCAGGTTTTGCTATCGATTCAGGAGAGAATCATCGCCGTGCTGTGGCGCCACGAGACCGGGCCGTCAGCCATTTTGACTCGCGCAGGACTTGTGCTTCGCTCGCGGTTTCGTTTCTTTTCGAACATTTTCACCGCATTCAGACGTCGATCTGGGACGTGTGTATGACGTGGCTTTTTGAAGGCTAATTCGTCCATACCCGAGGGTGTGATCTCTCAGTCGCCTGTAGGGCGCGTTTGGATTTCCCAGGTGCCTTGAGGGCGCCTTTGTGCAGCTTCGGCTGTGTGACTGTACTGGCCATCCGCACGGGATTCTGGTCTCGATTGGACATCGTTCTAGCGATCGCTGGAGCGAATCAACTTCGTCTTGAAGCTGAGAATAAGAGACATTGGGGAATATTCTTGTTTCACTCACTTGGAGCACAGTGAGTTATATATTACAAAACTGATAGTACCATCATAGGGCATATTGATTGTATCTTTGAATACTATTGTTGTTGTACTGTTATTCTTGTGTGATCTTAATACAATATTTGTTTGTGAGTAACAATTGGGGTGGCTTCTCCCTTGATCTTTGACACACAGAATAACACATTTATCTGCCGTGACCCCTCTCGGGGCTCGGAGGTACACCGTGACCAGGGGGTCGGGGAGGAGCACGTAACAGAAATTTGGGGCTCGTCCAATTGGGTCGGGGGCTCGAAATTGGGTCTTTGTCTGGGATTAAATTCCCTAATAACACTCGTCCAGGATTAAATTCCCTAATAACATTCGTCCAGGATAGAATTCCCTAACATTCCCAAAATTCCCAAATTTGGAATTTTTTCCGAACATTCCCAATTTTTTCCAAAAAATGGAAATTTTTTGTGTGAAGGTTAACAGATGCTAACTGATAGTCACCATGGTGTTTGACGCAGAACAGTTTGTGGCATCCCCTAATGAGGCACAGTTCCAAGCGTTAAAAAAATCGGAAGTCTTGATATTGGCCAGACATTTTAACTTGGAGGTCCAAGTTAATATGAAGAAAGTAGAGATGCAGACTTTGGTGGTAGAATCTCTGGTGGGACAGGGAACATGGACAGAGGTAGCCTTGGATTGGTTACCCGAGGAAAAAGAAAATGTGGAGCTCTGGAAAATGGAGATGCAACTGCAGAGCCAGGAAAGGTTAAAAGCAGAGGAAAGGAGAGCTGCAAGAGAACTCGAGGAGAGAAAAGCAGAGGAAAGAGCAGAGGAAAGGAGAACTGCAAGGGAACTCGAGGAAAGAAGAGTAGAACAGGAACGAGAACGCAAGGAGAGGAGAGCAGAGGAAAGGAGAGCTGAAGAAGAAAGGAGAGCAAAGGAAAGAGCAGAGGAAAGGAAAGCCGAAAGGGAGTTGAGGGAACGTGACATGGAGTATCAGAAGGAAGTTAAACTCAAGGAGATGGAATTAATGGGAGAACGGGGAGAAGTAGCATCCAGGCCGGCTGGTTCGACAAGGAGTCAGAACACCTGAGATGTTGGTAGGCATGTGAGGCTGGTTCCACCCTTCAATGAAAAGGAGGTAGCCAAGTTTTTTTTACACTTTGAGAAAGTGGCTCAAATGCTAAAAGGCCTGTGGGGTCCTGGACTATGTTAGTGCAAAGTGTTCTGGTGGGTAAAGCTCAAGATATATTTTCGGCTTTACCGATTGACAGATGTACAGATTATGAGGAAGTGAAGAAAGCCATTCTCAAAGCCTACGAATTGGTCCCTGAAGCTTACCAGCAAAAATTCCGGAATGCCAGCAACAGGGAGAGTGAGACCCATGTGGAGTTTGCCAGAATGAAGAAAACCATGTTTGATCGGTGGTGAGATTCGAAGGGGATTGGGAAAGACTTCAACCTGTTGCGACAATTGATCTTGGTGGAGGAATTCAAATAGTGTGTCCACGCGGACATTAAAGTACATCTGGATGAAAGGAAAGTACCACAAGTTGTATGAGGCAGCAACCGTGGCAGATGACTATGCCTTGACAGTTGACACACAGGATGGGGTTCCACAAACCTAACTTCCCACCTAGAGTTAGCCAGGGGAGTTATGGTAAATCAGGGGTGGAGAACAAATATTCGTGGAGGCGGCCTCGAGATGACTATGGGGACAAATCTGATACCACGACTTTTAGGGATCAGAAGACTACAGTTCTAAGACAGACTTATCTTCCGGTGGGCCCGAGGCAGACCACGAGTTTTTCCTCTGGGCCTACTTGCGTTTTTGCAAGAAACCTGGACATTTGATGTCCCAATGTTATGCCCTGGAAAGGAAAAATCAGGAGCGGAGTCAGACTAGTTCAACTCCGAATGCATTGGCAAATGCAAGAAATCGTCCTTGGAGGACAGTGCCTTGTGAAGGTTCCCATGCCAAAGTTACGGCATCACAGAACGACCTTGTTCAAGAGGGTTACAAACCTTTTATTTCAGAGGGGTTTGTGTCACTGGATGGAGACTTGACTAACCAGAGACCTGTTAGAGTATTGAGGGACACAGGAGCACATCAATCTTTGATGCTTGAAGGCATTTTGCCATTGTCAGAGAAGACGGCAACTGGTGTTAGTGTTCTTTTACAGGGAGTTGGTGGCTATGTTAAAGCTCCACTTCATGTCATCCATTTAAAGTCTGATTTGGTGCCAGAACCGGTCACCGTAGGTTTACAAGCCACTCTACCTATAGATGGAATATCTTTTGTTATCGGGAATGATTTGGCCGGTGGTCAGGTTTCTGGTAACCCTATGTTTGTTGAAAAGCCTAGGATGGAAAATAACACCGCACAGTTAGAGCCGGAGATTCCTGGTATCTTTCCATCCTGTGCCGCGACTCGTGCTATGGTTATGAAGCGCTCTGAAGAGAAGAGGAAGGTACGCACGTCACGCTTTGCACAAACACTTCGTGTCAAGTACCTTGAAACTAAGTATCAGCGCACACGAGTCATGAATGAAGGCAATGTTGGCAAGCTCTTTGTTGGTGGACTGAACTTCAACACAAAGGAAGATGTTCTGGACTCTGTCTTTGGCAAATATGGACCACTCTTGGAAGTGCGGCTGATAAAAGACAGGGAGATGCAAAAGTCGAGAGGGTTTGCCTTTGTCACGTTTGAAAACACAAAGGACGCCAAAGAGGCAGAAAAGGATTTGAATGGCAAGGATTTGGATGGTCGGACCATAACAGTAGAGAAGGCAGGCCATGGGCATCGAAGGGGCTACAGAGGAAGAAAACGTGGAGGTAGTTTCAGGGGTGGCTATGGCTCCCGGGGTGGGAGTAGTAGTTTTGGTAGTGGCCGCAGTCGAGATTACTATGGAGGCTCCCAGAGTTACGGCAGCTCCCGAAGGGATGATTATCAGGGTAGTGGCCGAGAAGGAGACCGCTATTCCCGTGACGACAGCGACAAGCGCTCCAACCGTGATTATTATGAAAGTTAGGAAGAGTTTGAAGCACTGAATGCTGCGGAGCAGCCGAGCCAAGATTCCTAACGGATTAACCGTGAACTCCACGTTCCTAAAGGCGTCCATGTAGTGAATACTTCCAGGCCTCACCACCCAACCACCATGAAACTTGGTTCTCAGCTCGGCCTCCCTGAAAAGTGCTGTAGATTTGCTTGACTTTGGATTTTTGATCAGAACCCCTTAACCTTCATTCAAAAAAATGAAAAGTAAAAATCAGAGGTTGATGAGATGGAGTTTGGCTTTGCAGGAGTGCAACTTGGAAATTGAGCATGTAAAGCAGGGACAATGTCGTTGCTGATGCTTTGTCCAGAGTGAACTAACTTTGGAAATATCTGTAGGTTGTTTGAAGTTTTGTTGCTTTATTTTTGGGAAATATTGATTATAGTTGCTCATGGGAATTGATGATTTGGGGTGTGAGTTTACTTTTGTTTGTTGGGAGAGTTTTGCCTACAAAGAAAGTTTTCACTATGTTCAAACTTTCTTTCTTGAGGGGGGGAAGTTTTATGGATTCGTCACTTCCGTTGTGGTGGTTTTCATCCACTTGAAACATTTCTGGTTCCATGTATTATTATTATTGTTGTTTGAGGGAAATAGCAATTATTATTGTCAAAAGGGTAAAAAGGTTCATGTTTAAATGAAACAGGAACCGGGCGGCGACGAAGAGGAAGAGGAGAGAAAGGGGGCTGAGCAAGAGAGTCGGACACGAAGCTAGAATGAGCCGAGCTATTTGCGGTCTGGAGCAAACGTTGGCGAACAACAGTCACTAGCGAACTTTCGGGTTTCCCAGGGAAGGGATTCATATGACAGAGTGGTTAGCTCTGTGACAGATTAACCTGCGTGTCAGGTTTTGCTATCGATTCAGGAGAGAATCTTCGCCATGCTGTGGCGCCACGAGACCGGGCCGTCGGCCATTTTGACTCGCGCAGGACTTGTGCTTCTCTCGCGGTTTCGTTTCTTTTTGAACATTTTCACCGCATTCAGACCTCGATCTGGGGCGTGTGTGTGACGTGGCTTTTTGAAGGCTAATTCGTCCATACCCGAGGGTGTGATCTCTCAGTCGCCTGTAGGGCGCCTTTGGATTTCCCAGTCGCCTTGAGGGCGCCTTTGTACAGCTTCGGGTGTGTGACTGTACTGGCCATCCGCATGGGATTTTGGTCTCGATTGGACATCGTTCTAGCGATCGCTGGAGCGAATCAACTTCGTCTTGAAGCTGAAAATAAGAGACATTGGGGAATTGTTCTTGTTTCACTCACTTGGAGCACAGTGAGTTATATATTACAAAACTGATGGTACCATCATAGGACATATTGATTGTACTTTTGAATACTATTGTTGTTGTTCTGTTATTCTTGTGTGATCTTAATACAATATTTGTTTGTGAGTAACAATTGGGGTGGCTTCTCCCTTGATCTTTGACACACAGAATAACACATTTTTCTGCCGTGACCCCTCTCGGGGCTCGGAGGTACACCGTGACCAGGGGGTCGGGGAAGAGCACGTAACACTTGGCATTCTGAAAAATTGAGATTGTGATCTTTCCGCCTAAAGATTGGTTGCAAAATGTATTGGGTGACGGCAATCACTTGTGCTTCTGTTGCATGAATCCCAATTTGGTTTCAAGATCCCAGTGAGGAAGCGATGTTTAGTTACCAGGTACGGGGCGAGTGATAAAGTCAACTGGATCTGCATTGAGCACATTTATTTTGTATAGTAAATCTAGACAGTGGACGTAAACTGTCATCCTGCCTGCCAGCATTAGTTGATGGACCGTAAATATCATATAGTGACTTTGGTGAAGAGTAGTCGGGTTAATAGGGGTGGAAAGAATTGTGGGTGGGAATGGGTGATGACATCAGGTAGTGGTGTACCGCTTGCTTGAATCTCTGAAGGGAAGAATGCTATTGAGCAGTCTCCAGAAGGTAGTTTCATGCACACATGGGAGAAAAGAGTGGACAGGAGTGGAAAGCCTGAACTTTAGGAGTTTAACTTGGAGGGAGTTACAAGAAACAAATAACATTCTGGAGGAGCTGGGGAGGGTCAGAGGAAGACTGGAGATCAAGAGACGTTAAAAAAGAGAAAGGCTGCTGATCTATCTGTGATGTGAGAAAAACAGGCCTCGCACCTCGGCCTCATCGTAGGAGATGCCAATACCAATGAACTTGTATAATTCTGATGCTGAAAACCCTATGAAATGCTCAACGAATGCACCTGTCTATTTTCATGAACAGCTAATGGTAGAGTTTCAGTCTATTGAACTTTTACGCCTCTGCATTAACCATGACTTCTCTTGGGCCAACCATATCACAAAGTGAACCATGGACTGGGCAACCTCCATCAATTCAAGTAGTTCCTTCAAAAAACAGAGCCACTCCTAAAAGGCCTTTGTCTGGAGCTTAGTGGAGTACAACTCTCCTCTCTGGGCTAGTACCCCAGCATCACCTCTGTCCCTCCTGGATTATGTGGGATCCTAAGCTCTCAATAATTTTGGAATTGTGTGATGTAGCCAAACTATAAGGTCTGTTGCTCTTGGATTGCAAGCAGGATGGTGGACTCTCCGTATTTTATCACCTCTCCTCTGGTCTAGCTCCTTCTGCTGTCTCAGTCCTCCAACCTTTGACCCAACTATTCCAGAAAGCAAGTGTTCTTCCATTGGGCCATCCTGACATTGTGTAACGAGAACAGCACTCAGTAGAGCGCATTCTACTGCCAGGCTGAACAGTTTACCTTTTGTATCCCACTGATAGGCCGGATCTGCATCCCGACCTGAACCAAAATATAATCTGCTTATTGTCACCGAACTAACTCATCCATCAAATTTTGTCATAACTCATCCACAACTTTTAAAATATCATGCAATATATTGTTTTGCCCCCATCTCTCAATTATGAAGAATCGCCTTAGAAATAAAATAAAAATTCGGATCCATTTCTTCACCAAAGTCTAATCAATTCATCCTTGGCACATATGTCGTTACAAACAGTAAAACAGACTTAAAAGCACATATGGTAATTCCCTTGTATTTGTCACAGTAGATCGTCAGAAACCACAAATTGTCCACAATGCAGAATCAGTGAGTGGCTCTTCATCGGATATTTTTTAAATGGATGATGATAAGTTAATAAAACAGGCTGCTCTCTCAGTGCATCAGCATATTCTCAATTCTCAAAAGTTCCTCGAAAAGCAAGAACCGAAAAGCAAGAACCCCCAGAAAAGTTCACATTTTTAAAGCACGTCCTAAAGTCACCAAAGCACTGTGAAAATGAAAGAGTTTCTCTGCTGTCCAAATCATACTCCCAAGACAAAATTCATGGTGTGACAATTGCTTCCTGATAATAAATGAATCCACAACAGTTGTTGAGGTCCTTTCTTCTGACCATGAAGAAGCTGATACCAAAAAAGCCCTTCATGGCAAACATGCTGTCACAGTCAGTCTCAGTCCTGTCCATTGTACGTTCACCATCTGGAGGCAATGATATACCTGTTATTCTACTGGCACTTTTTCCTGAGGCTGAACATGGCATATATCTGGATAATGGTCATGGAAACAGCAGAAAGATATTTAATATTGCCAGCTGTGACCTGTCTGTTCCTGTCAAGAAGGCTTTCATACGTCTTGGTAGGCAATGATTGTGTATCTGCTTTTTCTCAAAAGGGAAAGATGATCTCTTTCACAGTCCTGCAAAAGGATCCAAAGTACATCGACGGATTTGGTAAGCTTGGATCAGATTGGAAAGTTGACAATGGAGTAATGGATGTGTTAGAGGAATATGTCTGCAAGATGTATGGTAGAACACGATGAGAGTGTGTGTGAATGCACCACCGCAGCAGATATTCTAGGGGGAAATATAACAAATACTGACGAATAGTTGACCTGTCTCTGCTATCACCTTGCAAGGAGAGTTTGGTCTTGCAACCCAGCAATGTCTGCCGCTTATGGAAATTGTTATCCATTGCCTTAATCGATGTCCCACACATTTTAATCAATTCATCCTTGTCACACACCCAACCTGTCCACAAAATTTCGATCGAATCAGTTCATAACTTGAGATATCCTGCTCAAAGACAAACAGACAGGGGGTGAAAACATAATCTCAGTCCACCTTAGGTAGCGGAGGTATTGCTACCGAGATGGAGGGGTCGATAGGAAGAATCTACACCTCGAGGATGTCAGCTACAGGAATCTACTACTCTCATAAATTCCCCTTTCAGGTGGCACCCCACCTCCATCTATGCCATGACTATTCTGCCTTGTCTCAAGTAGAATCTTTAGTGATGTCGATTGACGTGAGCGAGGAGATGTGGGGTGAGGAAAGTGGGCAGAGAGCAGATACATACAGTGTCTCTTAAAGCCTCTCCTAACCAAACTCCTACTGCCTAGCTTCTCGTGCTGACCCCCGTTTGTTATAATTGTAAATTTATTATCGCTATATACTCAATAAATTAGGATTTGCGATCAAAAGATGAATACGCGGCAAGACCTCAGAAGGTCAGATTTTATTTCTTGGTACTTCTAAACATGTTTTACCACTGCAGGACAATAGCACGTTTTATGTTCAGTCCCCCATTTGCACAAGTATTGGAACAAATGACTGGGAGATGCTCCTTGTTGTTGAGGTGTTTGTTGTTGCATTGATTGTTCACACATAAAAGAGCTGTGAATGTCTAGTCTTGGCTTTAGCCTTTGCTTTTGTCTTGGGAGTCAGCAGGCATAAACCAACATGAAGACCAGAGAACTGTTGTTCCTTGAGTGTACTGAGCAATAGACAACAGCCAGGCCAGCCAAGGAAAACAACCGCAGTTGATGACAGTAAAATCCTCAGAACTGTGAAGAAAAATCATAAACACCTGTCAGTGACATCACCACCAACCTCTAGAATGCAGGGGTGAAAGTATCACAATGTACCATTCGCAGAAGACTTCGACAGCAGAATTATAAAGGCTACACCGCAAGATGTGAACCTCTCGTCAGCACCGTCTGTGAAGCATGGTGGAGGTAGTGTCATGGCTTGGGCCTGCATGGCTGCCTCTGGAACTGGCTCACTCATCTTTAAAAATATATTTTCTCAACAACTGTTGATCCGGTTGACACAAATATTTTCACCATAGCATGCATCGACTCATGTTGAATTTTTAGTGATAATGATGACATCATAGGTCATGTGGTACAGGCACCCTCTTGGAAAACCAAAAAACATTGGACCTCTATATCTCCAAAACTGCTCCATGGAAAATATTGAAACGTGTTTTATTGTAAAGAACTCTACATGGGAAATAAGTGTTGTTAACGATTACATCATCAGTGCCTTCATTATGACATCATAATCTGGGAAGTACAATGCTTAGTTTGATCTATGCAACAATTGTATTGGAGAATGTAAATTTATGATGTCATAGGTCACGTGGTCTGGCAGCTATATTGGATGAAAGAAAAAACCCCACTAAAAAACAGAAGAGTTGGCTCACACCAAGTCCTTCTCAAGACTGCACGAGGTAAGTATTATATGAGTACCATCTACTTGATGATGTAACTAACTAATTATGGCAGCAGCAGAATAAACTTGGAAGTGTGCAGAAACATTTTGTATCCCTATGTACAAGAAAATGCCTCCAAACTCATTGGGCGGCGCTGCAACATGCAACAAGACAATGACCCAAACACGCTGACAACACAACCAAGGAGTTCATGAGGGGATAAAAGTGGAAGGTTATGGACTGCCCAAGTCAATCTCCTGATTTAAATCCAATGGAGTATGTATGCATTTTACATGCTCAACATGAGACTAAAATCAGAAACCTTCCAAAACAAACAACAACTGAAAATGGCTGCAGTAAAGGCTTGGCCAAGCATATCAAAGAAAGATACCAAAAGTTTGGTGATCAATTACAGGCTCAATGCAGTCACACAGTTTGTTTTTTTTTACCTCTGCCACCAAAGGTGGATGGAGGTTATGTTTTCACCTCTGTCTGTCTGTTTGTCTGTCTGTCTGTCTGTGAACAAGATATGTCAAAAAGTTGTGGACGGTTTTGGACGAAATTTGGCAGAGATGTAGTATATGTGACAAGGACGAAATTATTCGATTTTGGTGAAGATCCAGATCCAGATCCAGCGAGTAGAAGTTTTTAAGTGATTCTTCACCATTGGGAGATAAGGCCAAAACGATACATAGCAGGATATCTCAAACAGTTGTGGATGGATTTGGACGAAACTTGGTGGAGAGGTTAGGTGAGACAAGGAAGAATTAGTTCAATTTTGGTGAAGATCCAGATCCAGATCCGGCGAGTATAAGTTTTTAAGTGATTCTTCACCATTGGGAGATAAGGCCAAAACGATACATAGCAGGATATCTCAAACAGTTGTGGACGGATTTGGACGAAACTTGGTGGAGAGGTTAGGTGTGACAAGGAAGAATTAGTTCAATTTTGGTGAAGATCCATTCCGGCGAGTAGAAGTTTTAAAGTGATTCTTCACCATTGAGTGATAGTTTTGTTTGTTATTCATTTAATTAATTAATTATTTATTATCAGATTCAGAGTGGATGCCTCAAGTTCTGGGGTAGTATGACTGAACTGCCACCTGCCGGCTTTGTAAAAGGTAAGTTTAGCAAATATCACGAGTTGTGAAAATAATGACGAATGACATTTTGATGGTCAGTCTTACAGGTTAACTGACTAGTTCAATGACATTTGCTATCCATGTTAAAATGGATAACCTTGTGGTTGTATCACAAAGTCAGCTGTCCCTGCGATGGATGTTTTGCTGGGTGTCCCATTTGTTAACATCAGTTTAGTCACTTTATTGGATGTTAAAGGATAGGCAAGTTATCTCCAGCACCCGAACAGATTTCAAATTCTTTCCTAAACCATCTCTCATCGCATCTCAGGCCTTCCAGCCAGTTCATGAAAGGAGTCGGCTCGAAATTTCCCCTCCACCAACCCTATTTTCCCCTTCTGCGTCCCCCAAATCTCTCTACCGGACAAGAAGGTGGGATTGATAAAGGTAGTATTTATAAATGTGACTATTAAAGTAGCAGCAATGGATTTATATTTTATTCCGAATTTTTACTTATTTACATGTTGTACATTCATATGGTACATGTTGAAATATCAAAAGCGTGTCGGGTATCTTTCCAATACCAATCGTAATACCAATTTTTGGAATGGTTGTGGTTGCTGTTGTTGTTGGGGGGTCGATTTTTAAAATGTGCACCCATTGGTCGGACAGCTGCTGGACCTCACCCACATTTGTCACTTGACTCCACCCACTGTGCACCCAGACAAAATAATATGGCCGCCATCTTGGTTTTCTGGTGGGCCTAATACATCAGGCCTGTAGGACTCTGCTGATTTTACATTGCCCGGGTTTGTTGTTTGTTATCAATTTCCTTTGGCTTTGTTTGCGCCGAGTGTTGCAATGAGGGACCCCTAAAAATCTAATCAATGTCGAATATAGATTATTAGTGAGGTTTCATCAAGCCTGTCAGCACGCATGGTACGCATCTCCCTGAAAAAATACAGCATTATGTAATTTTTGAACGGCCACACATTGGGGTTAAACAATCCGTGACCATGTGACAAATCAACTCGTACTGATATACCTGTGGGGAGGTTGTCATGGGTGAAAGGTGTCGAGGTAATTTTTAAGCGATGAAGCCACTTCAATAGTTGGCTATGTCCTTCCTTCCATCCATCCGCCTGTCAAAAAATGAAGAAGAAGAACCTTTCTCCCCCCGCAGTGTTTAATTATAAAGGGTTCTAAAGGGTAATCTAATGGGTTCTAAAGGATGATTCTAGAGGATTCTAAAGGGTAATTCTAAAGGGTTCTAAATTGTAGTTCTAATGGATTCTAAAGGTTAATTCTAATGGGTTCTAAAAGGAAATTCAAAAAGGGTTTCTAAAAAGTAATTCTAAAGGATAATTCTAAAGGGTTCCAAAGGGTAATTCTAATGGGTTCTAAAGGTAATTCTAATGGGTTCTAAAGGTAATTCGAGTGGGTTATAAAGGGTAATTATAAAGGGTTCTAAATTGTAGTTCTAATAGATTCTAAAGGCGAATTATAATGGGTTCGAAAAGGTAATTCTAATGGGTTCTGAAGGGTAATTGTAAAGAGTTCCAAAGGGTAATTCTAATGGGTTCTAGAGGTAATTCTAATGGGTTCTAAAGGCAATTCTAATGGGTTCTAACGGGTAATTATAAAGGGTTCTAAATTGTAGTGCTAATAGATTCTAAAGGCGAATTATAATGGGTTCTAAAAGGTAATTCTAATAAGTTCTGAAGGGTAATTGCAAAGGGTTCCAAAGGGTAATTCTAATGGGTTCTAACGGTAATTCTAATGGGTTATAAAGGGTAATTATAAAGGGTTCTAAATTGTAGTTCTAATAGATTCTAAAGGCTAATTATAATGGGTTCTAAAAGGTAATTCTAATGGGTTCTGAAGGGTAATTGTAAAGAGTTCCAAAGGGTAATTCTAATGGGTTCTAAAGGTAATTCTAATGGGTTCTAAAGGCAATTCTAATGGGTTCTAACGGGTAATTATAAAGGGTTCTAAATTGTAGTTCTAATAGATTCTAAAGGCGAATTATAATGGGTTCTAAAAGGTAATTCTAATAAGTTCTGAAGGGTAATTGCAAAGGGTTCCAAAGGGTAATTCTAATGGGTTCTAAAGGTAATTCTAGTGGGTTCTAAAGTGTAATTATAAAGGGTTCTAAATTGTAGTTCTAATAGATTCTAAAGGCTAATTATAATGGGTTCTAAAAGGTAATTCTAATGGGTTCTAAAGGTAATTCTCAAGGGTTCCAAAGGGTAATTCTAATGGGTTCTAAAGGTAATTCTAATGGGTTCTAACGGTAATTCTAATGGGTTATAAAGGGTAATTATAAAGGGTTCTAAATTGTAGTTCTAATAGATTCTAAAGGCTAATTATAATGGGTTCTAAAAGGTAATTCTAATAAGTTCTGAATGGTAATTGGAAAGGGTTCCAAAGGGTAATTATAATGGGTTCTAAAGGTAATTCTAGTGCGTTCTAAAGTGTAATTATAAAGGGTTCTAAATTGAAGTTCTAATAGATTCTAAAGGCTAATTATAATGGGTTCTAAAAGGTCATTCTAATGGGTTCTAAAGGTAATTCTGAAGGGTTCCAAAGGGTAATTCTAATGGGTTCTAAAGGTAATTCTTATGGGTTCTAACGGTAATTCTAATGGGTTATAAAGGGTAATTATAAAGGGTTCTAAATTGTAGTTCTAATAGATTCTAAAGGCTAATTATAATGGGTTCTAAAAGGTAATTCTAATGGGTTCTAAAGGGTAATTGCAAAGGGTTCTAAATTGTAGTTCTAATAGATTCTAAAGGCTAATTCTAATGGGTTCTAAAGGCTAATTCTAACGGGTTCTAAAGGCTAATTCTAACGGGTTCTAAAAGGTCATTCGAATGGGTTCTAAAGGGTAATTGCAAAGCGTTCTAAATTGTAGTTCTAATAGATTCTAAAGGCTAATTCTAATGGGTTCTAAAGGCTAATTCTAATGGGTTCTAAAGGCTAATTCTAATGGGTTCTAAAGGGTAATTGTAAAGGGTTCCAACAGGTAATTTTCAAGCGTTCTAAAAGGTCATTCTAAAGGGGTCTAAAGGGTAATTCTAAAGGACTAAAGGGTAGTTCTAAAAGGTTCTAAAGGGTAATGCTAAGGGGTTCTAAATGGTGATTCTAGAGGGTTCTAAAAAATATTTCTAAACGGTTTCGTTCGTTTCTCGGCTTTGCCTATTTCACATTAAAAAGGCCAAACTGAACCGTTTCCTTCGGACATGGGTGCGATTTTTTTTTTCCAATCGGCCCGTTACCTGATTTGTCTCACAAGATGTGACCACAGTGCGGACATTCTTGTTCTTTCTGTAAAAAACGGCTTCTTTGGCTCGTCCATTGCCAGCATGCCTTTTAAAGCTGATGACCTCAATCGAGTTAAAAACTCATTTGCCAAATTTGGTGCCTAGGCTCGTAAAAGGCAATACCCCGTTATTCGGCCATTATTGTAACTACAGGGTCATGGCGATCTGGTTCTTCACGACAATCATGACAAAGTGCATCAGGTACAAAAATGACGAATTTTACGCTCGCAGAAGACTTGTCATGTGTGAAGTGCTTGATTCAATATTGGGAAACGTTGCAAACATTGCTCAAGATGCTCTGTTCCATCTCGGTTAACCTTATGGCACTTGCAGGAGCTGCAAATATGTCGAAACTCGAGCTGGACGTCAGGCACAAATGCAATCAGAACAGCCTTCAGCTCATTACGTTCACTGTGATCCTCATTCTTATCCTGGGGCATCACACTCAGACTCACACTCACAATTATTATTAGAGATGTTCTTCATTGGGGTGCAGAAATTGGCAATTTTTACAGCACTTGCAGCAATATATAAGAAAACCTTTGCAACCATTGCAGAAGTAAAAATAGGAGCTTTCACTCTATTATAGGCCGCACTTTGTATGATATAACAAGACAGTTCACACGATGTGCAGAGATAAAAGAAGTGTTACATAACACAACATTCAAGTGTTTTGGCAGGCTTGGAGGAAGCAGCAGGCCAGATGAAATCAAATTCAGCTTCTCGTGCCATTTGTTTACTTGTGAGATTTCGAAAAAGGATCAATATTTGACGTCTTTTAATGGCTCCAATTATTCCCACCTTCATGGGGGGAGACGGTTGGCCAGGATAAGTCTTTGACCAAAGTCTTTCACGAACCGGCTGGCTAGGACTGACACTCCACTGAAGGTGACAGGAATTCGCAATTTCAATACCCGATGTAAGCAACTGACTTCGTACACTGGAACCGCTGCAACTCATGAACCTACAATATGGGACTTTCAAAATAAGGTAACCTGTCCCAGAATGCTCGGCATGCATGCATAGAAACCCCTAGAAAAAGTGGTCATCGGGGCATGTTAACATATATTGTGTATGTGAGAAGGATTGTTACCTCAAATCGCTGACAAAGCTTCTAAAAGAAGATGAAAATACTTGGAAAAGTACCTGAGAGAAAGGGGTGCACAGCTGCACAAGGAAAGAGTTGGAAAACTTTCTCAATTCGCCAAAAGGGCTGAGATCTTACAAGTTACAGCTGCCTGTACTGCAGACTCCCGACGACGTCGACCGACCAGTCCAGTCCACGTTGTCGGGAGTCCAGTCCATGTCGTCGGGAGTAAAATCAGTCCAGATCTGTTGCCGAAGTATCAAAGGTAGAGTGTGTGCCTGACATGACACCAGCCATCAGGAATCCTGCAATATGTTTTCTCAACTGAAGGTTGACGTACAGTAGGTGTACCGACCGCCCCAGAAAGCAAATCAACACTGGTAGAATATTCCAGTTCGAACTATCTTTCAAATGTTCTGCCAATGCAGAGCTATCCATGACAAAGTCTAGCTTCCGTCAGATGAAGACTGTCTTTGTGACACATTGACCCAATTTAGCAATTTGACATTATCATGGTAAACTCGACTTGACTGAATTGGAAAATGAATTAATCTCCCATGAGATACTAGGAAAGACATGTTTGGAAGGTATTAGGGTTAGCAATATATATATATACTAGCGGGGTCACCCGTGGGAATCCCACGGGCATGGATGTGTGTGACATTTCGACATATTGAGTTATATGCTGCACATTCATTTTTACAAAATGGTTACTGGCAAGTCATCAGATCCAGAAATGGTGTGAATTTAGTTATTTCACATAATATGTGACCCCTCACTCCTCTCCACCTGACACTCTCCTGTCTCCACCTGACACTCTCCTGTCTCCACCTGACACTCTCCTCTCTCCACCTAGCACTCCTCTCCTCTCCAAACCCTCACATCCCTCTCCTTTCCAATCCCTCACCTCTCCAATCCCTCACACTCCTCTCCTCTCCAATCCTTCACACGCCTCTCCAATCGCGCCTCACACTCCTCTCCAATCGCGCCTCACACTCCTCTCCAATCGCGCCTCACACTCCTCTCCAATCGTGCCTCACACTCCTCTCCAATCGTGCCTCACACTCCCCTCCAATCACTCCTCTCCAATCGTGCCTCACACTCCTCTCCAATCACGCCTCACACTCCTCTCCAATCGTGCCTCACACTCCTCTCCAATCGCGCCTCACACTCCTCTCCAATCGCGCCTCACTCGCCTCTCCAATCGGCTTTCCCCGTCTCGTTTCTCTCCTTTTTCTCCCGTCTCGTTCTTTTTCTTGCTCCAAATCGGCCCGTCGGAATCGGAAATCGGCCCGTCTCGCCCGTAGGCCCGTCGGAATCGGAAATCGGCCCGTCTTGCTTTTGTGCTTGTGCGTAAATAAATTGTGTTCATGACACCATTTCTGGTGTTGGGCTAGCGGCTAGGGTGCCGGCTTAGGATCCTGGGTTCGAATCTCGGTCGATCGCCGAATTAATGCCAGGGGGGTTGACTCAGCCTGTCATCCTTCCGAGGTCGGCTAATTGAGTACCAGTTCACTGGTAATTCCCTGTTTGTCGTTGAAGGCGGCAAAAAGGGTTGGCGTCAGGAAGGGCATCCGGCCGTAAAACATTGCTTCAAAAAGGGGACAAAAAAACAACAACTACCACGGTCCCCGAAAAGGCCAACCCCCGCTTTGCGGGGAAAAATGGCCTCTAAACGGTGGTTTTTACACCATTTCTGGATCTGATGACTTGCCAGTAACCATTTTGTAAAAATGAATGTGCAGCATCTAACTCAATATGTCGAAATGTCACACACATCCATGCCCGTGGGATTCCCACGGGTGACCCCGCAAGTTTGCATTGACGTTCGTCGATGGACTCGTTCGCCCGTCTCATTCGTTTTCTTGCTGCATCCTGTTCAAGTCTGCGTTCTTCATCGATCGTCTCATTCATTTTGGAAATAGAAGTTTCCACGCAGCGCATGAATTGTCACGATCCTCAAGAGGAATTTGTCTCGTAATCATCAAATGATAAATGGCAAGTAAATTATATTGTGGAAAATTAAAGATTTCAAATAAACCTATTTAAAGTGTATTCGCACATAACTAATTTTAAAAAACGAAGAAATATCTCTCGGTAATTTCCTGAAACATATTTTACTTCCGGCTAATAATGTTGAATTAAATAAAAACGAAGAAATATATGTCGGCATCATTGTTGACGTTTTTGTGACGACTGTCATCAAACGAAAAAGTAATATATCTTAACGGAAAAGCAAAAGCGAATTTTTAATATATATCGACACGTTGCCGTCGGTGTCATGTTGGGCGGTGTATGATACACCATGACGCGATTTTTAAAAATATATCTCTGCATTTTCCCGCGTGTGTGGAATGTTCTCAATTATTGCTGACACCGAGTCCAAAACCATCGATAAAAATGAAATCATATGGTGAGTTAGATTGGAGATAAAGGCGTGAGAGAGACTCAATGGCCTTGAAGTTGAAGTTACAGGCGTTTGAGAATTCATTTCGTTCTATAAACGGCAACTTTCATTGGATTTCCTTCCCGTTTTTTTTCAACCGAGTCGAAAACTATGTTAGCGACTGTGAAAAATGAAATGATATATCGAATTTTTAATATGTATCGACACGTTGCCGTCGGTGTCATGTTAGGCGGTGTATGATACACCATGACGCGATTTTAAAAAATATATCTGCATTTTCCCGCGTGTGTGGAATGTTCTCAATTATTGCTGACACCGACTCTAAAACCATCGATAAAAATGAAATCATATGGTGAGTTATATTGGAGATAAAGGCGTGAGAGAGACTCAATGGCCTTGAAGTTACAGGCATTTGAGAATTCATTTCGTTCTATAAACGGCAACTTTCATCGGATTTTCTTCTCGTTTTTTTTCAACCGAGTCTAAAACTATGTTAGCGACTGTGAAAAATGAAATGATATATCGAATTTATAATAGATATCGACACATTGCCGTCGGTGTCATGTTGGGCGGTGTATGATACACCATGACGCGATTTTAAAAAATATATCTCTGCATTTTCCCGCGTGTGTGGAATGTTTGTGGAAAATTAAAGATTTCAAATAAACCTATTTAAAGTGTATGCGCACATAACTAATAAAAAAAACGAAGAAATATCTCTCGGTAATTTCCTGAAACATATTTTACTTCCGGCTAATATGTTGAATGAAATAAAAACGAAGAAATATATGTCGGCATCATTGTTGACGTTTTTGTGACGACTATCATCAAACGAAATAGTAATATATCATAACGGAAAAGCAAAAGCGAATTTTTAATATATATCGACACATTGCCGGCGGTGTCATGTTGGGCGGTGTATGATACACCATGACGCGATTTTAAAAAATATATCTCTGCATTTTCCCGCGTGTGTGGATTGTTCTCAATTATTGCTGACACCGAGTCTAAAAGTAAAACCATCGATAAAAATGAAATCATATGGTGAGTTAGATTGGAGATAAAGGCGTGAGAGAGACTCAATGGCCTTGAAGTTACAGGCCTTTGAGAATTCATTTCGTTCTATAAACGGCAACTTTCATTGGATTTTCTTCCCGTTTTTTTTCAACCGAGTCTAAAACTATGTTAGCGACTGTGAAAAATGAAATGATTTATCGAATTTGATTTGAAATAAAACTGGGGGAGAGCAAGACACCACGGGCCTACAAAACAGGACTCAAAGCTATGCGAGTTAATAAAATGGTGGATATTTGTTTATAGCCACTCCCAGAATGGGTGGAGCTATGGGTGGAGCTACTCTGCAAACCGAGTAAGCCACACCCCGGACAGACACCCAACAGATAGACAGACAGACAGACAGACAGAATCATCTACGGCTATTATAATATAGATATATATATCTATGTTGCGTATTGTTTGAAATTTACCTTAAACGTTTGCTCTTCGCAATGACACGTAGACTGTGATGAAAACATGAATCAGGAACGGCCTGGTATAACTAACAATGTCTTATTTCAACTTACAACTTGAGCTTTGATTGTTTAGTGCATCCTTCTGTTTGTGAAAACCTCTACATTTCACTTGGACATGGAAGTAAAACAGGGGCAATACCCCTGGTGCTCACCTGGTAGAATAAACAGTAGACTGCACTGACTAAGGGTATTTTAAACCAATTTCAATGGTTGCTAGAAGACAGGGCAGCATGTATAATCATACTAACAGAATCATAAGACTTCAAACAAAAAAAGAAAAAAAAATTTTTGGGGGGCAACCCCCCCTCCCCCAACCCCATATACCTTCTAAGACCCCAATATTTATAATGCCTTGAACAAACATTGGTACATCACGGGTGGTGAAGGTTGTGGTCAAGTTTCATCGAAATAGTGTGTGTAGTTTCAGAGAAAACAGCAAATTCCTATTTTGGGGGGAAACCTGGATGCAATTTCACCCCCGATAGACCCCCTTAAACCTCGATTTTTTAAAATGTCGTGAACAAACTTTAGTCACAACACAACAAATATCATTTGTGCCAAATTTGGTCGTAATCCCATTAGCGGTTTCGGAGAAGAAGTTTAAGTGTTTATGGACTGATGGACAACGCGCCATCGCATAAGCTCCCCTGAACTTCATTCCAGGTGCGCTGAAAATTATACCGATTCCTTCGGGTCCCAAAGATAATGAAAAATGGCACCGATGTGTTCCGCTCTCTGCTGCATAGAGAATGTGCTTGTGCATGATACACAGAAGATTTTCTTCTCTTGCTCGAACTTCAGGTGTCCCCTTCCTGACACACACCTTTTCCCCCTTCCTGACACACCCCTTTTCCCCCTTCCTGACACACACCTTTTCCCCCTTCCTGACACACCCCTTTTCCCCCTTCCTGACACACACCTTTTCCCCCTTCCTGATACACACCTTTTCCCCCTTCCTGACACACACCTTTTCCCATTTCCTGACACACACCTTTCCCCTTCCTGACACACCTTTTCTCCTTCCTGACACACACCTTTTCCCCTTCCCTGCACACACCTTTTCCCCTTCCTGACACACACCTTTTCCCCTTCCTGACACACACCTTTTCCCCTTCCTGACACACACCTTTTCCCCTTCCTGACACACACCTTTTCCCCTTCCTGACACACCTTTCCCCCTTCCTTACACACCTTTCCCCCTTCCTGACACAAACCTTTTCCCCTTCCCTACACACTCCTTTTCCCCTTCCGGACACCCCCCTTTTCCCCTTCCTGACACACCCCTTTTCCCCCTTCCTGACACACCTTTTCCCCTTCCTGACACACACCTTTTCCCTTTCCTGACACACACCTTTTCCCTTTCCTGACACACACCTTTTCCCCTTCCTGACACACACCTTTTCCCTTTCCTGACACACACCTTTCCCCCTTCCTGACACAAACCTTTTCCCCTTCCCTACACACTCCTTTTCCCCTTCCGGACACCCCCCTTTTCCCCTTCCTGACACACCCCTTTTCCCCCTTCCTGACACACCTTTTCCCCTTCCTGACACACACCTTTTCCCTTTCCTGACACACACCTTTTCCCCTTCCTGACACACCTTTCCCCCTTCCTTACACACCTTTCCCCCTTCCGGACACACACCTTTCCCCCTTTTCCACCTCACAATACAGATCGGCAGCCATGACACTTTGACGGTGAAATGAAACCCCATCGCCTGTATTGGGGGAAGGCAGCCCATTAGCCGCGGTCCCCAGGAACCTAACGACCAGGCAGGACGAGGCCATTGGATCCACGGCTTATCCCGTGCTCTTCCCTATCTTATTTCCGAGGGCCAACGACGGCGCCGTCATTAATCACCGTTAGTGTCGGGGTGCTGAGAGCGGACAGATGGTGCTCTGGGCAGCGGCCGCTCCCGGCTATGGGCGAAGGACAGCAGGCGCATCAAGCAGCGACCGACAGGCGACCGCGCCCGAGGAAATCTTAGATCTTTCAAGTGTAAAATTACCTCAGGATTGTCCAATGGCCTCATTAAGGCTCTTCATTTTGTCTGCCAGAGCCCGTGGGCTGCCGTCCGCGCACCGAGTCTCCTACGGTCTACATTCCGAGGCAATGCCGAGTCACGTGTCTCGCTTCAAGTCCGCGGTCACGTGCTTCGCCGCAGGTGATCCGCACCGCAGGGACGTCACGCGACACGCGCCTACATCTCACCGAAGTGACCCGATTTGCACGAGAAGTGCGGCTCAGGTGTCTATACAAGCAGAAACGCACACCTTGTGGGACGCCAGTATTCCCAATTAAAATCGAACACTATTCCCAATTATTGCTTTCGCTGAAATATCTCACAGGTGTCCTTCGCCGAATTCCAAATTGCTGCCCTAACCTTTGTTGAACATCACACCTGGCCACCTGGTTTGCTGAAGACTTGACCCAAACTTCCCCCAGGCAACCGCACAAGGTGACAACATTGTGGTGGTTAAACAAGAAGCTGGAGAAGGCGTCTGTGAAGCCATTGTTGTGCTCCTCACCTGATGGTTCCATGATTTGGAAAGGAAAGGTTCATTCATCGTTTATAAACGACTCGTTGTGCAGGAAATCCCTGTTACACAAAATGGCGCCATTTTCACATAGCTGCGAATGTGTAGGCTATCATCGTCGACTTCTTTGAATTCCTTCAAAGGAAGCCACGATCTTTCCCATCACAAGATGTTCAATCCAAATCCTACTCCGTGGATTATCGTTTTGGATTTACCTGATCGGTGTTTATCTCGTGGTTGGATTCTGAGTTTCCTGATTGTGTTTAATCTCCCGGTAAAAAATATATAACGCTTCATTGACAACAGCAAGGACAACATCCGAGTCGGTCATGTAACCTTCTCTGAAACGACGCACACCTGGAGGAGGGGATAAAGAGCGAGCCACGCCCACACCTGGAGGAGATAAATAGCGAGCCACGCCCACAACTGGAGGAAGGGATAAATAGCGAAGCACGCCCCCACATGGAGGAGGGGATAAATAGCGAACCACGCCCACAACAGTAGGATGGGATAAATACCGAGCCACACCCACAACTGGAGGATGGGATAAATACCGAGCCACGCCCACAACTGGAGGAGGAGATAAATAGCGAGCCATGCCCACCAATAGGAAGGAGAGAAAGCGAACCGTGCCCACCAATAGGAAGGGCAGAAAGCACGCCATGCCCACCTATAGGAAGGACAGAAAGCGTGCCATGCCCACCAATAGGAAGGACAGAAAGCGAGCCATGCCCACCAATAGGAAGGACAGAAAGCCTGCCATGCACACCAATAGGAAGAACAGAAAGCGAGCCATGCCCACCAATAGGAAGGACAGAAAGCGTGCCATGCCCACCAATAGGAAGGACAGAAAGTGTGCCATGCCCACCAATAGGAAGGACAGAAAGCGAGCCATGCCCACCAATAGGAAGGACAGAAAGCGAGCCATTCCCACCAATAGGAAGGACAGAAAGCGTGCCATGCCCACCAATAGGGACAGAAAGCGTGCCATGCCCACCAATAGGAAGGACAGAAAGCGAGCCATGCCCACCAATAGGAAGGACAGAAAGCAAGCCTTGCCCACCAATAGGAAGGACAGAAAGCGAGCCATGCCCACCAATAGGAAGGACAGAAAGTGAGAGATGCTCACCAATAGGAAGGAGAGAAAGTGTGCCATGCCCGCCAATAGGAAGGACAGAAAGCGTACCATGCCAACCAATAGGAAGGACAGAAAGCGTGCCATGCCCACCAATAGGAAGGACAGAAAGCGTGCCATGCCCACCAATAGGAAGGACAGAAAGTGTGCCATGCCCACCAATAGGAAGGACAGAGAGCGAGCCATGCCCACCAATAGGAAGGACAGAAAGCGAGCCATTCCCACCAATAGGAAGGACAGAAAGCGTGCCATGCCCACCAATAGGGACAGAAAGCGTGCCATGCCCACCAATAGGAAGGACAGAAAGCGAGCCATGCCCACCAATAGGAAGGACAGAAAGCAAGCCTTGCCCACCAATAGGAAGGACAGAAAGCGAGCCATGCCCACCAATAGGAAGGACAGAAAGTGAGAGATGCTCACCAATAGGAAGGACAGAAAGTGAGAGATGCTCACCTATAGGAAGGACAGAAAGTGTGCCATGCCCACCAATAGGAAGGACAGAAAACGTACCATGCCAACCAATAGGAAGGACAGAAAGCATGCCATGCCCACCAATAGGAAGGACAGAAAGCGTGCCATGCCCACCAATAGGAAGGACAGAAAGCATGCCATGCCCACCAATAGGAAGGACAGAAAGCGTGCCATGCCCACCAATAGGAAGGACAGAAAGCAAGCCATGCCCACCAATAGGAAAGACAGAAAGCGAGCCATGCCCACCAATAGGAAGGACAGAAAGCGTGCCATGCCCACCAATAGGAAGGCCAGAAAGCGAGTCATGCCCACCTATAGGAAGGCCAGAAAGCATGCCATGCCCACCAATAGGAAGGACAGAAAGCGTGCCATGCCCACCAATAGGAAGGCCTGAAAGCGTGCCATGCCCACCTATAGGAAGGACTGAAAGCGAGCCATGCCCACCAATAGGAAGGACAGAAAGCGTGCCATGCCCACCAATAGGAAGGCCAGAAAGCGTGCCATGCCCACCAATAGGATGGACAGAAAGCAAGCCATGCCCACCAATAGGAAGGACAGAAAGCGAGCCATGCCCACCAATAGGAAGGACAGAAAGCGTGCCATGCCCACCAATAGGAAGGCCAGAAAGCGAGTCATGCCCACCTATAGGAAGGCCAGAAAGCGTGCCATGCCCACCAATAGGAAGGACAGAAAGCATGCCATGCCCACCAATAGGAAGGCCAGAAAGCGAGTCATGCCCACCTATAGGAAGGCCAGAAAGCGTGCCATGCCCACCAATAGGAAGGCCAGAAAGCGAGTCATGCCCACCTATAGGAAGGCCAGAAAGCGTGCCATGCCCACCAATAGGAAGGACAGAAAGCGTGCCATGCCCACCAATAGGAAGGACAGAAAGTGTGCCATGCCCACCTATAGGAAGGACAGAAAGCGAGCCATGCCCACCACCACCAATAGGAAGGCGAGAAAGCGTGCCATGCCCACCTATAGGAAGGACAGAAAGCGAGCCATGCCCACCAATAGGAAGGACAGAAAGCGAGCCATGCCCACCAATAGGAAGGACAGAAAGCGAGCCATGCCCACCAATAGGAGGGACAGAAAGCAAGCCATGCCAACCAATAGGAAGGACAGAAAGCGAGCCATGCCCACCAATAGGAGGGACAGAAAAAGCGAGCCATGCCCACCAATAGGAGGGACAGAAAGTGAGACATGTCCACTAATCGGAAGGACAGAAAGTGAAACATGCTCACCAATAGGAAGGACAGAAAGAGAGACATGCTCACCAATAGGAAGGACAGAAAGCGAGCCATGCCCACCAATATGAAGGACAAAGCGAGCCATGCTCACCATTAGGAAGGACAGAAAGGGAGCCATGCCCACCAATAGGAAGGACAGAAGAAGTGAGACATGCTCACCAATAGGAAGGACAGAAAGCATGTCATGCTCACCAATAGGAAGGAAAGAAAGCGAGCCATGCTCGCCAATAGGAAGGACAAAAAGCGAGCCATGCTCTCCAATTCGAAGGATAGAAAGTGAGCCATGCTCACCAATAGGAAGGATAGAAAGTGAGCCATGCTCACCAATTGGAAGGATAGAAAGTGAGCCATGCTCACCAATATGAAGGACAAAGCGAGCCAAGCTCACCATTAGGAAGCATCATCTGGTGTTGGCCTAATGGTTCGAGTGGCGGGCTTGTGATCCTAAGGTCCTGAGTTCGAAGCCTGTTAAATTAACACTAGGTGAGGTTGACTGAACCAGTTCATCCTTACCTGGCAAAATCCAGGTGAGGTTGACTCAACCTGTCATCCTTACCTGGCATAAATGAGTACCAGATAACTGGTATAGAGAGGCACCGCATCAGCGGCAGACGCGCCGACAGAAAAATGATGCAACCAGCAGCCGGGTGGCTGCACACGAACCACTCACCAGTCACCACCATCAGGAAGGACAAAAAGTGAGGCCACGCCCACTTAAAGGAGGGGACAAGATCATACACACCCACTGCAAGGAGGGGACAATATGCGATGCAAAACTGCAAAAGGACAGTATTTTTTCCGAACGAACAGGGATGCCGAGGAATGTTCTCTGGTTCGGAAGAAGTTTTTCCTCCAGGGGTGGAGTGCACATTATTTTGCAATGCCAGCCAGAGGAATGCGCAGAATTGCTCCCGTGAGTGTGCAAAGGCCCCAATAATTCGAAGCCATAATGCGAATGAGCCCTTCTAAGTTAAATGATTGCACATACATTGTTTTAGAAACTTTTGTGCATCCAAAACAATGACGGCACTGGATTAGGTTATGTAGCGCCATTGATGCAATGGGCCGAACAAACAAGCAATGCGAGAACGCAGTTCCAGGGTGAGCCAAGGAAGGGCACGGTAGAGGGCACGGTCTGCAGGCCGCTTCCGGGCTAATGGGGATTTATGTGCGGCCAAGTCACTGCCGGGTCGCGTCACCGAAAGCGGGCCACATTCGGGCCACGATCGCTCAGCTGGCCTGCCAACTCACGCCGGTAACGCATATCCGTCACGGCTAACTAGCCTCTCCGCTTGCCATGGGATGAGTGCGACATGAGAACATAAGAAAACGAGTGCTTTTAATATCTAATGCTCTCCCAACATCCGAGATCCACAAAAAACATCCCCGCTGATGATCCTGGCACAAACAACAAGTACCCAACATTGCTGAGTGTTTGGATAGTTTCTAAGTGCGCAAAAGTTCTGGTGTTCAGGGATTTGACTTGTGTTGATTCATTTTTGAGTATATGCAGGACCGAACTATTAGGAATATACAAATCCATGCCTTGAGTTGAGTGAAGATGAACACGTGCAATATACATTTTTGGAGGGGGGCTTTGACAGGCCCCGCAGTTTCTTAAACGAGATAGGTATATATATATATATATATATATATATATATTGTAACGAATTTGAGAAAGTGTAAAGAATGTGAGAATTATGGTTTTGTTGTGTGGAAATGTCACCCTCCGTAATGTAAAGAAAGGTCGAAGGTCGTCCTCGTAGTTAATTCCATAAACATACACGCAGGACACCATATATCCTTTTAAATAGTTATTCCCTTATTCTATGTAGTTTAAGGCTGTGTTTCCCAATAGTTTGACTCTCCATTGCACCGAATTAAATAAGATTAGGTCCCATCTGCAAAGTGTCAGGTTTGGATGGTTTTCACCGCAAATGGACTCCATTGAGCACGCGGTCGGTTGGAAGAAGAAAGGCGTGTCTCCGCACCTCGTGATGGAAAGGAGGAGTGAGTTAGCCCCGCTCAACCAACCCAGCACGAAGGGGTTTGGCTTGAGCGGGCGGAGAGAGAACGATCTGGGAGATTCGCGAAGGTCCAAGGGTGGGGCTTATATAACCCGCAGGAGATGCCCCCACCTGAGATGAGCTACGGAGATGAGCAGATGAGTCTAAGCAGCTGAGATACGTGCCGCGCTGCAGAGGAGATACGGACCGAGGCAACGCAAGGAGTGCGCGACGCAGCAGTGCGGAAAAGGAACTTCGCCCGCGCAGTTTGGAACCGCGGAAGTTCGCACGACCGCGGCTCGGCTTTTCGACGGCGGTGCCTTCCGGCCCGACCGTGCCCAGTCCCCGCTGAACCTTCCTTGCCTCTCCAAGCCATCCACCTCCAGCCATTCATTCCTGCCTGCATTCCCCGTCTAAGTGTGATCGTTCATCTGTCTTTCACGTTGTCCTGGGGTATTAATTAAGAGTGTAATAGGTAAGCTAGTGTTGCGCTGTGTCTTCTTCTCCTGTAAATTACTTTCGTTAATCTTCCTTCTCCTTGGTTTCTTTCGTTGTGTAAATAGTAATTAGTAGTAATAAATCCTGTTATTCCCTACTTTGTCTTTTTCTTCTTCATGCTCTTTCGGTCGCTTTAGAGGTTTCCCCATTGAGGGCCCGTGGCGCGATTCGGCCGACGAAGATCAATCGGGTCAGTCTTGGTAACCGGCTCACGGTGCAGTTCGCTTCGCTCGGCGCAACTAGTCCATTACGCTGCGACCGTGGGCGGGGGAGTATTTCCTTGCGTACCGGTAGGTGCTGGTATTTAGGTCATAGGACGGTTGGGCCTAATACCCTACCCAGCGCCGACCGGGCGTGACGTCATACCCCCGGGACCACGTCGGTCGGTCATAAGCGAGGGGATTAATCCCCCCTTGGTAAGTGGGGAAGGCCGACGTTGGGTTCCGAAGCAATATATATATATATATAAATATATATATATATATATAATTATATATATATATATATATATATATATATATATATATATATATAAGAAACGGAGGGACCTGTCAAAGCCCCCTCCAAAAATGTATATGCAGTATATCTCTCCCATTCCTCTAACCCTCCCCCTCCTTTCCCCTCCCCAGTGTCCTTACTCCTCTTCCACCCCTCTCTTCCCCTTCCGTCCTCCATATCCCCTCCCCCTCCTTTCCCCTCCCCGGTGTCCTCACTCCTCTTCTTCCTCCCCTTCTGCCCCTCTCTTCCCCTTCCCTCCTCCCTATCCCCTCCTCCTCCCTTTCCCCTCCCCGGTGTCCTTACTCCTCTTCCTCCTCCTCTTCCACCCCTCTCTGCCCCTTCCCTCCTCCTTATCTCCTCATCCTCCCTCCTCCTTGGTCCTCCCCTCCCCCTCCTTTCCCCTCCCCGGTGTCCTTACTCCTCTTCTTCCTCCCCTTCACCCCTCTCTTCCCCATTCCCTCCTCCCTATCCCCTCCTCCTCCTTTCCCCTCCCCGGTGTCCTTACTCCTCTTCTTTCTCCTCTTCCGCCCCTCTCTTCCCCTTCCCTCCTCCTTATCTCCTCATCCCCCCTCCTCCTTGGTCCTCCCCTCCCCCTCCTTTCCCCTCCCCGGTGTCCTTACTCCTCTTCTTCCTCCCCTTCTGCCCCTCTCTTCCCCTTCCCTCCTCCTTATCTCCTCATCCTCCCTCCTCCTTGGTCCTCCCCTCCCCCTCCTTTCCCCTCCCCCTCCTTTCCCCTCCCCGGTGTCCTTACTCCTCTTCTTCCTCCCCTTCCGCCCATCTCTTCCCCTTCCCTCCTCCCTATCCCCTCCTCCTCCTTTCCCCTCCCCGGTGTCCTTACTCCTCTTCTTCCTCCTCTTCCGCCCCTCTCTTCCCCTTCCCTCCTCCTTATCTCCTCATCCTCCCTCCTCCTTGGTCCTCCCCTCCCCCTCCTTTCCCCTCCCCGGTGTCCTTACTCCTATTCTTCCTCCTCTTCCGCCCCTCTCTTCCCCTTCCCTCCTCCCTATCTCCTCATCCTCCCTCCGCCTTGGTCCTCCCCTCCCCCTCCTTTCCCCATCCCCGGTGTCCTTACTCCTCTTCTTCCTCCCGTTCCCCCCTCTCTTCCCCTTCCCTCCTCCCTATCCCCTCAGCCTCCTTGGTCCTCCCCTCCCCCTCCTTTCCCCTCCCCGGTGTCCTTACTCCTATTCTTCCTCCTCTTCCGCCCCTCTCATCCCCTTCCCTCCTCCCTATCCCCTCATCCTCCCTCCTCCTTGGCCCTCTCCTCCACCTCCCAGGAATTTCACTGGGTAACGCAGGGTACTTCAGCTACTATTCTCATATAAAGATTTTTTAAAGATTTAATGACAAAGCTCAAATGGTAAATTAAATTTTCAGGTCAATTGGATGAAAACTGATGATTTTAGGTGATGCTGACCTTTAACGTTTTGACCAAATTATTAATTTGTTTTCTCCATATTCTCATAATAAAGCTTTGTAGAAAATTTGATGAAAAAGCTCCAATGGTAAAAACGAAAAAGCCACGACCCGGACAGAAACACAGGAGTGATTCCAAAACCCCGTTTTCCGCTGCATGGGGGACGGGCTATAGACCTAAATAGTGGTAAAATGGTGGGTCTAGGAAACTCTGGGGTACCATAAGAATTTGGGGGAGCAAATTGTAGAAACAAACCCTACAACAGGTAAGAGCCTCCACCTATCCTATAGGATGAAGCTTTATAAATCCATGAAAGTGGTTAGGTTGGGATATCAGTATAACTTTAATACAATGATGTCCAAGGAAAGTTAAATGATATCAAAGGAATGTTATAGACACAGGAGGAGACTATATTTGGTTCAGCATGCCCACGCCATGCCCACACCATAGCACTCTCACCTACTGCAGACCGTGAGCTTTTTTGCAACATAATTACTATTTTCTTGAAAATCACACAAATTCAGTAACATTTTAGTTTTCACATGATATCAAAAGGGAGCAAATTATAAAGTTCTCCCAAAAAATATATCCTGAGGGATGTCATTTTGTTAGATCTTCAATCTGCTGTCGAGCTCGCTTTACAATTTCCATCTAATGTATGGCGTTCTCCAAGATGCAGCACCATCACTGGTAGTATATCAGAAAGGTACTTTTTCATCAAGTCTGATCCAATGGTGGATCGAAACGAGATTAGAAAGCTTTTAAAGGCCAGTACCTAACCAACTTAGCAATCCTGTTGCCCATCCATGTATCACCCAATGAGCTCTAATTGGCGGAATAAACAGCGGGCATCCAATGTTGTGCCATTGCCATTTTAAGGCACCTCGACGGAAATCGAGACCCTCAACGGAAATCGAGACCCTCAACGGAAATCGAAACCCTCAACGGAAATCGAAACCCTCAACGGAAATCGAGACCCTCAACGGAAATCGAAACCCTCAACGGAAATCGAGACCCTCAACAGAAATCGAAACCCTCAACGGAAATCGAGACCCTCAACGGAAATCGAAACCCTCAACGGAAATCGAGACCCTCAACGGAAATCGAGACCCTCAACGGAAATCGAGACCCTCAACGGAAATCGAGACCCTCAACGGAAATCGAGACCCTCAACGGAAATCGAGACCCTCAACGGAAATCGAGACCCTCAACGGAAATCGAGACCCTCAACGGAAATCGAGACCCTCAATGGAAATCGAGACCCTCAAAGGAAATCGAGACCCTCAACGGAAATCGAGACCCTCAAAGGAAATCGAGACCCTCAACGGAAATCGAGACCCTCAACGGAAATCAAGACCTCAATGGAAGTCGATAAAGATGAGATGCCAATTATACCTTCACTAAAGACTCCCTTCTGGTTTTGAGTGTTAATGACGTCATAAAGTGATGTTGTTTCTAATTAATCCTGCTTGGACACCATTACTTGAAAGCCTTACATTTTGGGGTCATATATGTGTTTCACATTTTTCCATGGTGGGGTGTGTGACAGGTGTATCTTCATTATAAATGGGGAAGTGTTGCAGGAACGAGCCCAACCCTTGACCATATATCGGTAACAATTACGTTCACATCCCATCTTCATTGTGATTGGTTGGTGATGTATATTTGTGCTAAATACAATCATCATATATTTTTCTAACTTGTAAGCACCGTAAGTTCTCTGTGACCCAACTTTTGAGCTGTGAGATTTTTTTTCTGGCAAACCCCACCAGCTCGAGGCAGATTATTCCTGATATGTGAAACACCCTGCAACCCACGCCTACAGAGAACAGACTTATTGGAATGCCAGCCACATTTTCCATCTGATCATCATGTAACTTTGTTTTAAAATACTTCTCCATGGGTAGGCGCTCTTTTGTTGAAAGTTTCGTGTCAATCGCTCAAGCGGTAGCGGAGAAAAATATTTTAAAAGCGAATAAAAGTGAAACAGTGAGGAGGGTAGAATAAAAAAAGTGAGCGCTCGGCCAACATTCCACAACATGGTCAAGGATGGTTGTGGACACTTATTATTGGTTTAGTTTTAAAAAAGACAGTTATCTAAGCCTAATAGAAGAGCTTGCATTGAATGACATGTTGGACAAATACATCGGCACACATCGGTAGATATCGGCAGACATCGGTGTACTCTCACCGGAATTTTAAGCACATTAGTGGACTTTGGTAAAACACACGGTATTTGAACCTGGGTTCCTTGCATCATGAGCCAAGGGGTCAGACGGAATCACAAACAATCGAACCAATCATACTAAAATACACCATTTGGTGTCTGCCTGATGTTGTTTTGACCACGATACAATCCGTCGTTACTTCTCAACAAAACTTGACAGGAAGACTAAGGGTTACACAATGAAGGTTGTAGCGCAATCCTTTGCTCCCATCCCCAAGGGGGTGTTCTACCCCAAGCAGGGCTTCCCCACCTTTGCCGCCAATGGGGTTGCGTGTTGAGATGTATATCCGTTTTATGATAGCTTTATCGCGGCGTTTTTCCACGGCCGTTTCTAATAACAAAACGAATAATAATAGCATAATATTAATGTTATTACAAAACAATATTAATACCAATAATGTCCCACCTCACCAAGGGGTTTTCCTCCTTGAACAAACGACATGTTAACGTTTATAAATATCTTATCATGGCGTTTTCATGGAAGCAACGGCCCAAAAGCCTCTACCAGAAGTAAAAATATTATAAACCACAAACACGTATGATTAGCTTTTTAAACAGTCGCACACTCTGTTGAAAACATTAAAACAAAGAAATTTGGAGGAATCCCGACATCCGTGAGGTACGTTTTACTTCCAGAACTGAGCGAAGATCTACTGTAATCTATATACCCCACATGTGTTGGGTTAATAACATCACCCTTCCTTCCGCTAATGTGGCGTTTTTCGTCGTGAACTTTTGAAACTCGCTCCTGCTGTTTAACACAAAACTGAAAGGGAGGAAGCCCGGGTTGTGCTCATTTACCAAGCAGCTAGCTAGCGCTTGCCAAGCCAGCCGTTCCTCAACGGTTTTGAATGGAGTGCTTGCTCGAATGCTTAAACCACTTGGCGATCTCTCCACAAGAAACTTTGTAAATGAACACACACCCAATGTTCTTGAGACCCGAACATAGATCGAGTGTAATCTATAGACCCCAAAGAGGAATGACCCTTCTTGCCACTCCCGTAGTGAGCGGGTGTACTAGTTGAGAAAAACTAGGCAAATGGGGGGAAGCATAAAGTATAGAAGTGGAGAGAGAATACACAGGGAAAGATAAATAACAGCAAAGACAATGGAGGTGAAGGGCATGCGTGCATAACTTGTATGTATGGCATTCAAAATGTCCTACTAACGAAATAGTACAAGACGCCAAAGTATTTTAAATTCTCAATACATATCGAATAAAGCCTCCGGCGGCTTCGTTGGCGAAAGCATAAAATATTTTCTTACTAATTAACTGGAGTGATAAATCGTGAGTAGTTGTGCTTTGCGGATTGCCAAGATGGCGAAAAATGATGTTGAACCTACTGTTAAGTTCTCTTCAAACGGGTGAAACGTCACCTGCACCATAAATGTCACCATGTGGTGTTTCTGTTCTGCTGTAGATCTTAAAGAATATTATTTTTGGTGTGATTGGAGCACGAAGCTGGGCAGCAAATGAGCAAACAGCAGCACAGGACTGCATTTGTTTATTTACTTCTTTTTTTTACATTTACATTTTACAATTTTTACATTTTACATTTCCTTTTTTAAATTTTTAACGTTTTACTTTATTTCCTTTTTTTGGCATTTCATTTCTTTTACAGCCTTTGCAATTTTTTTATATTTTTACAAGAGCAAGTTTGATGCAAGAGCATGATGGCGGAAGATATGAACTGACAGTGAGGCAACCGTTTGACACATTGACCAAGAGACTGAATAAACAGGGAAAGAGAGAGGAAGTGGGGATAAATAGACCCCTGAAAGTAAGGCTGGTTGAGCCGAGCAGATCAATGAGGGGTAGGGGGGGGGGGGGGGGGGTGGGGGTGGGAGGTAAAAAAAAAAGATTGTGAGTCGGGATGGGGATGACCTGAAATGGGTTCTTTGCAATGCCACCACCTTCTTGAAACCCAGGAACACACTGGGATAGAATATCCTTGGGAGAAAAGAGGAACAAAATAGACTTTGAGGTGTGCAGTCAGCCTGGATTTTGGAAGCTATAACCAGGTGGGTTTCTCGAGGAACACGTGCGCCCTAGAGATGCTGGGGAGGGTTCACAAGCCCAAAACGGGAAGGGGATTGGAAGAGTTTGCAAGAAGAAACGACACAGCTCAGAAGTTGGGTCACAGACAACTAAGGGTCCTTACAGGTTAGAAAAAAAATGATGACTGTATTTAGCACAAAGACGTCACCAACAAATCACAATGAAGATTGGATGTGAACCTAATTGTTACCGGAACTGTATATGTCAAGGGGCTCGTTGCTATAGCACATCCCCATTTAATATTGTTATGGATGCCACCCCTGATTTTGTGGCCTGGAATAGTATTTCTTCAATAGCAAGTTTAGTCAATGGAGTAGCTTGTAAAGCTTTGATTGTCTTTCAGATTTATTGGACCTTACCAGAAACATATTGTGGATTGCTCTTTCCAAATCCCTGTATCCCATCACTGCTTACAAATTATTACAGATTAGTGATCTCCCATCAACACTTTCCCCCTCCCCACGCCCCAACACCCCCAACACCCATTCTTCCCCTTTCTAAAACCCTGTATCCACCCCCTGCTTACATGTGAGGGTGAGTACGTGGGTAGGGGTAGGGTATGTTGATATTCCTTCCTAATTCATGGAAATATGTAGGACTAAGGGCCTACACCCATGAGTTTTGGGGTTTTGCAAAGCTATAAATAGTACAGTATGATAAGCTGACAGAATAGATCGGAAAGCATATTCACCTTTGAGCTTAGCCTGGGTTCATTTTCCCACCTGAATACAAAGATACTGTTACGGATCTGGTCTTGAGGGTAAAATGAGGCATATATTGGAATAGTTATTTCATAGTATTTGTTAGCACAAGTGTACTGAAATTCCTGTAAATAATAAAATGTGTTGAGCATGTTGTTGTTGTTAATTCGTATGCAGTCTGGGGCTGCTTGGCTACATCATTTTCTGGAAGTGTGGCTGAGCCACTGATGCAGTGCCCCTATTACTGGTAAGCTTCATGGAGTATGGCTCTCCCCTCTGGGCTGGTGCTCCTGCCTCACACCTAGCTCGGCCTCACGCTCTAGAAACCAAAGCTTTTTGAACCATTGGAATCTCCTGCAATGAAGCTGATTCTGAGGACCTTTCACTCTCACCGCAGGCAGGTTGGTGGTCTTTCTGTCCACGACCAACTCCTCTCCAGCTACCTTGATCATTAAGCCAACAGCAGGCTTATCAAGCATGTCTTTAGAAAGATATAGTGCCCCCCCCCACCCCCCCTAACAAGACTGCTTCAGTAGCGCTAAAGTTCCGGATTTTATTTTTAACGATCTTTAAAATCATTATTTCATTACAATTGAAGTACAGTATGAACTTCAACACTGTGCAGGTATCGTGTTCTATGATCTCTCTTATTTTTTTTCCATTTAATTATTATTTTTGTGTTCAGAGATGCCAATTCACACAAAATTAACCTGGCGGATGCGGAGACCTTTTCGGCTCATACAGGCCGAGCGACGTCACAGTCGTTCAAGAAGGCACGTGATCCTAACAATACTATCCTTGTGCTTCACAGTCAAGGCGCTGCATAAATGAGTATGCTACCCTACAACACTACAACAGCATGCCTAAAGATGGGTGTCCTGTCTGCTAACAGTTTGTGGAAATGATCCCACAGTATCTGTCAAAAATCATGACATTCCCTGTGGAGGTCAATTGTGTAGTCTCCAGAAACTATGCAGACCAGCAGCTAAGTGCTAGTTACAGTCGTGGCCAAAAATATTGGCACCCTTGCACTTTTTCAAATAATGCACCATTTCTTCCAGAAAATTGTTGAAATTAAAAAAATCTTTTAGTATTCACATATGTATTTCTTTGGTTTGCAGTGGAGCAAAACAAAAAAAGCAGAAAAATTACTAAATATCCGCTTATTCACACACAAATCCTAAAATGGCCCGGACAATATCATTGGCACCTTTTAGAAGTTGTTAGAATTAGATTTCAAGCAGCTGATTCTCCTTTAATTTAGAAATGAACTCACCTTTGGTGAGTTGCAGGTGCCTGCAATATAAACATAGGGGAAATACCCCTGGTGCTCATCTGGTAGAATAAACAGTATACACTGCACTGACTAAAGGTATTTTTAAACCAATTTCAATGGTTGCCAGAAGACAGGGCAGCATGTAGAATTGTACTAACATAATCATAATACTTTAAACAACCAAACAAATAAATAACTATTTTGGGAGACAACCCCTCTCCACCCCACCCCCCACAGTAGTGTATATATGTTGCTTCTGGAACACTCTCATTTTCCCATTGACTTACATGTTAATTTTCCTCTTAACCTCATTGCCCATTAACACCTCTATTTCTCCCACCCTAATCTTTATGAACCTTTTGTCTATAGTACCTATCCTTAATGTTGTTCATTAGACCACTCAAACACTACAAATATTTGTTTTCCCTTATAGACCTATAATCCTTCTTCTACATATCATCTGGCAGATTATCTTTGACCCACTCAAACATCGACCCATTCACTTACATGTTAATTTTCCTCTCACCTCTTTACAAACCTTTTAGCCTTTTGACACCTATCCTTAATGTTGTTCATTAGACCACTCAAACAATGATCCCCCCTTGGTCTTATGGTACTCTTACTATCAATGATCCTGAGTAGACCACTCAAACATTGATCCTACAAATATTTGTTTATGCGTGGGAAATAATTTAATTCTCTTGCCACTCTCTTCACCATCTCATATATTAACAAAGTATATGTTTGAGTTTGTTTCTTTATCAAGATATTTTAACTGAGCTAAGATAAAATGGTAAACCTCCCTCAATGTTCTTGTTTGAGCGCCTCCAGTGCCACATACCATTTTAAAATTAAAGTATATATTTTCCTGACAACCATCAAAGTTTTCCGTCCACTCAAAAATATTTCCATCTTTTTTACCCAATTCACCGGTATTTAAATTAATTCTCTTATTTGTTTTGTAAATTTTTTTACCAGTTGTCTTTTCAATTATACCTATTTTATATTTTTCACATTCGTTATGTTTACCATTTATATACCAAGGTTGATTACACCTCCACTCTTTAGTCTGGTTGGTACTTGGTTCTATCATTTATATAATAGTAAAAAGGTGGCGGTAGCCCGTTGAAATCCCTAACCCCCCTTTTTAACTTATCACTTATATACTTATATAACCATAAGGGAGACTATCAATTCCATTTTCTAAAATAAACCTCTTATCATCAAAAGCCCCCAATGCTTTCTTATTCGCCTCTTCTGAATAGAATTTATGTTTATAACTTCTTATTCCATTAATCTTTCTAAACTCTTCTTTCTTTGTTGTTAAACAGTTATAATAATCCTTAAAGTTTATTGTTTCTTTAATAACATTTTTCTTTACACCTTTTAACTTCTTATCAGTCTTTTCAACGTTATTCACAATGTATTTATAAGCATAAGCCTTAGACCTCAATCCCACAAATTCACTCATGACATTTCCCCCTAATTCATCCTTAAACTTTCCAATCACCTTTTTATTTTTAGAAGAGAACAACTCACTCTCTGGACTGTAATTACTAGTGTCATAGATATTAATGTCCTTTTTCATGTCTGAATAAACATCATCAGTATTAATTTGCAAAATAAAACTATCTGTATCCATATAAAGTAGATTAACATCATTTTGATATTTCTTCCTCAAGTTATTATAAAAGTAATCATACATTAATGACTTTGATAAATCAAGAATTGATGTTCCAATATAAATAGGTTTGTCCATTTCAATACTCTCTTTAATCAAATGGATCGCACAAAAGTTCTCAGTAAAGACCTCAGCTCTAGTAAAACTCGGTCTATTAATTAATTTTGATGCTTGTTTCCAAGATGTTGATAGTCTGATATTTTGTCTTTTCCTCACATTTTCCATGGTCTTACCAAAGACCGCATTATTCATCAATTTATAAAAGTCTTTCTCAAAATCTGTTTTTGACTCTGTTCTTCTTTGTGTATTAAAATCAATGTACCCCTTTAACCAATGACTTTGATTGAACTTTAGAACCCTATGGATCTTCTCTACTCTTAGACCTTTTGATAAATATTGTCGCAAATTTCTTTGGTGTAGAACATAATTTTTCTTGTTATATAATGTAGTAAGTAATTTTTCTGTTGATTCACCTATATTAAATGATTGTTGATAATCACTTAACCACTCCTTCTTTGGACTTTCCTTTTCACAAGCAAATGGGAGATCTTTGTGTAGGTTATGAAGTTCCTCTGGATATTTCAAATCAACTTCAAAATAATAACCAACTTTTTCTTTATCCAATTCTTTTTGTGTAGAGATACATACATCTTGTAAAACCTTTTTGTAGTCTTTTTCCTTTACCCATCTAGGTTTTCCATAAGGAAGAGCCTGAAACATTGCCCAGCCATACAGGTTGTTCGCGTCATAGTACATCAAGTAAGAACTCTCTTTCGTTGAATCATAATTTGGAAGATATTTGTTATTTGCTTTTGCGTATCTATTCGAGCAGACTTGTGAAATTCCACCTCTTTTTGCCTTTTCAATCATCAAAAGCATATCAACATCGGTTATCAAATCCAAAGCTTGTTTTGTCATTTTCAACATCGCACTCCAGGCCAATCCAGGTGCTGTGTAGTAGTGAGCAGGATCCAATCCATATCCAGTGCGACAAACAGATCTAAAGGCTTCAAATACATCGGCCAATAAAAGCACATCAGTTTTGAGATACAAATCGTGATACTCGCCAAGATTCTTGATGTTATATTTTTCCCAAACATTTTGTGCGTGTACATAATCTTTATCAGATATATGACTGTTGTTTATTTTGTTATAGAAATTTTCTTTTGAAGGAAGTTATGTTTCATTGAATCTCTCAAATGAGTCCATATTGTCATAGGGGTAAATTCCCTCTTGTGTTAGAAAATCTTTATCTAAAAAATACTCTGAAAGACATGGAAACTCTTTTAGATTTTGAACCAAGTTAGCCAATGGACTTGCCATGAATTTAAATGTATCAAGAAATCTGATATGAGTAATAGGAGATGTGTGAATTGTTTTTGTGAATGAAATGTATTTCTGATCCGTGTTTGGAATTGCTGAGATACTTCCAGAAGTCTTTGAGAGTTCCTTGATAAATAGATGTGTATCATAATGAGCGTTGTTATGAAGAAAAACAGGAATGAAAGAGGGGAGTTGATAATTAATATTACAACTTTGATGAGCCGGACCTCTATATTTACCAGTGAGATGACAATGGTCTCTAACCTTTAGACCTTTACCAATTTTCTTCTCACAAATATGACAGGCAACCTTTGGCTGTCTAAATTCTCTTTTTTCTTTACTTGTTAAGGACATTGGTTTATTGGTTTCTCTCATTATCTTGGTTAATCGGACACAGTCTTTTTCTAGTCGTTTCACAAACTCCTCTGGGGTATTTGAGCCTCTATACACCTCTAACTTGTTATATTCATCACAAACGGATGATTTGATATAATAACAAAAACCACAAGGAGTATGTTTTTGATATTTATTTGTGTATGATTCTTTTGGATCTGGAGAAGCAGTATCAATTTTTTCTGAAATACTTTCAAAATCAGCATATATAACAAATGGATGTTTTATTGTTTTCTTTTCATCTTTGAATGTGATCTTTGAGCCTTTTTTAGGCATGTTGATTACCGTTGATTTATGTTCACCACAATAATTTGAATGTTTATCTAATCTTTCTTGTGTATGGAAGACGTTAAGACAACGCATACAAATATATATTTTATTTGTTCTTTTACATACTTGTGGTTTTATTAATTTTGTAATATCTTTGATGTATGTATAATGTGAATTTTCGTCTGAATTAAAATATAGAAGATTAATATGAGTTTGTTTACAATAATTGTCAGAAAGCTTTAAAACCTGAATGTTGTTTGTTTCTGTTAGACCATAAACATTAACTGATAAATTATTCAACTTTTCAAATTTAGGAATATCATTTAAAGTCATCGGAAACTTTAGATCTTTCGTATTTAATGTATTCTCATATTTTTTATAATGAGATACTCTTTCATCATGAAAATGTGGAGGATGTAAGTGTGCTAGAATAGACCAGAGAAAACATTTATTGTCTTTATTTTTGATATTGATAACTGCTTTTCTATTTTTGATAACACTGGGTAAATCAATGTAAGAAGCTTTTGGAGGATCTGATTTAAGAATATGAATGTCTATGTAGATAATTTTTCCTATATTGAATCCACTTCCTACGATTGAATTATCCACATCTTGCTCTTGTTTAATAACTTCATCATGGACTCCTGATGTTTTAAAATCTTGATATGAAGATATAAAGTGTGGCTCAGTTCTCATGTATGGTGTATCTATAACTCCTTCGTCCTTTGTCATTTCTAATTTTACTCCCATATAAAATTTAAATGGTTTCATTTATTTTAGTGTTTTTTCAATCAACGTTTGAACAGCAGGTTTAACTATTTCTACAGCATCAACTATAGACTCTGGTTCAGTAGGTTTGAAGTTAAAGACTCCTATTCTAATTTGTCCTTTGAATGCACCATCAGAGTTTTTAGTTGTGATAAAATTTGATAAATGTTGATTTGTTTTAAGATGTATTTCGAAGCCTTTCTTGAGGATATTTTTATTACAGGCAGAACAGTGTTTTGTTTCCTTCTGAATAGGAGATAGTAGGTGAAGTAGATAAAATGTGTGTTTGTTAGTTTTAAGGTGTCTTTTGTATTGTTTATATTCTTGTTCACAAACGTCGCAATACGTTGCTTTGATCATATTTATATAGCAAAATTATACTTCAAGTAAAACACCTTTTTAGAGGTTTTTTTTAAAGATGAAACTGTGCTTAAAGTAAAACACTTATAGAAGAAAGTGCCTTTTACAGGCTTTTTATATATGAAACTATACTTAAACTAAAACACTTTTTCACTCAGAATCATCTGAGTCATAACTATCACATGAATACTCAGAATCATACTCAGAGTCATCAATAAAGCTACTCTCATAACTATCATTTGAGCACAAACTATTAGCATCATAACTATCATCTGAGTTCAATGAAATACTATCATCACCATCGTCCGAGTTCAATGAAATACTATCATTACTGTCGTCCGAGTTCAATAAAATAGTAAAATCTTCACTGCTGTAATGACTCATATTTAATTAGCAGGAAAAATATTCCCATCAATATCTATATACTTTCTTTCATTAACAGATTCAATCTCTACATTTTTAATATTAAAAGTTAACTTTAAATAATCTCTAACTATCATAGAACGAAATGACATTTCACCAGAAATATTAACATCATTCATTTTACTTAGATCTACACCCTTTGGATTATTAAAGTAAATACAAATTTCTCCACGAGTATTGTTGATGGTCTTATCATTCTTTTTCAAAGTATCGTGATCGTTCACTTTTTCAAGCTTTGAATAAATTGCCAGGAGTAGAGGAGAAACTTTTTTTAGATTTACTTTAATGGATGTCTTTCCAGGTATAGTTAGAGCTCTTCCTTTAAATGAAATAGAGGGGCTCATGTTATTTTCCATAACTGGTTTTACCCAAAAATTTCCATATTTATCTTTGTTCAATATAACATCTTTGACATATTTTTCTATATCTTCCACCGAAGTAGAGATTGATTGAAATTTGTCTTTTGTGCTTTGAAACATTGTATTTATTAATGAATAAACTTGCATTTAGTTTAAGTAAAAATTTACTCTATAAATATGATAAGTTCTGAAGGATATTTAGAATTTCCAGACTCTCCATATGATAAATTAGAGAATTGTCCGTCTTGTGATAGAATAGGGCTTAATAATGAGGGTTCATATAAACAATGTATTTTCTGTGATTTAATTTTAATTAATGATAATAAAAAAAATAAAAAAATATATAACTCTTTTAAATTAGAACCAAAAATGAATTACTTTACAAGATTAATAAGAGAGATGAATGTTAAGTATTGTGATGATAATACACCATTTCTTTCAAGGGAAGAGACTATTTGTATTGAGGAAATGTATAAGGGTTTAATGATATTTATTATTCAAAATAATTTTAATGGAAATGTTAATACAAGATACTATATAAATAAAATAATGAATTATTTTGAAATTAAACCCAAACTCAGGATAAAATATAGAGTTTCTAAAATAGCTCAAAAAAAGTTAGATGACTTGTTTTCCGAATATATAAATGAATGATGTTTTTACCCGTTTGGGAAAATAAGATAAAATTTAATAACCATAAAAACATTCCAAATTCATTGAGATGTCTAATAGTTGGTTCAAGCGGATGTGGAAAAACCTGTTTGTTTTTAAAGATGCTCCTTACCCCCAACTTTTTAGATTATGATAATTTAATAATTTTTACGAAGTCAAGTTTTCAACCCGAGTATCAACTACTATCACAAGGTTTTAATGCGGGTCTTAAAAAGGAAGACATTATCGGTTTATTTAAACTTCAAAACAAACTAAATGATTACAACATTGAGGATATAATACAACTATTTTGTGATACACAGAAATCAAAATCAAAACCCATAACTTGTATTCTCAGTGATAATACGGATGATATACCTTCACCTCAAGATTTAGATAAATCAAAAAAGAACCTCGTTATCTTTGATGATTGTGTTAATGAGAGAAACCAAACAGTAATGGATAGCTACTATACAAGAGGGAGACATTCTTCTTGTAATTGTATTTATCTTAGTCAGTCATATTTTCAACTCCCTCGGCGCTCAATAAGAAACAATGCCAATACTTTTATTTTATTTAAGTTAAATTCAATAGATGTAAATAATTTTTGGAGAGATAATTGCTCTACGTTATGTAATAAAAAAGAATTTGAAAATTATATGAAACACACGATTGGAAAATATAAATATATTGTTGTGAAACAAGATGAGATACTCACTGATATTTTACACACATAAATGACAACTATTATTATTAATCTTGGGGGTAAATCTGCTTCAGGAAAGAACTTTCATAAATCTAAACTCTTGAATAGTAAAAATGAAAAGATTGTAAGTTTTTTTTAAAAACACCCTATGATTCGTTTCGTAAGTACTACAACCAGAGCAATGCGACCAGGAGAAGTAGAAGGGATAGATTATTACTTCATTTCAATGGAGAAACATATGCGATTGAGGAACGAAGGTCAAATATTTGAGGAGGTCTCTCTTGGTTCTACAAAATATTCACATTGTAAGAGTGAGTTAAATAAAGCAAAATCTAATGGTCTTGGGATTTTAGAAACGAATCCTGAAGGATTGAGACAAATTATTAAACATTTGCGTGGTGATGGAGTTAAGATTTTATCATTCGGTTTTGATATCGATGAGGAGACTCAACGCAAACGTATGAAAAGCAGAGATACAAGTATTAGTGAAGAAGAAATAACAACTCCTATTAATACCAATAAAGAATTTGATAAAATATTTAAAGAAAAGGATTTATTTCAACACATTTACTATAATGACGAAGAAAAGGAAAATGTTCCCATTAACCTTTACAATTCATTAAATGATATTTTTCAATAAATAAATACAGAAAATGAATACCGAAGAAAGAGCAAGAAAGTTTAAAGAATATCAAGAGTTGGTTTCAAAAGTTGTAAAGCAACAGGAAGAGATAAAGAAGAAACGGAGACAGAAACTAACTGGTGAAGAAGCCTTTGAAAGAAAACAAGAGAAATTTTTTAAACCACTTTTGAAAACTCAACACTCACCTACAGTTCCCACAGTAGAATTTACCCCCAAAAAACTTCAAATGCTCAAAGATTTTAGTCAAATGACGGCACAAGAACTTGGAGAATTAGAATATGATGATGAAGGATTATTTCGGAAACTTGAGGAGGTAAATCAACCACCTAATTATGTTGTGGAAGCTCTTCAAAACAATGAATATTCGGCGGGTTCAAAAACCAGAGCAGGTCTCATTCCAACAGAAGAACCAGCACAGTTCCATCTTGTGAAAGAAAAGTTATTGATATTTAATGATAAATTGGTGTTCTTAAGTTCTGCTCAACCAAATGTTGAATTAACTCCAAGATTAATGTTTCTTCTAACAAACTCCGGATTCAGCGGTTCAAAATATTTTGATGAACCACTTGATATGGAAAATGCGGAAGATAGGGTATATATTGATTTACTAAACTCACTTGATTATGGAGTTTCTGTTGCCGGTAAAAGTAAGAAGAATGAGAAGGAGAAACATATTATTGATGCTTTAAGTAAGCTTGGTTCGGGTGTTAGTTTTCTTCCAAATGACCCATCACAATTAGTTAATAGGTTATTATTGTTGTTAGGTAGTAAGAAGGCTGGAAACAACAATTGTTTTAATGAAGCATCCGCCATTTTAGATCAGTTGATGAATATGAAAATAATTAATAAATGTCAATACAAAGATATTTTATTAGATATTAAATAAGATGAGAAGCACAATTCTTAGTTTTAATTTCACAACGAGTGATTACACAGCATCATTCCCTTACCCACTACAACTTGACCCCCTTACCTCATATGAGGCTTCTTTGTTGTCAATGGAGACTTACAATACACTTTTTAATATCACAGAGAAAAACAACAAGTTTAGTTATAATCCAGGAAGTGGGTACAAAACTATAACAGTTTCACCCGGAGCTTACGAGATTTCTCAAATATCTTCTGAAGTCTCTCGCCTTATGAAAGAAAAAGGTGATGAACCAAAAAATATGGTAATAGATATTCAAAAACACACTTCAAAATCAACGATTAAACTTAAAAATAATTATAAAGTTGATTTCACGATTGAAAATTCGTTCAGAGAGCTATTGGGTTTCTCTTCAAAAAAGATTGAAACTAATGGGACGTCTTACAGTGATAATGTCATTCAAATATCCTCCGGTATAAATTCAGTATTAATTCATTGTGATTTGATTGATGGTGCTTATAACAATGGAATAAGAACAAATACAATATTTTCATTCAGTGCATACTCAACCCCGATTGGTTATAAATTCAATATGGAACCAAAAAATCTTGTCTATTTACCTGTGTCAGGAAAAACCATATACAGAGTAAATTTTAGGATAACCGATCAAGATAATCATATGATCTCCTTTAATGAAGAAATTATATCCATCAGAATTCACCTACGTGAAGTTTTTCAATAAATAAATAATGGTTATTGTGAGAAAACACAAGTTGGGAAAATATAAAGTAATTACAGGGGATGGGATGTTCCTTTCACCATACTATAAGGGTGAAGGTATGTTTCTTGGTAGAGCATACTATAAACCAAAGAGACAACGGGGTGTGGGACATCAATTTAGAAATAAAGGAGATAGGATAATTCATACTCTAATGGGTATTGGTTCAACCATTCTTAAACATAAAGAGCTAATTGGTTCAACTGCTTCTGCCGTGGGCTCAGTTGTGGGTGCTATAAAGAGTATAAAAGATGCTCAAAAGGAGTCTCATAAATTACAAGCAATCAAAGAAATAAAAAAAGGTAAAACTCAACTATCTTCACAAGAACGACAAAAAATCATTAAAATACTTGGGTGAGGGTTTCAACAATTTTAATGCTATATAAATACAAGTATGGAAGCGATTGATAGTATCTATGATTTAGATGATACGATTATCATTTCAAACTCCACTAAAAAGGAAGACTATTTCAAGGTAAATGCTATAACAGGAACAGACTGGAATTCAAATGGAACAAAAAGTTTTGAAATAAATAATCAACAAATTAATTTGAATATAGCTGATAGTTTCTTGCTGTGTAAATTTAAATTCACTAAGGCTGCGAATAATACTAATGCTACACTCGTAAATGATTTCTTCTGGAAAATGTTTGATAGTGCCCGCCTGTATATTGGAACACAAGAGGTTGAAGCGGTTGATTATGTCTCTGCTACATCTGAAATGATGAAATTTACACTATATTCGTTTAGTGATAGAATGGGTAAGGGAGCTGTTGAAGGTTTTATTCCTGATATGTCAACGGGAACAAATGCTGACCCTGGTTATAGTCAAAGGAAGTCAATGTATAATGATGATACAAAAGCAGAGAATAGTTTTACCGTAGCAGTACCTCTTAAAGGTATATTTGGATTTTGTGATTATGATAAAGTTTTGTATGGGCTTAAAATTAGATTTCAACGACAAAGGAATGATAATGTAAATAGATTGCTTTTTGGGGCTCAAAATGCTTTTGGTGATAATAATAAATTTGTTATTAATGATTTGTGTTGGTATATTAGTGAATATACTCCTAATCTTAAAACGGAAGAGATGTTAAATAGAAGACTTAACTCAAAGAAACCACTAAATGTATCATACCTGAAAAGAAGATGTCAACACGTTAAACTGGAACACACTACCTACACTTGGAATTTAGGTGTTCTTCAAGGAAAGCCACGATACCTATGGCTCATTTTTAAGAAACCAGATGGAGATGAAGGTACTGATAAGAATAATGCGCTGAGTGATAATGCTAAGGTGAAACAACTTCGGGTTTCTCTTGATGGTACATTTTATCCGCGCGATAGATTGGAAATTGATTGGGGAAAAAATGATTATGCGGAAGCCTACAAGTCTTACCAAAAGGTGTGTGAAAGCAACGGTAATAATGATCCTATTTTGGATATGGTTGCGTTTCAAAAACTTTATACAATCTACGCAATTGACCTGAGTTCTCAAAAGGAAACTATAAAGTCTAATAGAGTGGATACTTCTCTATACATTGAAAGAGGAGAGAATGAAGAAGTTGATGCTTATTGTTTGCTTTTGGAGGAAACAGAATTACAGATTAATACAGATAATGGTGTTATGATTAATATTACATAGGTTTTTTCTCATAAATAAATGAGTCGGAAAGAACCGGTATATGTTAATCAAATAACAACGTCATAACAACGTTTCTGCTATAACATCGAAGATCTCACGAGATCTTGGAGACGGCGGCAGGGATTTTCGAAGCTCCACACGGTCTCCACGTTTTTCGAAGTTAAGTCTGTTCACAATTGTATTTTGTCGAAACTGTATTTATCTTTCGGTGTGTGAAGTTATTGTGTGCAACTTTGGTTGTTTCTCGGTGTTTATCTTTCATAAATTGATTGTCTGTTTGCCGTGTCGCGAGCAAGGCCTTTGCCGCGTCGCGAACGATTTGAAATCGAAGTTAAGTGATTGTTCCCATTTGTATTTTCGTTAAAACTGTATTTATTTATGGTGTTGTACGTATATTGTGTCCCGACGAAGATTTTTCGGTGCATATCTTTCATACCTGTATTGAAAATCGTGTTAATTCGTGTCATGTCTTGAGGCCTTGTACAGTGTGCACTGTACAACCTTGAGGCTTTGTTTTTCTCAGCGGTCCGTCGTTTGTGATCCAATAACTTTCGTTCTCTGTATTCCCAGTCTTTTCACCCATAGCCTACTTCCTTGTGTAAATCTCAATTCAAAAAAAAAAAAAAAAAAAAAAAAAAAACATTTCCTTCTCTGTTCTCATTCGTTTATTCATTCTTATTCGTTCGTTCGTTCTTCGACCACGTGTTTCTCCCCCATTTCCCCGGATAGTTTTCACTCATCAACCTTCAATGTTTACACTTTCCCCTCAAGTTATGTATTCCGTCATATTTTATAACACCTTTTTCTTCTTCTTCTTTAAAAGGCTGCTTTCGACTTGCTCACCAAATCATTTCATCCCAAAAAAAATATCCATCTCCTATAGTGCCTTTTTTCTACATTCCCTAAACTCTCCTGCACTCCATCCTCCATCCAGCGTCCTTAAACGTATTTTTAACTCGAAGGTCACAAGAAACTCATTTTGCAATAAATGTTCGTTTCCCATAAATCGTACACTTTCAAAAATCCAATCTCACCCCTCCCCTCCAAATCTTCCCCATAACCCCTCCCCTCCAAATCTTCCCCATCACCCCTCCCCTCCAAATCTTCCCCATCACCCATCCCTTTCAAATCTCCCCCCTTGCCCCCTCCCTCCTAAACTACCCCCTCACCCCTCCCCGCCAAGACGCCCCCTCGCCCCTCCCCTCCTAGACTCCTGCCTCACCCCTCCCCTCCAAATCTCCCCCATATCCCATCCCTTTCAAATCCCTCCCCTTGTCCCTTCCCTCCCAAACTCCCCCCTCACCCCTCCCCTTCAAATCTCCCCACCCTCATTGCTTCTCAATTTCCCCCCTCTCACTCCCCCTCCTCAAAGCGTCCTCCCCCTTCTTCCCCCTTCAAACTCTCACCTCCATCTCCCCCAACCTTCTGCCTCGCTCTTCCCCCTCCTCAAATAACACCTCATTGTGGCTCACCCAATCACCATCAAACCTTTTGTCCGCCCCATCCTTCCCTTTCTCCGAGCTATTCTGAAATCTCTGACACACCTTCAACAGCTCTCCCTACCTCTTCCACCTCTTCCACATCTTACCCTACCCCTCCTCCCCCCTGTTCTGTATCTGATGCTCCCCCTTCCTCTTCATTAACGGTATGGACCTCAAACATCCGGGGCCTTCGTTCAAACTTAACTGATCTCTCCATACAGGTTGCTTCTGTCAAACCAGACGTGATCTGCTTAACAGAAACTTTCCTCCTTTATGATGTCTCTGATTCCATAGTATCTCTCCCGGGCTACTCCCTCCTCCGGTATGATAGACCTGAGCCTCGTCCTGGAGGCGGGGTTGCTATCTTTATCAAAAACTCTCTTCCTCACTCGCCCTGCACTGCACTCTCTCCACCTCACCCCCAGGAATACCTCTGGCTACGGCTTCCCCTTCGCTCCCACCTCTTGTTCATATGTGTGTTGTACCGTCCACCAAACAGTGATGACTCCATCTACATCTCGCTGTCTGATGATATGGACCATCTTCTATCTACTCATCCCAACTCTCTCTTCCTCATATGTGGTGATTTCAACTGTCATCATGCCAGTTGGCTGGGTGTGGGTACCTCTCTCACCAGCCATGGCTCCTCAGCAAAGGACTTCTGCGACTCACTGGGACTGACACAATCTGTCAATTTCCCGACCCGGATCTCAGTCAACGGAACATCTTCTCTTCTGGACTTGGTTATGACTAACTTCCCTGAAAATGTCTGCTGCTCTTCTTCTGCTCCGATCGGATCATCTGATCATGTCCTTGTTAAAGTGGACATCTCTCTGACCATCCTCAGGGAGCCTGCTCAGCGTCGACGAGTCTGGCATTTCACTCAGGCCAACTGGCACGGTCTTCAAGCAGCCATCAATCATCTGGACTGGTCTCCCATCTCTACCACCTCTGACATCAACTCATCCTGGGAATTCTTCCAAAGTAAATTGCTCTCTCTCATGCACAGATTTATCCCATCTCGTCTTCAGTTGTCATACCCTTCCTCCCGTCCATGGTACACGGAATCTTGTGGTGAGGCTGTTGCCCAGAAACAACTTGCCTTCGTCTCCTGGAAAGCAAATCCAACGGAAGGAAATCTCATTTCCTTTCACAAAGCCCGAAACAAGTGTGTCCACCCTCAGGAGAGCCAGGAAACAATATCTCTCTGTTCTCAAGACCGAACTCTCTTATCTGTCTCCCTCTTCCAAATCCTGGTGGCGTCTGGTCAAATCCGTTTCTGGTGTTTGTTCCCCCTCCATCCCCTCCCTTACCTCAAACGGCTACACAGCTGACTCCGCACGTGAAAAAGCTGAATGCCTCAACTCTGTGTTTGCCTCTAAATCTTGTGTCCCAAACCCATCCCTCTCTGTACCCACCATACCCAGTCGTACCCTGCTGCTCCTGGACTCCGTGTCCTTTCCTCCTGACAAGGTGGAAAAGTTTCTGTCAACCCTCGACTCTGATTCTGCAACTGGACCCGACGGCATCAGCCCACGGGTCCTAAAATCCTGCTCTGCTGCTCTATCTCACCCTCTCTCTGTTCTCTTCACCCTCTCTTTTGCTCAAGGTCAACTGCCATCTGCTTGGAAATCAGCCAACATCACCGCTTTGCACAAAAAAGGTGCAAAAACAGATCCTAGCAACTACAGACCAATCAGCATTCTCCCAATTATCAGCAAAGTCATGGAATCCATCATTGCTTCGGATATGAAATCTTTCCTCTTCTCCAATGGCTTGATCTCTGATCATCAATTTGGTTTCAGACCAGGTCACTCTACTCTGGACATGCTGCTTCTGCTGTCTCAACAATGTATGGAGGTCCTCAATGCCAAACAGGAAATTAGAGCTGTCTCCCTCGACATATCACGTGCCTTCGACACGGTCTGGCACCCCGCTCTGCTCACCAAACTCTCCTCCTTTGGTATCCATGGAAATCTCCACGCATGGCTGGCGGACTTCCTCTCTAGTCGTCGTCAACGTGTGGCCCTGAATGGGTTTCTCTCATCTCCTCTTCCTGTTCAGGCTGGAGTTCCCCAAGGCAGTGTTCTGGGCCCCGTGCTTTTTCTGGTCTTCATCAATGATCTCTCTGACTCTCTCGAAAATCCTCTCTATCTCTTTGCTGATGACTCCACTCTCTGCCGCTCCATTCCTCTTCCCTCAGATCGGCAGTCTGCTGCCTCCTCACTCTCTGAAGACCTGGACAAAATCACAGACTGGTCAAACAAGTGGAACATGTCTTTCAATCCTGACAAATCTCACACTCTTACTATGTCTCTCCGAAAAGATCGACTGGACAACCCTCCCATCTACTTTCTCAACAATCCTCTCCAAGAAGTTCTGTCGCTCAAGATTTTGGGTCTCACTATCTGCCATGATCTTTCCTGGGAAAACCACATTTCAAATCTGGCCTCCAAAGCCAGTCGCCGACTGGGCATCCTCCGTCGTGCGAAGTCCTTCCTCGGCACACCTGAGCTCCTCACCACATACAAGGCTTTCATCCGCAGCTCAATGGAATACTGTTCTCCCCTATGGGCCGGTGCTCCTGCCTCACACCTAGCTCGGCTTCACGCTGTTGAAACCAAAGCTTTCAGAATTATTGGAATCTCCCGCGATGAAGCTATCTCTGAGGGCCTTTCACTCACTCACCGCAGGCAGGTAGGTGGTCTTTCTGTCTTCTACCGACTCCTCTCCGGCCTTGCACCCCCAGCTCTCTCTGTGCTCTGTCCCCCAAATATTCCTACAGGTCGCACAAGATCTGCCAGCAACCCTCTGATGGTTAAACTGCCGAAATCTCGGCTCTCTGCTCACCTTCACTCTTTCATTCCTCTTTTCTCCCGCCTCTGGAACAAACTCCCTCACTCCCTTCAATCCCACTCCTCCCTCCAGGTCTTTAAAACAGCTGTTCACCACCATCTCTTATCTTCCCCCATCCAAAACCTTGATCTTTTCTACCCCCGCTAATTCACCCCAGATCCACCTTGTTTGAAATTCCAACTTCTTTCCTGGAAGTCCTGGCAGTGTCCATATGTTTTATACCTCTCCCACCGCCCCCTTCCCACGCCCCCCCCCCCCCCAAAGCCCTCGCCCTCTCTCAGATCTCTCGATGTCTCCATGTCTCTCGGTCCCTGCTCTCAAATGTTGTGTTTGTGTCCTTCCCCCTCTCTCCCCATCTTGTCTACCGCTCCCGATGTTATATGTTTTATGTGTTGGTTTGTCTTTCTGTGTGATTAATGTTCGCTCTTTCACGAGTCTCGATCTTGTATACAACAACAAAAAAAAAAAAAAAAAAAAAAAAAAATCAATCTTAATAAATTAACATCTTGTATTCAAAATCAAAAGCCTTGTATTATTAATGTTAATACAATTCAAAGAAAAGGAGCAGTAAGAATTGATGTTTTACTCACACACACACACAAGTAAAAACACTAAATGATACTGGTTCACTTAAAATTAAAATGACAAAACCTATGTTAAAGAAATATTCAATACAAGAGGGAGGATTTCTCCCGTTTCTAATTCCTTTATTTGCTGGTTTAAGTGCGGCGGGAGCATTGACTGGTGGTATTTCAGCAGTGGTAAAAACTGCTAACGAAAGGAAGGCACAACTAAAAGCTCAAAAAGAATTGGAAAGACATAACAAGGAGTTGGAGAAACAAATTAGTGGAAGTGGTGTAATTGTAGATTTTGCTCAAAAACTTGAAAGTCTACCTGATAAAGCTAGATTGTTGGTTGGAGATATGCTTTCCTCTATCGCTCAAGCGGGTGTTAAACTAACTAAACGGGGTAATGGATTGTATCTTTCTCATAAATAAATGGATAAATGGTTTAAACAATTTGGAAAGAATACAACGTCAAATATAGAACTAGCTAAGTATTGTAAAACACTAAAAATTGATAATGTGGTTATTTGTATGAGAGATGAATTAATACATATAAATAAGAATACAAAGAATATTATTATGAATTTAGACACACAGAATGGTTCTCATTGGGTTTGTATTCATAATAGTCAGGATAAATATTATTTTGATAGTTATGGTATGCCACCGCCTGTTGAAGTAATACAATTCTTACAGAATGGTGTTTATCAAACATTTCAAGTTCAAGAAATTAATTCTAAATGTTGTGGTCAATTATGTTTATATGTATTATTTCAACTCAACAATAATGAAAATTTTTATGATATCATTTAAAATCTAATATAAATGACTTATGTTGGAAAAGATGGTTCTATCTTTGGAGAATCCTCTCAGGATATTGATTTATCAAATTATTATACAAAGGCACAGGCTGAACGACAAAAATATAGTATAAGTAAAAATATTAATATGAAGAATACTTATAAATTAATCAATTATCCAAACCCTACAGATGCGAATGACTGAATTAGATACAGTGATTTATCACAATATATATATATTTTAAAGAAAACAGCACGTTTTGTTAAACAAGTAAAATTTACAACCACAACACCTGGTTATACTGACCATACACCTTTCCTCATTGAATTTAACTACATGCTTACAATTGAATTTTATAAAGAAGGACATATCGTTAATATGGGAATTAATAAATGGGGGTATGATATGCCTGATTTAGGGTATAATTGGTCTTTTTCAATAAACATAGAAGACCTACATGATTTTAATCAGTCTCGTAAAGAGGAATATTATCCGCTTGGTGAGGATAAGGATTTATGTGGAAGTACAATTAATAAACAACAAATACATGGTTTTAAGAAAAGAAAAATATATGATAGTATAGCGATGGTTAGCATGACAAAGAAGGAAGGTAATGAGATAAGGATAGAAAGCCGAGGAATACAAACCGATTTGGTAGTGGGAAGATGGGGTGGTATTACCTGTCATAATATTAATCTCACATATATTTCTGATACATAAATGGCAGGAAGAAGACTACAAGAGAATTATAATTTTTGTATTCATAGTAAGGGAAACATATGAAAATCTGTTAACTAAATTGTTACCAAAAAATTTCTTCAGCAATATGTTTGTAAAGGTGTGTAATAACATGTGTTAAAATGTTGAAGGTCAACTCCCGTGGGAAACCCAGAAAAAAAGCTGTTGAATTCGGGTACCGAAAAATTATTTTCGAGAATTTTTATTTTTTTTAATCGGCCCTTAAGTAACTTATGAGGGGTCAAATAAGGGTTTTTCATGATTCTGAGTTGATTGTTAACATTTATATTTCACCACAGACACTCCTTTGTGGAAAAATAATTTCTAAATATATCTCATTTTCTACTTTGCAGGACATGGAGTCTAGCAATATGGATGAAGACGTTACTCCACCTGTGCTCAATTGCTTCATCTGTGCACGCTCGGATACACCAGCTGAAAGGCTCATACAGGCAACTCCAAAGGGATACTCAACTTTATTGAAACAAGCAGAAACTGTCGAAAATGTTACTGTTGTGGAACGTATGAAGGAGGCTCAAAAGGAAGGAAAACTGAGGTACCACCAGAAGTGTAAAAATGATCTGTACAACAACTTTGTTGCAACCACCAATAAGTCAGCTCAAGCATCAAAGGCAGAGAAAGAGTCATCAAAGTTGAAGAGAAGACGCACTACTTGTGAGTTCAGTTCATCAACTGGCTGCAGTTCTAGAAGATCACAGTCAGTTGACCTCCTGTATAAGGATGTATGCATTCTTTGCAACCAACCAGCCCAGCTCTACAAAAATAATCCAGCACAAGCTAGAAAGAAATACAGAGTGCCAGATAATTTGACTGCAGATACACTGAAGGCAAGCTTGCTGAAGACAGCACGGAGTCGCGGGGATGACTGGGGCACTGAAGTCACTGGACGCCTGGAAGGGATCAACGACTTGGTAGCAGAAGAAACACTGTACTATTTGCGATGCAAACTTATGTTTGCGAGAGGTGACAGTTTGTCCAAGACTGATGAGGAAGGAAAAAGGAAGAGAGGACAGAGGAGTATTGATGAGGAGCGAGAGGCAGTTTTTATTGAATTCTGCGAATGGTTAGACTCAGAATTAGAGCATGGGGTAATGAACATGGACCAAGTCCATGAAAAGCTGCAGGAGTTTGATCAGTCACCAGAGAAGAGCCTTTCTTATTCAAAGCATTGGCTAAAGATAAAACTTCTAGAGAAATACGAAGACACCTTGTATTTCACAACACAGGAAAGAAGGGCAGATGTACTCTGTCTCAAAGATGGCACCGACAATATTCTGCGAGAGCATCATGCTAATCTTGACCATGGAGATGAGAAGACTCAGATCATAAAGACGGCACTCAAGTTCATATCCAATGATATTGCCTTGATTGATTTAGGTCCAAAGTCATACCCCACCACACACAGTATGACTGACATCGATAGTCAGCTGACACTTGTTCCTGCAAGCCTTCAGATGTTCTTGAGACCGATTGTCAAGACAGACGAAAGAGTTGCCGTTTGGGGGCAGAATTTTATTAAGGCCTGTCGACCTCGGTCTGGAATATTGCCACACCAAATGGGGCTTGCCATACAACTTGATCATAGATTTGGGTCAAAATGGATGCTCAACAAGTTCCACCGGCTGGGATACACTGAGTCTTACACGGAGACACAAAACTACAAATACTGCTTCCTTAATAGTAGGAGTGGAGATGATGTTCCAGATACTTCTGGCACTCTTGACACCATTGTGGAGGAAACCGATGAACAGATCAATGATGAGGTTACGGTTGATGCTGCGCTTGAGGATCAATCAGTGATGACAGCCAAAGTGCCAGCCAGTGAAAGTGAATTGTCAAGTAATGATCAGGTGGTCTTTATGGAGGTTGGGGAAACAAACAATGCAGTCACTCAGTTTGTTGGAGACAATATAGATTTAAACATTGTCTCTATTCACGGAAACACTCCCTTTCACTCAATGGGTTGGATCGAAGTCACCTCTCCGGCACCACCTTTGCCAGATCCACAGACAACAGCAGCTTTCCCCCGGGTGAAGTTGAAGGCACTCGACAAAGCTAAGATCCTGAGAGGAACTGAAGTAAAGATTATTCCATTTACGAACAGGAAACAGATAGGAACGAACGCGATCATGTTTCTCCTCCTCGCTGAGCTTTCCTCCTCCCTGGCTCATGATCAGCCACTCCTCACTCCAGGTGACACACTCTGGGCAGCGGCAGGAGTGATCAAACCAGAGACTCTACCTCCAACAGAGGGTGCAGCTGCACAACATTCACTCCGTGCCTACCTGCAGACCCGGGACTGGATCCTTCTACAGAGCATGTCTCTGAACCCCAGTGACTATGGATGGACAATAGGTGTGCATGGGTATGAGCCAGTTCCAACACTGGACCCCACGGCTCCTGAGGAGCTATTGCAGTTCACGAGCTGTAATTGTCATGGAGATTGCAGCAACCGGCGATGCAGCTGCAAGAAGAATGGGGTCACGTGCATCTCGGCCTGTGGAGTCTGTAATGGCATTACATGCAGAAACTGCAGTCATGATGTTGTTGAGTCTGAAGAAGACATAGACAATGACTGTTGAAACTTCTGACATTGTGAATGAGAAATAACTCTTGAGTATTATATATGTATGTGAAATAAAAGCTACTTTGTGTGTAAATGTAAAAGTGAAAATATAAATGTTAACAATCAACTCAGAATCATGAAAAACCCTTATTTGACCCCTCATAAGTTACTTAAGGGCCGATTTAAAAAAATAAAAATTCTCGAAAATAATTTTTCGGTACCCGAATTCAACAGCTTTTTTTCTGGGTTTCCCACGGGAGTTGAACTTCAACATTTTAACACATGTTATTACACACCTTTACAAACATATTGGTGAAGAAATTTTTTGGTAACAATTTAGTTAACAGATTTGTGAAATATCTCATAAAATGCCCTTACTATCAAGGATACCTACAAGAAAAGGGTGCTCGGTATTACATACCTTATGATGTGGAGCATATACATGGGAATTTTGTCATTAAAAACTCGCCTTATACTGATATTGTTAAACCCACAAATAGAGACTTGTTTAAAATATTAAATAAAAATGAACTTCTCAAAGTTATGAAATATAAAACTCTTTTAGAAATCATCAACAAATCTTATTGGTATCCTATTATGAGAAAAATAATTATAGATACAAGAATATCTCAAAATCCAGATGAGTATATGTATAATATTATTTGGGGCTCAAACTCAAGGGTAGCAAGGGATGAGGAAGGAGTTGAAGAAGAGAAGGAGGAAAGAGAGAAAAAGGAGAAGGAGGAAAGGGAGAAAAAGGAGAAGGAGGAAAGGGAGAAAAAAGAGAAGGAGGAAAGGGAGAAAAAGGAGAAGGAGGAGAGGTAGAAAAGGGAGAAGGAGGAAAGAGAGAAAAGGGAGAAGGAGGAGAGGGAGAAAAAGGAGAAGGAGGAGAGGGAGAAAAAGGAGAAGGAGGAGAGGGAGAAAAGGGAGCAGGAGGAAAGAGAGAAAAGGGAGAAGGAGGAAAGAGAGAAAAAGGAGAAGGAGGAGAGGGAGAAAAAGGAGAAGGAGGAGAGGGAGGAAAGGGAGCAAAGAGAGAGGGAGGAAAAATATAAAAAGATGGAAATCAGTGAGATTCGTAAAAGATTGAGTGTATTAATAATAAATGATAATAACCACATTTAGAGGCCATTTTTCCCCACAAGGCGGGGGTTGGCCTTTTTTGGGGACCATGGTTGTTGTTGTTTTTTGGTCCCCTTTTTGAAGCAATGTTTTACAGCCGGATGCCCTTCCTGCCGCCAACCCTTTTTGTTGCCAACCCTTTTTGTTGCCTTTTACGACAAGCAGGGAATTACCAGTGAACTGGTGCTCAATTAGCCGACCTCGGAAGGGATGACAGGCTGAGTCAACCCCCCTGGTGTTAATTCAGCGATCGACCGGGATTCGAACCCAGGATCTTGGTGATCCTAAGCTGGCACCCTAGCCACTAGCCCAACACCAGGGTTTACACACTGAGGAGTGTATTACAGCAAATAAATCAATCTCAATGCACCGAAGAGGAAAATAAAGAATTAACAACTCTTACGAAGATAATGATTTTAAAAATGGTTGAGATGAGTTCAGCGAGGAGATTTACATGAAGAAGACAAAGGTCATATAGTTGATGATGTTGGTGTTATTGACTTTAGTTAGTTTTTATTTGTAAATAAATGGAGGAGAGAGTGAAGGCATTCCTAAGGATTCTTTATGTTTTAAAAATTAAGATAGAAATGTATATGTTGAAAACCAAAAAGGTTTTGATACTCTGTCGGAATTTTTCTGATAAATAAATATGAGTTATTGTCTCAAATGTAAAAAGAAAACCAAATCTAAAAATATCTCTTATGTTAAAGCTAAAAATAATAGAGTTTATCAAAAAGGAATATGTGAAGTGTGTGGCTCTAAAAAGTGCCAATTCATCTCTCCTAAAAGTGGAGGAGACATACAAAAGTTTCTGTCAGGAAGTAAATTTACAACAACTGGAATTCCTGGGGAACTACATCTACCTGGATATTCTTTCTGTGGTCCTGGAACAAACCTGGATAAAAGATTAGATGAGGCTGACAATCCTAAACCTTGGTCCAAGCCGATAAATAGGGTTGATGAAGTGTGTATGAAGCATGATATTGCTTATGGGAATACCACTACATTGGATGAAAAACATGAAGCAGACAGAGAAATGTTGTATAATTTGTCCTTGATACGAAATCCTACATTGAGAGAGAAAGTTGATAGGTTTATTGTGAAAAAAATGATAAGTGCTAAATTGAAACTTGGTCTTGGTTATTTCCCAAAAAACTATTAAACTCCAATGATGTTATCAAGACTGAGGAGCTTTTGGCGAATGAATTACATAAACCTATAATCACAAAGTTTAAAAGAAGGAAAGTTTATTCTAAATACACCGACCACATATGGTCCGCTGATTTAATCGAACTAAATAATGATAAGGGATACAGTTATGCTTTAACCGTTATTGATTTGAGGAGTAGATTTGCCTGGGTTGTTTCTTTGAAAAACAAGAGAGGTAATACTTTAATGTTAGCCTTTAAGCTAATATTTGATAGGAATAAAAGGAAACCAAAGAAGTTATGGACTGATGAGGGAACAGAGTTCTATAACAAAATATTTATGAAATTTCTTAAGGGGGAGGGTATTAAATTATACAGCACCTTTAATGAAGGAAAAGCAGTTGTTATTGAGCGTTTTAATCGTACTTTGAAAGAGAGACTATATAAAAAATTCACACAACTCGGTTCTCAAAAATGGGTGTATTTAATTCAGGATATTGTAGATAATTACAATAATACAGTTCATTCATCAACAAAATCAAAACCATCGGAAACATTTACAAAATTAGAATATGAAAAGGAGATTAATTTGAGAAAGCCCAAGTTTAAAGTTGGTGATATTGTAAGAATATACAAATGGAAAAGTCATTTTGAGAAAGGTTATACACAAAAATGGACTCGTGAATTATTTAAAATCATTGATGTAATGGATACAGTCCCTTGGACCGACAAATTATATGATTTAAATGGAGAAGAAATCTTGGGTTCATTTTACTCGCAAGAATTACAAAAAACACAAGTAAGCAGATAATACCCTTGAAAATAATAAATAAATAAATAAAATGTAATGGGGATACGTTTTTAAATCTGTGAACCCCAAACACAGAATCCCACAACTTTTTCATTGGGGCTTAACTTTTGTGTGTGTATAATGGGGATACGTTTTTAAATCTGTGAACCCCAAACACAGAATCCCACAACTTTTCAGTTGGGGCTTAACTTTTGTGTGTGTATAATGGGGATACGTTTTTAAATCTGTGAGCCCCAAACACAGAATCCCACAACTTTTCAGTTGGGGCTTAACTTTTGTGTGTACAATGGGGATACGTTTTTAAATCTGTGAACCCCAAACACAGAATCCCTCAACTTTTCAGTTGGGGCTTAACTTTTGTGTGTACAATGGGGATACGTTCTTGAGATCTGTGAACCCCAAACACAGAATCCCTCAACTTTTCAGTTGGGGCTTAACTTTTGTGTGTGTGTGTATGTGTGAGTGAGTCATAATAATATACAAACCCTAACCCAACCCCATCCCGAACCCAACCCCATCCCTAACCCAACCCCATCCCTAACCCAACCCCATCCCTAACCCACCCCCATCCCTAACCCACCCCCATCCCTAACCCAACCCATCCCTAACCTCACATTCAAAATCCTAACCCTAACCCAACCCCATCCCTAACCCAACCCCAACCCTAACCCTCACATTCAAAATCCCACCCTAACCCAACCCCATCCCTAACCCAACCCCATCCCTAACCCTCACATTCAAAATCCCACCCTAACCCTAACATAATCTTTTTTTTTCTTCTTTTTTAAATACGTATTTCATTTTTTTTTTTCCTCTTCTTCCAATTCTGTCTTTCAAGGCTTTCAAGTTTGAAGAAGTAGAAATGGGAAGAAAGAATTTTCCAGCATTTTCTTCCTCGAACTTTCTTGATATTGCTTAAATCAAGCGTCATTAAACAAAGAACATTGTTCATTGCTTTAGAATGCAAAGAGTCTCCAAGATGGACCCCACAGGTAGAGTCTCCAAAATAAAACCAACTTTCCAAGTTCCCAAGGTATAACCACATTCCTGTTGAGCCTCCAAGATAGGTATCACATTCCGAGTCATCAAAGCAAAACCCCCATTCCGAGTCTCCAAAAATATAACCATCTTTCCAAGTCTCCAAGGTAGAACCACAATTTTCAGAAATATTGGGGGTTTCCGTGATAAGTCTCACATAGTATAACTCCGGACCATCAGGGAAAACTTCCATTTCCCAATTTTTTGGGGTTTTATGATGTGTCTCACATAGTATAACTGCAGACCATCAGGGAGAACTCTCCTTGCCCAATTTTTTAGGGTTTCTGTGATGTGTCTCACATAGTATAACTGCGAACCATCAGGGAGAATTCCCGTTTCCCAATTTTTTAGGGTTTCTATGATGCGTCTCACATAGTATAACTGCGGACCATCAGGGAGAACTCTCCTTGCCCAATTTTTTAGGGTTTCTGTGATGTGTCTCACATAGTATAACTGCGGACCATCAGGGAGAATTCCCGTTTCACAATTTTTTAGGGTTTCTATGATGTGTCTCACATAGTATAACTGCGGACCATCAGGGAGAACTCCCCTTTCCCAATTTTCAGAAATTTGTGGGTCTCCAATGTATGACTTGTATTCTGGCTCATCAAGGTAGAACTTGTTCAGTGGGTTTTGTTTTGATAACTCACAACAAGTATCATCATGGTAAAACTCTTTTTCAGGATTTTGTGGATCTCCAAGGTATAACTCTTTGGCTGGGTCATCAAGGTAGAACTCGTTCTGGGGGTCTTGGTCGTTCAAAATGTCTTCAAACAAAAAAAAACTTCATCCCAAGTTGTGTTAAAAGCAGAATTTTCATTTCGTATCTCAGATACAATTTCCTGTGAAAGAAAATAACTATGTATTAATTTAATACAATATTTTTATTTGTATAAATCAAGCTCTATGAATATTAAAATAAACTTTGTTAACTCTTACACGAGTCTCATCTAAAAAAAAAAAAAAAGAAAAAAAAAAAAAGCAAATTATTAATGAAATTAATAAATAAATAAATAAATAAACAAACTTACCTCCATTGATAAGAGGTTCGAGTCCAGTTCATCAATCTGAAGGTTGAGTTCTACACAGGTAGTAGGACTCCAAGGAATAGCAAAGTTATCCCATTCCATTTCGGCATAGTAGTCCATTCTCAAGTGAAGCAGAAAGTGTGTTTGAAAAAGCCTGTGTGGTCGGTGCCTTTTATAAGAAGGGCTGGGTGTGTGTCATTTCCTGTGGAAATTCCCTGGGCAAACCTGGGCGTGTCTTAACTGGAAATTATGTGATGGAAATTCCCTGAAAATGATGTAATGTATTACCTGGAAATGATACAATGCTGAAGAGTTTATAAAGTGGGTGGGACTTAACAAAGTGGGTGGGGCTTAGCAGAAGTGGGCGGAGCTTAGCAAAAGCAGACGGGGCTTAGTAAAAAGTGGGCGTGGTTTAACAAAAAGTGGGCGTGGCTTACCAAAAAGTGGGCGGGGCTTACCAAAAAGTGGACGGAGCTTAACAAAAAGTGGGCAGAGCCTACCAAAAAGTGTGTGGCACTGGAGGCGCTCAGACAAGGACATTGAGGGAGGTTTATCATTTTATTTTATCTCAGTTAAAATATCTTGATAAAGAACCAAACTCAAACATATACTTTGTTAATATATTAGATGGTGAAGAGAGTGGCAAGATAATTAAATTATTTCCCACGTATAAACAAATATTTGTAGGATCAATGTTTGAGTGGTCTACTCGGGATCATTGATAGTAATAGTACCATAAGACCAAGGGGGGATCATTGTTTGAGTGGTCTAATGAACAACATTAAGGATAGGTGTCAAAAGGCTAAAAGGTTTGTAAAGAGGTGAGAGGAAAATTAACATGTAAGTGAATGGGTCTATGTTTGAGTGGGTCAAAGATAATCTGCCAGATGATATGTAGAAGAAGGATTATAGGTCTATAAGGGAAAACAAATATTTGTAGTGTTTGAGTGGTCTAATGAACAACATTAAGGATAGGTACTATAGACAAAAGGTTCATAAAGATTAGGGTGGGAGAAATAGAGGTGTTAATGGGCAATGAGGTTAAGAGGAAAATTAACATGTAAGTCAATGGGAAAATGAGAGTGTCCCAGAAGCAACATATATACACTACTCCCCACCCCCCAAACCTGGTGTACCTCCTCAGACCACAATTTTTCCATTGTCTTGAACAAGCATTTGTACTTCACGGATGGTGAAAGTTGTGGTGAAGTTTCATCGAAATTGTGTTTGTAGGTTCTGAGAAAAAGGCAAATATCTATTTTGGGGGGTTAAACCTGGACCCACTTTGATCACCCGTAGACCCCCTCAGACTTCGATTTTCTTAGTGCCGTGAACAATCTTCGGTAAATTGCAGGTGATGAAAGTTGTGGTAAAGTTTCATCGAAATAGTGTGTGTAGTCTCAGAGGAAAAAGCAAATTCCTATTTTGGGGGGTAAACCCCCTTAGACACCGATTTTTTGTTAATGTCGAGAACAAACTTTAGTCACAACATAACAAATATCATTTATGCCAAATTTGGTCGCAATCCCATCAGCGGTTTCAGAGAAGAAGTTTCAGGTGTTTACAGACGGATGGACTGATGGACGGATGACGCGCCATCGCATAAGCTCCACTGAACTTCGTTCCAGGTGAGGTAAAAATCGCTCATTCAACCAGTTTGAATAGAGAAAAGGAGTCATTCTGCTGTTTTGTGTCACTATGTGTATCGCAATGAGCATGGAGAATAGAAAGAAAACCAGAGAATTGTCGGAGGAGGTCAGACAATATTATAGCCAAACATGGACAATCTCAAGGCTACAAGTCCATCTCCAGAGACGTTGATGTTCCTGTGTCCACCGTACGCAATGTTATCAGGACGTTTAAGGCCCATGGCATTGTAGCCAACCTCCCAAGATGTGGCCGCAAGAGTAGACTTGATCGAAGATTGCAGCGAAGGATTCTCCGAATGGTGGAGACAGCACATTGTTAAACTTCCAAACAGGTTCAAGCTGATATTCAGACACAAGATACGACAGTTTCAACTCGCACCATCCGTCGCCAAATCAATGAAAGGGGGTTCTATGGTAGGAGACCCAGGAGGACCCCACTGCTGAGAAAACCCGACTAGAGCTTGCCAAAGCGCACCTGAACAAGCGTTACGCCTAGGTCCCCCGTCGGGGAAGTGATGTGAGTTGACAAAGTGGAAGACGCAGAAAACATGCTATGATATTTCGCTCACAAGGTTCAGACATACATGGAGGCGGCCATCTTGGATTTTGACGTGGCGACACAATTTTCAACAGCGTTCTTCCTTATGCCTAGATACACCCACACACCAGATTAGAAGTTGGTACTTCGCTTATTTTTCAAGATATTCTGCTCACAAGGTTCAGACATACATGGCGGTGGCCATCGTGGATTTTGACGTGGCGACCCAATTTTCAATAGGGTTCTTCCTTATGCCTAGATACACCCACACACCAGATTAGAAGTTGGTACTTCGCTTATTTTTCAAGATATTTCGCTCACAAAGTTCAGACATATATATGGTGGCGGCCATCTTGTATTTTAACGTGGCCACCCAATTTTCAATAGCCTTCTTCCTTGGGCCTAGATACACCCACACACCAAATTAGAAGTTGGTACTTCGCTTATTTTTCACGATATTCAGCTCACAATGTTCAGACATACATGGCGGCGGCCATCTTGGATTTTGACGTGGCGACCCAATTTCCAAAAGGGTTCTTCCTTATGCCTAGATACACCCACACACCAGATTAGAAGTTGGTACTTCGCTTATTTTTCAAGATATTCCGCTCACAAGGTTCAGACATACATGGCATCAGACATACATGGCGGCGGCCATCTTGGATTTTGCAGTGGGTTGCACCCACACACCAAATTCGAATGCGGTCCTTCGCTTACACATGCATGCACACACGCACGAATGCCTGCACGCACGGACGGACGGACGGAGGGGAAAACCATAGTCCCCCTTTCCCTCCGGGGTGCGATGGGGGACAACAAGGCAAAATCCCTCTGGGAGAATGTCCTGTGTACAGATGAGACCAAATTAGAGCTTTTTGGTAAAGCACATCATCTCTATGTTTACAGAAAACAAAATGAAGCCTTGAAAGAAAAGAACACCTTCCCTACAGTCAAACATGGAGGAGGTTCAGTGATGTTTTGGGGTTGCTGTGCTGCCTGTGGCACTGGGTGCCTTGAATTTCATGGCATCATGAAATCTGGAGATTACCAAGGCATTTTGGAGCGCAATGTTGAACTCAGTGTCAGAAAGCTGGCTCTCCGTCAAAGGTCATGGGTCTTGCAGCAGGAGAATGACCCCAAACACACTTCAAAAACACCCAGGAATGGTTCAAGACAAAACGCTGGACTGTTTTGAAGTGGCCAGCAATGAGTCCAGATCTAAATCCTATTGAACACCTGTGGGGAGATCTGAAAATAGCCGTTGGGAGAAGGCACCCTTAAAACCTGGGAGAACTGGAGCAGTTTGCACAAGAAGAGTGGGCAAACTGCTCGTATAGAGGTTTAGGAAGCTCATTCATAGCTATAGCTTTTTGTGGTTGTGTGCTTCCCCTTCTCTCCCCATCTTGTCTTCCGCTCCCTCTTTTTGTATATATTGTTTGTCTGGTTGATTTGTTTGTGAAATAAATGTTAGCTCTTTCACGAGCCTCGATTCAGTATACAAAAAAAAAAAAAAAAAAAAAATAGGAAGTGCTTGACTGAAGTTATTTTGTCCAAAGACTGTGCTGTCAAATATTAAGTCGTGTGTCAATAATTTTATCAATGCCATTTATTTTTATTTTCTGATTTAAAAGGATATATTAAGTTCTGAATCAAAAATAACGGTTCTGTAATATTAACAGTGAAATAAAAAACTGTGGAGACCAAATACTTTTGTCAATTTCAACTTCTTTTTAGAGAAAATTGAGTTATTTGAAAAAAGTGCAAGGGTGCCAATATTTTTGGCCACGACTGCAAGTAAGAAGAGCACTTCACCACCCGATACGACATCATTTTCATATCCTCTGTGAATTTTTGTTTAATTTTCTGGGATCTCCCGTGACCTGCGTGCTCCGCAGGTGGGGGTCAGCATTGCCGCGTGGGATTATGGGAAGCAGGTAGCCTATAAGCGTTAAATCGCACAGAGGAAGATAACAAGTCTAATGAAATTACCATGACCTATTTTAAATAAACGGTTCACGGGACATTTGGTGCCGGCTTTTGATATCAGAGTGTACAGAGTAATTTTATGGCCGATTCCTCAGCGCTTATCGACGGTGAGCATGTGCCTGTGAGCCTTTAATGGCCGTGCTTTATCCCCCCGGCACACTGCGACCAGGGCACTGTTCAGGGATGTACGTCACATCGCTCTTCTTTGATCGTACAAAAAAGGACGCGTGGCCGTGAGAATGTGCTTATGTACACCGATGACGTGTGACTGACGTATGCTCGGTTTATAACAGTGCGACACCCACCTAAACTCCATGTAGACCCAGAGAGAGAGCCCTATTTACTGTCTGTCCCGTTCATGAGAGGATTTCACGCTCTTTATAGCTACATGGGCTACTTTATAGCTACAATCCACTTGCAACACTCCACAAGTGATATATATATATACACACATATAAGAAATGACGTAATCCACCGCAAAATGTTCGGTGCGCATGCGAAGAAACCCTAAGACACTCGTGTGTCTGGAATGAAAGAAAGTATATCATGTGTCCGGGATAATGATTATTACCTGAAAGGGCTCAAAAAGCTTCTAAAATAAGCCAAAAATACTTGGAAAAGTATCTGAGAGAAAGGCTATCTATGCCTCTGCACAACAAAGCACCTGGTGAGCTTTCCCAGCTGGCTGAATGGGAGGCTGCTCATACTACAAACTCCCGACCATGTGGACCGGTGCAAGGCCCAAGTGGACTTCATTATAATTTAATCACATATCGCTACCAGCGAATGGACTGTGCATCTGGATTAGGCGCTTCTGAATACTGATGGGAAGGTCATATCTGGGACTTGTGAATGTTCCGGGTAAGTTCAAAATGAAGATTTTACTCTTAGTCATGTTTTAGGGCAGGGGAGTTGCGTTAGCTGTGAGGGCTGTTGAAAACACGTATATTTTGTTTGTTTGGCTCCAGGGCCACAAGATAAATTATACTAGGTTGTTGCATCTACTCATAAAAGAAGACACTTCCATGTGTGTATGTATGAGTGTGTGTGTGTGTGTGTGTGTATGTGTGTGTTAGTGTGTGGTTGTGTGTGTGTGTGTGTGTGTGTGTATGTGTGTGTGTGTGTGTTAGTGTGTGTTTGTGTGTGTCAGTGTGTGTGTGTGTGTGAGTGTGTGTGTGTGTGTGTTAGTGTGTGTCAGTGTGTGTGTGTGTGTGTTAGTGTGTGTGTGTTAGTGTGTGTGTGTGTTTGTGTGTGTGTGTGTGTGTGTCAGTGTGTGTGTGTGTGTGTGTGTGTGTGTGTATTTGTGTGTGTCATTGTGTATGTGTCAGTGTGTGTGTGTGTGTGTGTGTGTCAGTGTGTGTGTGTGTCAGTGTGTGTGTCAGTGTGTGTGTTAGTGTGTGTCAGTGTGTGTGTGTGTGTTAGTGTGTGTTAGTGTGTGTGTTTGTGTGTGTGTGTTTGTATCAGTGTGTGTGTTATTGTGTGTGTGTGTGTGTGTGTGTGTGTGTGTGTGTCAGTGTGTGTGTGTCAGTGTGTGTGTGTGTGTGTGTCAGTGTGTGTGTGTGTGTGTCAGTGTGTGTGTGTGTGAGTGTGTGTGTCAGTGTGTGTGTCAGTGTGTGTGCCAGTGTGTGTGTCAGTGTGTGTGTTAGTGTGTGTCAGTGTGTGTGTTAGTGTGTGTTAGTGTGTGTGTTAGTGTGTGTTAGTGTGTGTGTGTGTGTGTGTGTGTGTGTGTTTGTGTGTGTGTATCAGTGTGTGTGTGTGTGTGTGTGTGTGTGTGTGTGTTTGTGTGTGTCAGTGTGTGTGTGTTTGCTTTTGATATGAGAGTGGACATTAACATTTACCAATGTCGTAAATGATACTAATTCTGCAATATCCGAAACGTACTTAACCTCATTTTAGTTAGGTCCAAAACTTCAATTCCGTGACCATTTTCTGGCTAGTAAGGTTTGACGATTGATTTGACTTCTATTGACATTTTATAACAAAAATAGCCTCTATGTCCCTCCCAAAAATCCCGGCATTTTTCGCCAGAGGCCCGAATCCAAGATGCCCGCCGGCACTATCTTGAAAAATTAAGTTTTGAACCAGAACACCTAGAATCACGTACAAAGACACTTTTTTGGGTAATTTGACCACGAGGATTCCGAATCTGACATTAGTTTGACGTTATGACATTATTTTGACCCATAAATCCAAGATGGCCACCATCCAGTAGAGCGAAAATGCAACTTTTAAATGGGAGAACATATGATCATGAATTAACACATTATTTTGGCTAAATCTATACTGGCCACGGAATTGAGGTCCTGATTAGTGAATTGCTATTTTCTTGTTTTTTTTTGTCTGTGTGTGTAATGTCATATACTTATTTCTGTCTTTCCAGGGAGTATACGAGCGAATGAGACGGCACCGAGAAGCGCAGTATTCAGAAGATAGCTGTCAAGAGAATGTCCACCGTTCCGTGTGTCCTCCAGTGTGGCGGGCTTTGCAATGAAGCCACTGATGTCGTTACCTCCGTTGAGAGTTGGGAAAATCTCAAGAAAAAAGCCCTGTTATGGAGCGGTCTTGACAAGTTCGGAGACGTTTATGCAACAGTCAATTGGGATAATGGTCCCGGCAGACAATGTGTCCATAAATCATGTAGGCTGACCTTATGGAATGCTAATAAACTGGAGCAGGCCAAGACAAGACAGAAAAAACGAGAAGTCAAGGAATGCCAATCTCAGTCTTCGTCCATGTCTGAGGCTTTCCCCCCGGCTGCTTCTCCACCTGCCAAGCGGCTGCGATCAAGTGTAGAAGGGCTGATACATGTAAAAACAAAATGTGTCTGGTGCTGTAAACCGGAGTCGGCAAAGCACCCAGAATCAAAGCTGTCCCTGATTTCGTATGATAATGCATGGGCAACGTTCAAGAGTCACACGGTGGTCCTCGAAGATCAGAGCATGCGAGACAGAATCAACTGTGTGATCGATTATGCAGCTGATGACCCATATGTGATTGAGATCAGATATCACAACAAATGCTGGTTGAAATATGTGCGTAGTTACCAGAAAATGAGTGAAGATGACAAACTCCCACGCATGCACAATGTCAATCTCCGTGAGGCTCAGACTATCTTCTTTGACCACATCAGAACAGTTATCTTTGAGGAACGTGAGCTAAGGTCACTACAGAGCCTCCTCAAAGACTACAGCTCTATCATATCTCGGTATGGCTTCTCAACATCCAGCATCAAGTCATCCTTTATCAAAGATATCCTGACCCGGGAGTTTGAGGGCAAGATCGGCTTCCACTCCCGCCCTCAGAGAAACCAGAGCGACCTAGTCTATGACACGTCTGGGGGTGGTTCATATGTTGAAGCAGCACTCTCCACCATCGGTGTTGGCAGTGAACAACTGGTGCACAATGTGGCTAAGCGGCTCAAGGATGATGTCAAGTCAATCAAACCCATCCCATGGCCGCCAAGAGTCGAGGAGCTAGACTCTTGGAGGAAGAGCTCTCGCCTCTCATGGTGCAGCTGCTATCTGCTTTGCAGGGGAAGAAGGAGGTAGATCTGTCTCCCAGCACACTCTCTCTCACCTCTCTCATCACGCAGTACATTACAAAGCGACCCACCACTACCGCCATCAATGCCACCGTCACCCTTCATGGGATGACTCGCAGCAAGGAGCTTATTGACTCTTACTACAAGCTGGGCATGGGGATCAGCTACCCGAACGTGCTTCTCCTACGTGACCTCTGGACCATGCATGACCTCGAGCGATGTTTGATCTGTCCTGATGAGATCGCTGAGGGAGAACCAAGCATTAGTATCATTGACAATGATGACTTTACCAACGACACGTTGACAGGAGGGGGTACTGCACACCGCTCTAACTGGATGTTTCTGCAGCGTCTAGAACGTCTTGTACCGGATTATGAGGCTAACATCCAGGATGAGCAAACACGCATCACAGACGCAAAGACTGTGTCACAGGCACTAACTGAAAAGGCATCTGAGATGCAGGTAGTTAAGCTGTATAGGACGATAAAACGTGGGGAGCCTCCCATCCGGCCGAAGCCCACTATGTTCTCATCAAGTACAAAGCATCAGTGCAAGCGGATCATTTTTCATGCCCTTGCTCGTGTGGACGTGGATCGTGACCGCCCTGATGCAGCTGAGCAGGCTGTCCCTTCATACAAAGGGTTTTATGCTGGTTTAAATGCGGAGCAAGGGAAGAGCAAGGCTTATTTTCATATGTCCTACAATCAACCGCCCAACAAGTCAGTTGTGAATGACATCATGGACAAGCTTTCTATCATCATTGCCACCAAGCACATGCCTTTCGCCTTCTTAGTGGGAGATCATCCCGTGTACGTCCTCATTACCCTGCTCAAGGCCGAGAACCTAAAGAAATACCATGACATTGTGCCCTTTCTAGGTCCCTTCCATACACAGTGTGTGATGATGAGTGCTATATACAAGCGCTACAACGGGAGTGAGTTAGGAGATGTACTCGTGGCAGCAGGAGTTATTGCCGAGGGCTCCGTTGATCGTGCGCTGAAAGGCAAGCATTACAAAAGGGGGCTGCGTTGCTTGAGGCTTATGTATGAGGCGCTCATGAGTCAGCTGGTGCAGGAGAGGCTCGTGCCCTGCCTGGCTGATGAGACGAGGGAGAACCTCGAGTTTCTGAGAGATACTAGTCTTTCCCAAGAATCCCGTGCTGCTGCTCATGCAGCACTGGAGGAGGATGCTGACCTGGACAGCCTTATCACTAACTTATTCATCCATGTGGAGGCCAGTGACATGGCAGACTACTGGAGGGACTTCCTGTCCATGACAGATGCACTAATGCAGAATGTCCACGCAGTCCATATCTGTAACTGGAACGAGTACGTCAGCTCTCTGCGCGCCATGCTGCCATGGATGGTAGCGTACGACAACAATAGGTATGGGAGGTGGCTATCTGACGTCTGGGCAATGCTGACAAATCTCCCTGCTGATCAGGTCACCTTCCTTCGTACTGACTTCGCTCAGTCCATCACAGGCAACCCCTACTCCAACATGGCCTGGGACATGTGGATCGAATGCACCATGAACAAAGGCAGCAAAATGAAGTCTGGCTGGCTCTCCATCCTCAAGAATGAGAAGCAGCTGCTGGTGCACTCCAGAAATGTGAACAATGTAGCCCAGATCCGGGTGGCTCATAATGCCCTGGCCAACCGAAAAAAAGCCAAGAGGAAGCACATTGAATGTGGCCCAAAACGAATGCGAGAATATGAGCAGTGCGTGCAGGACCTGGTAGCCTGCATACATGAGTTTGACTCCTTTCCATTCGACCCATCCTCACCCACACTCCGCACCCTACAGTCAGCCATGCCTGCCTCTAATGAGCTCGTTGTGGACTTCAATTCTGCCCATGCTGCAGGGGAGGAAAAGTTGACCAGCTTCTTGCAGGAGTGGGTATTCAGTAAGAATACCTCACTTCATGCACCTGTCCCTCTGAGTAAACGCTTGACATTTGCCAAGATGCCAGACATGGAGAAGCCCAGGGAGGAACTCAAAACGAGAGCTGCTGAAATGGAGCAGAATGCTCTCAAGGCAGTGATCAACCTGGTTGAGGTCAGTCATCTTGTGGACCTCACTGAGTTGCTGGAACATCGTGTTGTTGAGGAGTGTGTGGCTTTATTCAACTCCAACGGAACATACAGGAAGACACAGAAGAGTAAGCTCATCCAGAAACTCTCTCTGCAATCTGTAGATCTGCAGGAACCCTACACCGCTCTCATCGACATGGGCATGATTTGAAGGATGGCAACTCCATCAGCAGAGGATCGACAGACGCAACATGGCACCCCATACAAGTGGTCAGACTTTGTCCACAAGGTGTCTTCCATCATCCTTGCCCGCCATGGTGATGCTGAACGTATCTTCTGTGTGAATGACCCATATGATACACCATACTCTACTAAAGATGACGAGCGAGACCTGCGGGTACAGGGTAAGGCACATATACCCAACACCTACATGAAATTGAATGACCCCTTCCCTTCTGCCCAAGCATTCAAAACACTTCTATGTAGCGTCAGCAACAAGGGGCAGATGCAAAAGCTGATATGCACCTACCTGACAGATCTTGCAGAGAGTGTTGATGCAGAGATTGTCTCCTCTGTTGGCTCCCACTGCACCAATTTGTCAACCCAGCAACCAATGGAGAACTACAGCTTTGACCAGTCTGAGGCTGATACTGTCCTCTTTTCTGCTTACGCAGTTCTGCGTGAATCAGGCTACAGTGGCCCTGTTGTCATTGATACCGCTGATACCGATGCCTATGTCGCGGCAGCAGTCATCTCGCAGCAGCTGCCCGGAAAGCTCTGTATCAAGAGGAAGAAGGAGACTATATTATGTCATGGCCTGGTTAATGACGAGATGGCAGACTGTATTGTGCAGCTGCACTGTATGACAGGCTGTGATGCCAACTCAGGCTTCTATGGCAAGGATAAGAAGTTGGTGTATGACCGGGTGGCGAAGAGCCCTGTGGCTCGACGGCAGCTCTCGCTGTGTGGAGATAGCCTTGACCTTGAGGAGGAGGTGCTAGAGGAGCTCTTCCAGTTCACACGACATGTCATCTATGGCGACGAAAAGAGTAGCACCATGGCTGAGGCCCGTGCAGCAAAGTGGAAGACACTGAAAAACAAATCATTTATCCGTCTCCCTCCAGATGCAGACAGCCTACGCCAACACTGCCTCCGAGCAAACTACTTGGCATATCTTGTGCGTCATCCCTCCAAGAAACACCAACCCTCGCCACTCGGACATGGCTGGGAGCTGGTGGGTGGTCGCTGTCGCCCTGTCCACCACACGCAACCTGCTCTCCCGACACATCTACCTGCACCAGGGCCAGCTGAAGAGAGTGAGGAAGATGAGAGCCAGGAGGGGAATGAGGAGCGAGATGATGATGTACAAAGGCGGGGAGATTCATCGGAATCTGATGATTCAGATTCTAGTGAAGCAGAATGCGCTGATTCGGACTAATCATATAATTAAAGGTCATATTGATTAATTACTTCATTTGAAAACTGTTCAAGTCACAGCTATTAAAAATAGCTTATTTTGAAGTGTAATGAGTTTACTTGTCATGCAATCATCAATTACTTTACTGCAAGATATCCTTATGGAGGTAGTTTCTTTAACATGTTTAAGTACAAAAGTTGCATTTTCGCTCTACTGGATGGTGGCCATCTTGGATTTCTGGGTCAAAATAATGTCATAACGTCAAACTAATGTCAGATTCGGAATCCTCGTGGTCAAATTACCCAAAAAAGTGTCTTTGTACGTGATTCTAGGTGTTCTGGTTCAAAACTGAATTTTTCAAGATAGTGCCGGCGGGCATCTTGGATTCGGGCCTCTGGCGAAAAATGCCGGGATTTTTGGGAGGGACATAGAGGCTATTTTTGTTATAAAATGTCAATAGAAGTCAAATCAATCGTCAAACCTTACTAGCCAGAAAATGGTCACGGAATTGAAGTGTTGGACCTAACTATTTTAATCACAAACTTTGTCGTAGTTGTTTACCTAAAGTAAGAACATTACTTTGTAGATATTGATAGATTTTCCAATTGCCTTTATCGTCAGCTGGGCTCCTTTTTTCATACGAGTTTCGACCCTTTTAGTTGATACCTCGATACACACACACACACACACACACACACACACACACACACACACACACACACACACACACACACACACCTCTGCTTTTTTTCTCTTTTTCTGCTCTTCTCTCTCCCTTTCTCATCTCTCTCAGGGATGACATCTGTGGATTCTCTAATCCTCCCACATTCCCCACTGCTTTTACATAATACAATTGCAGGCAATAGGATGACACAAAACATGCCGGGATTTTTTTTAAATATGCAGGATACGTTTCTCCAGATTTTTCCATTTAATGTACACAAACCCAACAACCCTTGGTTCTCTTATAGATCCTGCAATTAAATTCTGACATAATTGCTGCTGCAATAATCATTTCACCTGATCAACATCTTTTCAAGCCAGGTGTTGGCAGTTACCTGTTAGATGGCTGGCTTAAATGCTAGGGTCTTGAGTTCAAGCCCCTGTTCTGCAGTTGAATTAACACCAAGCAGGTCGACTCAGCCTGTTTATCTTTCCGAAGTGGGCAAAATGAGTACCAGCGAGCTGTTAAGGGGGCACTGCATCAGTAGCACAGGCTGCATACAAATAAATAATTGCATCTTTCCGATCATATAGATCTTGGATTTTTGGGATCATTTTTGCAAGCATGGAAGATACGTTTTGCACATTTTTCAGGCGTATAGGCATGCTTCATCCTCAGACAAATTGGCAATTGCTTTGTCGTCATCGCGGATAGAAGTGAGCGTGGTGTGCAGGAGAAGCTGCGCATGGTTTGTACTCGTACCTACCGCAGCTGCAATAAACACAGAGTTGGGTCAGTTCAAGCGAACATCCCTATTTTCACACCAATTTGGAACATACGAGCAGCTCAAAGCAGGAAGGACAATTCCCCCCAGGGAAATTTTACGCTTTAAGATTTCAAGCAGTGGAGAAGGGGGGGAAGGCGGGGGGCAGGAATGGGGGAAGGGGGAGAGTAAAAGAGGGTAGAAGGCGATTGAATAGAATCGACACTTTTATTTCCATTCACCCCTGTGCTCTAACCATCCTCTGTTCCTTTCCCCTTTGGGGCGGAACAGGAGGGGGATACTTGTTTGCGGGACATTTCGACTGTGACCAAGCTCGGGGGACATAGGGAGTGATGTACAGGCTAAATCCGCGGCGATGGGAATCCGTAAGGTAATCCATCACTGCTCATCGCTCTGTCGCCCCCGTGATGAACGACCAGGCGCATCTGCATAGCTTTTACATTAACCCGGCTTCGTTTGATTCCATACGTGCCTGTTTGTCCGCCCCCCCTACCCTCGATGAGACATGCATCCTCACTGGCAAGAATCAGGATTGACAACCAGCGACAAGTCCCAAGAGTGGCTGAGGACTGGAAGAGCATTCTGTAGGTGATGGGAGTAGATTTGTTTCCAGGGACAGCCAAGGCACAAGCTCAAGCAACATAATTGTTTCGAACATAACATATCCCTGCTGAATGTGACCAGTTGTACAGACATTCACAGTCAATCTCCTCTTGATGCAAATGATATTACATACAAAGTTCTGTATATGTCTTGTTTCTAATTCGAAATCTTAAAAAAAAAAATTGTGATCAGTTGAGCCAAATTAAAACCTTTGCATCATAGAACATAGTTATTTGAATATCAAACTAAAAGATATAAATAAATAAATAAATAATAATAAATATATATTTAATATAAACAGGAATTAAATTCCTGCATGGGGCTAAGTGTGAAAAACTGACTCAACACAGAACTTGAACCAAGGACCTTCATCACTTACACGGTGACAGCCCACTGTGCTATTGAGACCAACCGAATTTTCTATAGAAAAAAAAATATATATATATATATATATATATATATATATATATATATATATATATATATATATATATATATATATATATATATATATATATATATATATATATATATATATATATACAGGGGGCTGCAAAAGTAGGTATACAGTAATGAAAAACAAAACGTGCGCACAAAACGTATTTTATTGATGATACAAGCATATCAATAATAACATATCAATAATAAACATATCAATAATAAACATATTAATCCCTCAAATGTTCAAATTAAATGAATTCTAGTATTAAATGAATCCTAGCACCACTATTATAATACTGGTAATACTGGTAATCCTTACTGTATACCTACTTTTGCAGCCCCCTGTATATATATATATATATATATATATATATATATATATATATATATATATATATATATATATACAGTGGTACCTCGGCTTACGAGTTTAATCCGTTCCGTGACGGAGCTCGTAAGCCAAATCGCTCGTAAGTCAAAGCAAATTTTCCCATTCAAATGCATTGAAATGCTATTAATCCGTTCCAGCCTCAAAAAAAAAACACCAATTTTTTTTGTTAGGTGCTTTTAAATAACAAAAATGTACTTTATAAATAACAAATAATGTATAAACAAGCACGACCTTGTATATACTGTACATAATACAAGAGAATGTATTATAGATATATAAATATGTATAAATATAAATAAATAAATAACTATATAAATATCTTACTATAATTCACCAAATGTCCGTCCATCTGTCTGTCTGTCTGTCTGTCTGTCCGTTTGAAGGTACCGTAAAAACTGCTGAACCGATCGCAACGATATTTTGGGTGGGTAATCCTGGGATCTCCAAGAGTAAAATAGGCTATTTAGTTTTTCCAATTTCAGCTTTGGTCGCCATCATTCTCAGGTTTGGACTCCCGCATAACATTCGCGTTCGCATCATGTTCATTGTGACGATGTTTTCATTGTGACGATGTTGTTTTCCCGGGTGCCGTACAAACGGCTGCACCGATCGCTGCACGGCTGCACCGATCAGACTCGGTGACCTCAGACAAAGACCTTTTATAAGGACATGGGTGAATCCCTGCTTGAGAGAATTCCAACCCCCTCCCCGCCATCACGGCCGTCTCTCCAATTCACAATCCCACGAGATATGCGGAAAGGACGACCCAAAACCAATTATCTTCTTTTCGATTCATATATAAACATCATCAAAAGTAAATAATCACCTCGGCGAAAGTTCAAACGTAGGACAGTTTATATAGGACACAGGTAGTTTATAAGGACACGGATATCCACGAATAGTTAAAAGGACACGGGTTGAATCTCTACATGAGAGAATTCCACATAGCTATTTGGGCGGTGTATACGCTAACAGATCGTTGTCTCCATCGATCTTGCCAAGGCCGTAACAGCTATTGGCTCAAAATCCTTTTAACTGTTGATTTGGTAGTTTGTACAATGAAGGAAACATTAACAATGTTGTTAAAAGTTTATGATGTGATTAATTTGTGATTGGAGATACGTTGTTTGGAATGAAAAAAGAGACATCGAGTTCAAGTGAATGACGACATGCCGTGATGGTTTCTACTTTCTGAACGTGAACTTCGCGGATCGCCATATGCAGATTTGCCACGGACCCACGATCGATGTTTGTATGCGTGAACGTACCCATTTGTTTGCGAACGGGTACGTTTTTCATGGAAGTCCTTCACAAACTTGCTGTCCATGTCTGATGTGCGACTGAAGGTGCTACAGGAATGTGGAATTTATTGGTTTCATGCTTTAGCAATCGCCGTATCTGCATTGCCTGTTTGCTTCTGGCCTCGCACCCGTGCGTAGCGTGGGTATCTCACTAGTATATATAAATATATATGTATAAATATATATAACTATATAAATATATAAATATATATAAATATATATATATATGTATAAATATATAAATATATAAATATTGTTATATCGGGAGGGTAGGGCAATATCTAGAGTCAGGTAGATCTGAATAGGTAACATGCTTCGTCTGTCGCGATAAGGAATCTGCCCTGTAATAAGTTCTGTGTGTTGTCTGGTTTGTCGGTTAAGGAGTATACCTGTGAACATACCAGGATGTTCGTGTGCTAGGTAGTTGTAGGGATTAAAGATAACAGCCTTGTGTGTCAAACCTGGTAATCAAACCTTTGTCCCACATGGCAATGCACACCAACATAAACACTTAGATAGGCCCTTAGTGCAACATTAAATAATCCCTTTCCCTTACCACAACGACTTTGGAAGACGGACAGGAAGCCAGATCAAGACACCACCGATGATGGCTGCCGCCGGCTGCACCACCAGCTCGCCTGGCAACATCGCGTGGTACGGGCTGTGATTGATTGGAGCGGGAGGCACTCGACCAATGGAAGAAAGCCAGCGAGTGCGAACCTGCAGCCAACCAAGGGGAGGAGAACGAAGACGCAGCTGGGAGGGAGGTGACTCATTTGAAGGAAGGGTCTGGAAAGTTCGATGGGGAGGAGGAAGGTTATAAAAAGGGGGTGCTGCACAACATTCGCTCTCTTGGAGTTGGCCCAGGGGTCTCAGAGCGTGCAGTCACATTCCTTTCTCTTGGCTTCTTCTCGTCTAGATGCTGTTCTGTCCTCCTGCACTCTCCCCGTTCCTGTCTGTGTGCCTCGTGCTTAGAGATCGGCCCCTTCGGGTTGGAGAGTGGTCTCGTGTGGGGATCGCTGGCGGTACTTTGGTGCCGCATGGTGCTTTTGAGGTGCTTCTGGACGCGTGGTGCATTGGCATGGTGCTAGGAGGCCACGGACGAGGCCACGTTGGATGATGGGCATACCACAGAAAAGGCTGCACTCACGCCCCACATTTATGAGTACACGACGTTTCTTTTTATTAATCCATTCCTGTGTGCTGTTTCTGAAGTGAGTTGTGGGGACGTCCAAGTTTAGGACTTTTATTTAATATCGCGTTTACCTGTCCCTACCCTTTTATTACAATAGACCCTTTTATTATTTCTCATTCCCTTCAAATCTTGTGTTCATTTGAGTTCGTTCCCCTTCCACAGTTACGCGCTTTTACCTCATTTTCCGTTTCTCTTCTTCTCCCGTGCGGTTGATAGCAAAAGCAAAATTCGTGTTTGCTCGTCGCCTCCAGTAGATCCGTTTGGTCCATCCGCGGTCCCTGGTGTTAACCGGAGGGGTCTGCGCGACAACTGGTGTCAGGAGTGGGATTTGAACCCCATAATAAATTTGGTGTCAAGGAGTGTGGAGAATTTGGAACAAAATTTTCGTAGTCGGAGGCGATAAATTTGGAATAGTCGATCGGTGCGCGGGACGCAAACAGCGCGTCATTAAATTTAAATCTTATTTCTGAATAAAAGCCGCACGGGGAAGCTAGCTCTTCTTTACGGATGGAAGAGGTGAGCGGCATGGAAGAAAGGAGAATGGAAGATGCGGGAAGCATTCGAAGTGAGTCGGAGGTAGTTGGGGTAGAGAGTAGTGGTGGAGCTTCCCCCGCCATAGGGACGGCCCCGATACCCAACCAGATGTGGGATCGATTCTTTAGGGAAATGAGGGGAATGAATGACAAAATGGATGGATTCAGTAACCAGAATAAAGAGTTGAACAATAAAATGGATGGAATGAACAATAAAATGGAGGCTCAGGGTGAGCGGTTGGAAGGAAGAATTGAGGGATTGAATAACAAAATGGAGTCCCAGGGGAATGAACTAAAAGGAGAAATGAGGAGATTTGGCACCGTTGGGGCCCAGGAGGATCCAAGGGTGGCAGAATTTGAATCGGAACTGGGGGAAGCCAAATTGGGAATTGTGCCGGGAATGGCAATTAAATTAATTTTAGAAGGAAACGTGGAGTGTCCACAGGTGAACATGGAGTGTCCACAGGTGAACGTGGAGTGTCTACAGGTGAACGTGGAGTGTCCACAGGTGAACGTGGAGTGCCGCAAGTGAATGTGGAGTGCCAAGAGGTGAATGGGGAATGTGAGAATTGTAATAGGGAATGTTTCCCACCTGCTGGCCTGAAGGTTTATCGTGGCCGGGTGGATGCCCCAACACATCACCAGAGGGATGAATTTGAATCCTTGCTGTGCCAGGGCAGTGGTTCAGAGCAAGAGGGGGTAACATTATTGGGGGTCCGTGTGGTGGAGCCGGACCGGGTATTTATTGGGGAAAGCCTGTCGGGGCCGCAAATTATTTGTAATGATGATGCGTACGATGTGACACAGCGGCTGGGGACCTGGGACAGTCCCAGGGAGGACAAGTTTGATCAGGCCCAAAGGAGTTTGGGGGAGGAGGTGAGTCGGTCCGAGCAGGTTTTTGAGGTGACCGAGGGGACCCTCACCGTGCACACCGATTGGGCAACGGAGGCTCCAAAATTACAGAACCAGTTAGGGGAGTGTGTTGGCTCCAGGCTGGATTTGGACATTGGAGAATCGGGAGATAGAGCCTCTGGAAATTTGGTCCCTGTAGGGAATTTGGACCAGCTGCAGGGAGGGGCAGAACAACCTGTGGAAGGGGTTGTTACCTGCAGCTGCGGTTTGGGACGGGAAATCAAAATTTTTAAAAGGAAATCTAAAATAAAATTAAAATGAGAGTTTGATTTGGAGCAGCCATGGTTGGAGTTGGTCCCCAGGCTGCGGGATTTGGACCAGGAGAGGTCATTGGTGATGGCCTCGGGGAAAATTTGCCCCTTTGTAAATTTGGGAATGCCAGCCAGCTGGGGGGCTGTGCTGGCGAGATTTGGACGTGGGGTCCAGCCATGGGTGGCATGGTACGACCTGGGCCCCACGGGGGGTCTGGTGGAGTGTGGCGGCCCTTGTCCGTCGGGGCGCCGCCCGAGCATGTGGCTCGGGCCGACAGGGTCACCGGACCCTGGTGGGGGTTAAGACCTCCAGGGGGGTCCGAGGTGGTTTCTCAAGCCTGGGATGGCGTATATTGAGGACCACGAGGGGGAGGTGTTGTGGGTCGCGCTTTAGTGGTGGCACCGCGGACGGCCAACTTGGGCCTGATGTGGTGACCGGCCGGGCATGTGGCCTGGCACCCTCTCCCTGAGACTCTGGGACAGCCGACATGTGGTGACCTGCCATGCCATGCTGGTCTATAGACGCGGGTCAATCTGCATGGACAGGGATGGACATAGCCTGCCGGACAACCATTGGGGCATCTGTGGAACATGATGGTGAGAATGATCTGCCACAGATGTCTCGTTATGATTTATGGACTCTCGGTTTGGGAAGAGAGCCATGGGGTTAATGTGATCGGGAATTGGTAACGTGCCGAGCATATGGGCCATGTTCGGCTGGCATGTGTATGGCAAAGCATCTTTCTTTGGTGAGTTTAGTAAAATGTGAAAAATGTTTGGCATGGGTAATCTGAGGGTTAGATGTAAATTTAAGGGTGAATTTTGTGAAGAGAAATTGTGGACACTGTATAGTGACACCATTATTGATCCAGGTGTGTTTAGACCAAAGTGTTGGAGGCTGTGATGAAATTGATAGGTTAGCAGGACACAGCTTTCAACTGGTTGCGGGGGTGACTGTGCCAATATTTGGGACGTAGGGTTATGGGGATGTAGTTGGGTAGTCTGAGGGTCAACGTGGTGCTATGGGTGTCCGAGGTGTGTGGACCATGTCTTCTGGGTGGGTCTCCTGGTGGAGCATGGCTGTCGACTGGACCTTGGTGTGGTCAAGTGTGGGTGAGCACTGGGGGGGGGGGGGGCTGCAGTTCTGTGGACTGGGGAACGAGGGTGGCGTAGATGACGTGAGTGGAATGCCACACACTGCGAACGTCTCCCCTAGGGCCGAGGTTGTGCGTGCGGTAGTGTTTGTTTGCAGCAGGTGCTCACCACATTGGCCAGCTGGGGCTAGTGCAGCTGTGTTCCTCGCAGGGGGGCCGAAGGATGGATGGTGGGTCGCACCCTTGTGGACACTCATGGGCCATGTTGGCGTTTTGACTGCTCACCATGTCCCGATGACCCTTGCATGGTAGAGGTGCGGAGCTGTCGTAGCCACATGTAGTTGTTTAGTGATAATCACCGTTGGATGCGGACCCACATACCTGCCAGTATAGTGGGGAGAAAAGTGAAATTTGGAAGAATTTGGTAGGCCCAGTGGGATAAATTTTGGAAAATTAGGTGTTGTGGATGGCACTCTTGGACCTGACCAACCATAGTTACCTGCTCATCAAGGAAAAGGTAAGGCCTTGATGGTTACTGTCCCCAGCTTCAGGACTTGCTATGGAAATTTGGGGACATGTAATTTGGAGTTGGGGGCGGGTGAGATTGATGACATGGCCGGTGAGGGGGATGGAATGTGGGCCACACAGAGTCTTGTGGGTGGCGTCTGTTTTTGTGTTGTGGTTATGTGTTTTCACGTGGTCGTGAGGTTGGAGATAATGGATGAGTGGTGATTATTGTGAAATGTGATTTAAATGTGAATTGGGATTTCACAAGGACTGGCCATGGCAACTCTTTTGTACCATCTCTGAAATGTGTGAGAATTGAATGGCAGTGGGGGAGGAAATGTGTTTTGGGATCTTGTGGGTGGGGAAGGTGTGTATGCCCACAGGTACAGATCAAGCTCGGAGAGCGATGCCTGCGACCGCCCCTCTGCGGCAATTACCCCTGGCAGCCGGTGGTATCTGGAAATTGGAGCTCGTCGGTGGAGGGTCTGGTTGGGCGCCGTGGGGTAAAGGAGACTCCCGGCGACCCGTGGAGCTGCGCTGAAGCAGGAGGCAATGGAGCCTGGTGTATGGAGACCCTCACCGGCGGGGTAATGGCGGAAAGGGCTGTTGGGCTGTCACGGGGCCAAGAGGTAAAGGGAGGGGGGGGGGCAATGAACTTGTGAGTCGGTTGACTTGTGTTTGGGACTGCGGGCACCACAGCCTGAAGCGCCCCCACCATCTTGTTGTGCGGTACCTCCCCGCTGCCTAGTTGAGAAATGAAATGCACACACGAATGACATCAATGCCATGGTCCTGCAGGGGGGTGAAATACGTGCTTGGTTGCGATTTTGTATGTGATGAGCGCCCTGATGACTTACGGAATGAGAATGAGTGGATAAGGGGTTGTGTTGCATGAATGTGGGCGAAATCCACCAAGCCATGTCACTCACCTGTAACATCTGGACAGGGCCCACGGAAATTTAGGGGTACATTGGGATGGCCCCGCAGGTAAGGTTGTGTTTTGTGGCATCCACCGGGACACGCGGTCTGCAGACCGGGGTATGTACAAATGTTTAGAGTTTTGAATTTTTGCCAGTTAAGGCTAAGGTTTGTGGTTAAAGTAGGTTTTGCGTGTTGTTTGTTTCCTCCCTCCACAGGAACGACCTGAATCATTGTAAATATTTGATTGCATGATTGTTAAGGGGATTAGCATGTTAAGGAGAATAGGTAGGAAGTCCGGCTCACTTCCCACAGCCTCCCTGCTTTATTTCATAGGTTAATTAAGTGTGAGATAGTAAGTGTTAAGACCGGAATGGTAGGACCTGCAGTGAACCTAGCAGGAGCTACGGTTCCGGGGGGGGGGGGGGGGAGGGGGGCTGTGTTAGGTCGGGAGGGTAGAGCAATATCTAGAGTCAAGTAGATCTGAATAGGTAACATGCTTCGTCTGTCGTGATAAGGAATCTGCACTGTAATAAGTTCTGTGTGTAGTCCGGTTTGTCGGTTAAGGAGTTTACCTGTGAACATACCAGGATGTTTGTGTGCTAGGTAGTTGTTGGGATTAAAGATAACAGCCTTGTGTGTCAAACCTGGTAATCAAACCTTTGTCCCATATGGCAATGCACACCAAAATAAACACTTAGATAGGCCCTTAGTGCAACATTAAATACTCCCTTTCCCTTACCACAACGACTTTGGAAGACGGACAGGAAGCCAGATCAAGAACACCGCCGATGATGGCTGCCGCCGGCCGCACCACCAGCTCGCCTGGTAACATCGCGTGGTACAGGCTGTAATTGGTTGGAGCGGGAAGCACTCGACCAATGGAAGAAAGCCAGTGAGTGCAAACCTACAGCCAACCAAGGGGAGGAGAACGAAGACGCAGCTGGGAGGGAGGTGACTCATTTGAAGGAAGGGTCTGGAAAGTTCGACGGGGAGGAGGAAGGTTATAAAAAGGGGTCGCTGCACGACATTCGCTCTCTTGGAGTTGGCCCGGGGGTCTCAGAGCGTGTAGTCACATTCCTTTCTCTTGGCTTCTTCTCGTCTAGACGCTGTTCTCTCCTCCTGCACTCTCCCCGTTCCTGTCTCTGTGTGCCTCGTGTTTGGAGATCGGCCCCTTCGGGTTGGAGAGTGGTCTCGTGTGGGGATCGCTGGCGGTACTTTGGTGCCGCGTGGTGCTTTTGAGGTGCTTCTGGATGCGTGGTGCATTGGCATGGTGCTAGGAGGCCACGGACGAGGCCGCGTTGGATGACGGACGTACCACAGATAAGGCTGCACTCACGCCCCACATTTACGAGTACACGACGTTTCTTTTTATTAATCCATTCCTGTGTGCTGTTTCTGAAGTGAGTTGTGGGGACGTCCCAGTTTAGGACTTTTATTTAATATTGCGTTTACCTGTCCCTACCCGTTTATTAAAATAAACCCTTTTATTATTTCTCATTCCCTGCAAATCTTGTGTTCGTTTGAGTTTGTTCCCCTTCCACAGTAACACGCCTTTACCTCATTTTCCGCTGCTCTTCTTCTCCTATGCGGTTGATAGCAAAAGCAAAATCCGTGTTTGGTCGTCGCCTCCAGTAGATCCGTTTGGTCCATCCGCGGTCCCTGGTGTTAACCGGAGGGTTCCGCACGACAATATTATATATATATATATATATATATATAAATATATATACATATATATATATATATATATATATATATATATATATATATATATATATATATACAGTATATATATATATGTATATATCTATATATATATATATATATATATATATATATATATATATATATATATACATATATACATATATATATACATATATACATATATATATATATATATATATATATATAGATATATATATATATATATATATATACATATATACATACATACAGACTTGGCATTTAATATGGAATTTTTTTTTTTTCTTGACTTGGGTTTACTTCCTTAACTCAGTATACCAATCTGGTGAGTTTCTTTTACACTTTGGTGATTTATTTGTTAAAAGAACCATGTCACTGATTGTCTGTCACAGCAAGAAGTCAACAACAGGATTATATCACAGGTGGCGTGGCAAAATGTACGGACAGGTGCATTTGATGATTGGCTTCACAGTCGGGTATACAAGGGTTGTTGCGTTCTGTATTAGTGGAAAACAACTGCTGCACGTCTCCAAAAGTTATTGCCGCTTCCTCTGGAGATGGTCCGTCAACTCGGCAATGCTGTTTGTCATGGAGTGGTGGCTTTACGAAATTACGGCATGAAACAGCGTGCTATTGCTCGGCAGTAAGGCATCACTCAAGGTCAGGTGTCAAAGATCCTGAAACGAAATGCTCAGAGGGGTGTCCCTACTCCAATACCGAGGCCAGGACGTTCCCGCAAAACCACAAGGAGGGATGATCGCCAGCTGCACCGGTTAGTCCGCAATGGCCATACCAAGTCAGCTAATCGGCTTAGGGCTGAGTGGCAGCAACTGACAAATGTGCCTGTATCCAGAAGGCTAGTCAACCAACGACTGGTTCAAGCAGGCTATCATGCCAGGCGTCCCCTGAGAAAGCCACGCCTGACCAGACAACACCGCCAGCGCCGATTGCAGTGGGCCAGAGAGCACCGTCAATGGCAGCCAGGACACTGGAATCACGTGATCTTCAGTGACGAGTCTAGATTTCTGGTTTATCGTCAAGATGGCCACGTCCGAGTGCGCAGACAAGTGCATGAAGCCTACAACAAAGATTGTATAGTGCCAAGAGTCCAAACTGGAGGTGGTGGGGGTGACCGTTTGGGCTGCTTTTCATGCAGGGGGCAAACTGACCCTTGTTGTTCTGAATGGAAACCTGAACCAGTTCAAGTACAGGGCCATTCTGGAAGAAACATTGCTTCCATTTGCTCGTGCAGCCTTTTGAGGAAACTTTGTCTTCCAAGATGACAATGCATGGCCTCATCGTGCTCGCATGATCCAACACTTTCTTGCTGACCATGGTGTAGAGCTTATGGAGTGGCCTGCCATGTCCCCCGGATATGAATCCGATAGAGAACTTGTGGGCAGAATTAACGCATCAAATCGACGACTTGGACCAGCAGCCGAACTCTGTGCGTGAATTGCAGCAGGCTATTGTCACTGCATGGCAAGCGATTCCTGTCCAAACCTTGGCAAAGCTCGTGAACAGCATGCCTCAACGTGTACGTGCTCTCCTGAATGCTCGTGGGAGTTACACGAAATACTGAACTGTAATTTTACTGTCCGTAATCCCAGTAGTAATTTAACTTTTGTTTTTGTTAAAAAAAATTTTTGGCTAATGTGCAAAATAAAGAGATAATTCTGGAAAACGTACAGAAGTTTAACACAGTACTGTCCATGAATTGAGTTCGATATCAGTTTATATCACTTTCAAGGATCAATTTATTTGTTTCGAAATGTCAAATGTGGTTTTTGTTTCTTTTAAAGGTCACATTAACAAAATCTAGAATAATTTCAACATAATTCCAATGAACTTTTGGTTCTAAGACATCTTGAAAAGTAAGTTCACCCACACAAAAAAAATATTCCATATTAAATGCCAAGTCTGTATATTGTTGCGGGTTCGGGGGTCGGCTCTCCCCTTATCAAGGGGGTGGGGGGGGGGGGTTAATCCCCTTGTCTTTTAAGCTGGCCATCCCCCAATCCTGGAAATTATGATGCTCCTCCCGGTCGGAATCAGCTAGGGTGATTGGTCAATGAAGTCCCAAATACCTACTTACTAACCCCGACCGGCGAGCAGGGAAATAACTCCCGCTCGAACCACGGATAAGATGGAATATTGCCGAGCGGTTAGCAATCCACGATCCGAGCCGTTAACAAATACTACACCTGATCCTGAGCGGTTCCGAAATCGTGCCACAGGTACTCAATTGGAAGAAAAGACGGAGGCGATCGGATTAGGAAAATCAAGAAGGAACAAGGTACATTTATTAACAAACCAAAAGAGGAAACGATAGGAATATACAAGAAGAAGAAGAAGCGAAGGGACACAGGGCAGGCTTACCTATACAGTCTTAACTTATCATGACCCCAGGACAAACAGACAGACTCACACGGATTTGTAGTGGTAGGGGAGGAAGGTCCACGCAGATGGTTCCAGGCTCCTCGTCCGGTCCCATCCCGTGCCGTGGCGGTGATGGAAACAGGCTGGCAGCGCGTCGTTGGCGTTGACCGCGAGCGGACCTTACATATGCGAGGGGCTGGAATGCTGCGTACATATAGCATGCCAAACGCTCTCTCTCTCCCGATCAAACAAGGTCCGTATCAAACAGGCAGTTCGTAACAACGAGCTCTCTCGGCGCAGTTCTTCAAAAAACAGTTCGTGCAACACAATCCCCGGTGCAGTTCGTTACCATCGATGGTTCCCTGCGCAGTCCTCTGCAAATGTGCACTCCTGGATCAGTTCGTGCAAAAGGAGCCCGCCGAAAGTAGTCCCCGCATGAAGTCCGTCAAAGGGCTTTTCGCGCGCGCTTATATATCGCGCTTTGAGATTAATCCGTGCTCTTTGAAACCACGCCCACCAGCGTGCTCACCTCAGCCCTGGTTGGTTGGCGAGGGCTCACCGGCTCCGCCCTTGACGGCTCATTGACAGGGCCACGCCTCGTTCCCGGCGCTCCGCCCCCTTCTTCCTCGAGCTTGACCGCGTGGCTAATGGCGTTTGGAGTGAGGCAGCGAACGCTGCTGGCAAGCAAAGGCGCGTTACAGAATTGGGAGGGACAAGACCCGACTGTAGGGGCGCATACTGGCGTAGCTTGGAGAGAGAGCGGCTGGCAAAGAAGCGAATGGGGCCTACCTTATTTAATTAATGCAACGCAGATTCAACTATTGGGAACACAGCCTTATCTGAAACACATACTAAGGAAATAACTGAAAGTCCTATGGTGTCCTACGTGTTGCTGTGGACTAACTATGGGTGCGACCTTTGACCTTTTAAATGATGGAATATTATTTACAAGTATTTACAAAGTGAGGGGTTCTCAAAACCACAACAATATATATATATAATATATGTATAACATATATATTATATATGTATAAATAGATATAAATATATAAATATATATATATATATATGTATAAATATATATATATACGTATATATATATATAAATATATATATATATATATATTTATATATATATATATATATATATATATATATATATATATATATATATATATATATATATATATATATATATATATATCAGCATTCCAATTTCGCACAGTCTGTCTGGATCATCATCACATTATCCTAGCTGGCGTCCTTATCCTATCTACATATATTTGTGTGGATGACAAGATATCCTATGGTGTTAGTTTTAGTTTAAAAACAATAAGACTTTGGTGCAGTGCAATAATATGTATCATAAACTCATCATGTATCATAAACAGTTAATTAATTAGACTCAACCTTGTGTCATCTGCCGGACTGATAAGTCTTTGGAGCCATTGATATATTTATATGCATGCTTTGCATCGGGGTGGGGGCAGATGGGAGGTGGTTGGGCTGGTATTGGGGGCGCAGTGAGGTTGTGCGCGCATAAATCACGGTCGTTAATAGACTATTTTTTATTTGTAGTGACATCATTATTTTGAAATGCTATCACATTTTAAAACTCTCCGATGGTATTAAAACAACTTGTACAGTATGTGGATGACCAGGTTAAACCTCCCGCCGGATCTGTAGCATCCGGTTGGCAAGGTGAAGAATGATGTTTTATTCGACCAAAGCGCTATTTATTTTACAGCATTAACCTTGTATAATTGCCACCAAGCACAATGTTGAAAATAAATGCTCGTAGCAAGATCAAAGTACAGATTAACAAATTTTGGTTTTCAAAAGAAACATTAATATTGAAAAAGCAAAGCAATTTGTCACTGCCATTACCAAAGAGCAATTATCTATCTATAATTCCATTAATCTCTGTGTGTATGTGTGTATGTGTGTATGTGTGTATGTGTGTATGTGTGTTTGTATGTTTGTCTGTGACCGCTGTTTCTCGACAACCACGGGTCCGATATACTTTAAACTTGCCAGGTATATTGCTGGGGACCCGAGGATGTGCCTTTTCAAGGTTTGAAATTAATCGGACAAGTACTTACCGAGCTATGGCGATTTAGCCGTTCGCCGTTCGCTTTGGCGTTGCGAATGGACCAAACCATTGCATGTAAATAGAGGGGGGGGGGGTTCTGTGGTCGTTGCGAATGGACCAAACCATTCATGTAAATAGAGGGGGGGGGGTTCTGTGGTCGTTACTGCCACGTGGTTTCAAAGTTTTTTTTTGTTGTTGTTGTTTGCACGCATGTTTTTTTGCACCCACGTACGGGCACGCCCTAGGATGTTTACACACACACACCCCTACACAAATTTTTTTTTTTTTTTTTTTTTGGCAAGGAACGGGCACCCACGTACGGGCACGTCCTAGCTTATATATAGTACGGGCATGCCCTAGTTCATCAAATGTCAGATATTTCTGGTTTGATGGCAGCATAGAGCAAGGGAGGTGTGGGGTTGGGTAGGGAGAATAAATGGTGGATGGGAGATGTTCACTCCCACATACTATAATATAAGGAATGTAGCGGATTGAATAGTGTTTAAGCGATTATAAGCATTCGGGTTTCAAATATTGCAATAAACAATTTAAATAGCTCCAGCCAAGCCGTTTGGGCTGGCATTGCAGCTTAAAGGTATGCACACTCACCTTTTAACTGTGTAGTCTGGGTTCGCTACTTGACTCAGCTATAATTGTCATCCTAGTGTTTTGCAGGTAGAGCGTTGTATCATGAAGTGCGCTATCCTTGAATGGACGCTCACCTGGGCATCCTGTTGCTAGCAGGAGTTGGTGGACATTATAGATTCCATAGTGTCTTTCTTGAAGAGTATGGGAGTTATGGCTAGCTAGCACCTTGTCCAGATTCCAAATTCCTGCCCTGATTGATGCCGAGAAGGCAAAGGAATACAACCCAGAATAACCCTTGCGAAGAGACTGTTCTCTGTTAGCAAAGGTTTTCTTAACAAAAGCAATATGTTATCCAACTGTAAGATGGTATAAACAGGGCTAACCATAAGGGTACGTGGGACGTTCAAAATGTTCTAGAAACGAGACACTTGCAGTCATTTAAGATGCCAAAAAAGCATAACGAGGTGTGTATGTATATTTATGTATATATGTATATCAGCAAAAGTACCTGGCGTTGCGGGTAACAATGAGTCGCTTCCTGACGGGAATATGAATGAGGAGGGGAGTGGAGGAGAGGAGGGAGGCAGAGGGGGAGGGGAGGGGGGAGGGAGAGGAGGCGGAGAGGAGGGAGGGAGAGGGGACGGAGAGGAGGGAGGGAGAGGGGGAGGGAGAGAGGAGGGAGGGAGAGGGGGTGGATAGGAGGAGGGAGAGAGGGGGTGGAGAGGAGGGGAGGAAGAGGGGCGGAGAGGAGGAGGAGAGGGGGCGGAGAGGAGGAGGAGGGAGAGGGGGAGGAGAGGAGGGAGGAAGAGGAGAGGATGGAGAGAGAGGAGAGAGGAGAGGGGGGAGGGAGAGGAGGCGGAGAGGAGGGAGGAGAGGGGGCGGAGGAGGAGGGAGGGAGAGGGGGAGGAGAGGAGGGAGGAAGAGGGGCGGGAGAGGAGGGAGGAAGAGGGGCGGGAGAGGAGGGAGGAAGAGGGGCGGAGAGGATGGAGGAGAGGAGAGAGGAGAGGAGAGGAGGGAGGGAGAGGGGGAGGAGAGGAGGGAGGGAGAGGGGAGGAGAGGAGGGAGGGAGAGGAGAAGGAGGGAGGCAGAGGAGGAGTCGAGGAGAGAGGGAGAGGAGTAGGGGGAGGGGAGGAGTAGGAGAGAGAGGGAAGGGGGCGGGAGAGGGGAAAATTGAAGCGGCGAGCGGAAAGGCGGAGTGGAGAAGGGAAAGGAGGAGGGGAGAGGGGCAAGGATGAGGGAGAGGGAAAGGAGCCGCCAATCGGCCATCTTGGATCTGATCTCGAAAATAAAAAAAGATGTGCATATGTAACTAATCATTCATTTTCTGTGTGCCAAGTTTGAACAAGATCGATCCATGCATGTCGAGAAATAGTAAAGGACATGGTCAATATCGGGCTTTTTCAACTAATATGGCCGCCAGTCAGCCATCTTTGATAAGATTGCAAAATAAAGTGAAGTGCATGTGGATTCCATCAAGTACTATGCTTGTGTCAAGTATGAACAAAATCGGTGCATACATCTCCGAGGTATGGTTGCGGACGCAGGCACGGATAGACGAATGGACGGACAAGACCCAATCCATAAGCCCGTTTTGGACCAAGTCCAACGGGGCTAATAAAGGTTCAATGGTGTGGTGTATTTGGGTGGTGTTCGGGACTGCTTGTGGACTACTTCAATAGTACTAAACTTTAGGATTTTTGTAATGATCGTTTAAAGCATTATTTTATTAAAATTGAAGTAACACTGCGCTAGGTATCGATTTTCAATGAGCTCTCCAGTTATGTATGCAAGGTGGCGGCTGTCCATTCCCCTTCCTCTCCCACTCCCCCTGTATGAATGATGTACACACCACCCTCCTCTCCACCCCCTTTCTTGTGCAAAGTATGTGTTAGAACTTTATCTGCATTATTTAATGTTCTGCTAGAACATCCTCTCCTTTTATTAGTCCATGCTTGGCACATATGGTACACAATATGTTTGCCAAGCATGGGTTTTAATCCACTCAACACTGATGACAGCCAGTGAATGACATCCGTGGATTGATTCCCTCCCTAAGCGTGGGGTGAGGGGACTGGCACTGCCACAAAGACTCCCACTCTCCCCCCTTTACTCCTGTGTTATATGGCCCCTTATAAAGCAAGCAAGAGGGGAAATACAGTACGTGCAAAAGGGAAAAATTAATGAAACACAAAATGCCCATTTCATTTTAGGATTGGCCAAGAATGATACCAGTCGGAATCATTCTGAGAAAGGTTAGTCACATACCTGAACAGCCTGAACTTAGTAAATTATAGAAGCTTTACTTGCCATACTGGTGAGTGTTGTAATATTGAAATTACACACTAACAAAAGAAGGCTATCGTTAGTCCAGGGATGCAAACCAAGATTTAATACAATTTATTTTCTTCGTTGTATTTTCGCATCTGTCTTGAGACAAAACATCAAGCTCTTTTATGCACCAATCTATTTATTCACCATTAGCATGTCTAAACATAACCTAAAAGGCAATTGTCTCATGTTGGAGCATTAACATGCATACTGTCCCAAAGTATATTAACTGATGTGGGTAAGTTAAAGTGTGGAATGGTCTTGGCTTTGTGTCGAAGCAATGTGTAGAGGAAGGCTAAATATATATATATATATACAGACTTGGCATTTAATATGGAATATTTTTTTTGTGGGGGTGAACTTACTTTTCAAGATGTCTTAGAACCAAAAGTTCATTGGAATTATGTTGAAATTATTCTAGATTTTGTTAATGTGACCTTTAAAAGAAACAAAAACCACATTTGACATTTCGAAACAAATAAATTGATCCGTGAAAGTGATGTAAACTGATATCGAACTCAATTCATGGACAGTACTGTGTTGAACTTCTGTACGTTTTCCAGAAGTATCTCTTTATTTTGCACATTAGCCAAATTATTTGTTAACAAAAACAAAAGTTAAATTACGACTGTGATTACGGACAGTAAAATTACAGTTCAGTACTTCGTGTAACCCCCAAAACATTCAGGAGAGCACGTACACGTTGAGGCATGCTGTTCACGAGATTTGCCAAGGTTTGGACAGGAATCGCTTGCCATGCAGTGACAATAGTCTGCTGCAATTCACGCACAGAGGTTGGCTGCTGGTCCAAGTGGTCGATTTGATGCGTTAATTCTGCCCACAAGTTCTCTATCGGATTCATATCCGGGGACATGGCAGGCCACTCCATATGCTCTACACCACGGTCAGCAAGAAAGTGTTGGATCATGCGAGCACGATGAGGCCGTGCATTGTCATCTTGGAAGACAAAGTTTCCTCGAAAGGCTGCACGAGCAAATGGAAGCAATGTTTCTTCCAGAATGGCCCTGTACTTGAACTGGTTCAGGTTTCCATTCAAAACAACCAGGTCAGTTTTGCCCCCTGCATGAAAAGCAGCCCAACCGGTCATCCCACCACCTCCACCTTGGACTCTTGGCACTATACAATCTTTGTTGTAGGCTTCATGCACTTGTCTGCGCACTCGGAAGTGGCCATCTTGACGATAGACCAGAAATCTAGACTCGTCACTGAAGATCACGTGATTCCAGTTTCCTGGCTGCCATTGGCGGTGCTCTCTGGCCAACTGCAATCGATGCTGGCGGTGTTGTCTGGTCAGGTGTGGCTTTCTCAGGGGATGCCTGGCACGATAGCCTGCTTGAACCAGTCGTTGGTTGACTAGCCTTCTGGATACAGGCACATTTGTCCGTTGCTGCCACTCAGCCCAAAGCCGATTAGCTGAATTGGTACGGCCATTGCGGACTAACCGGTTCAGCTGGCGATCATACCTCCTTGTGGTTCTGTGGGGACGTCCTGGCCTCGGTATTGGAGTAGGGACACCCCTCTGAGCATTTCGTTTCAGGATCTTTGACACCTGACCTTGAGTGATGCCATACTGCAGAGCAATAGCACGCTGTTTCATGCCGGAATTTCGTGAAGCCACCACTCCATGACAAACAGCATTGTCGAGCCACCAGGACCAAGCCACCAGGACCATCTCCAGAGGAAGCGGCAATAACTTTTGGAGATGTGCAGCAGTTGTTTTCCACTAATACAGAACGCAACAACCCTTGTATACCGACTGGAAGCCAATCATCAAATGCACCTGTCCGTATATTTTGCCATGCCACCTGTGATATAATCCTGTTGTTGACTTCTTGCTGTGACAGACAATCAGTGACATGGTTCTTTCAACAAAGACATCACCGAAGGGTAAAGGAAACTCACCAGATTGATATACTGAGTTCAGAAAGTAAACCCAAGTCAAGAAAAAAAAAATATTCCATATTAAATGCCAAGTCTGTATATATATATATATATATATATATATATATATATATATATATATATATATATATATATATATATATATATATAATATATATATATATATATATATATATATATATATATATATATATATATATATATATATATATATATATTGTATATATATATATATATATATATATATATATATATATATATATATATATATATGTATATATCTATATATATATATATACATCTATATATATGTATATATCTATCTATATATATATATATATATATATATATATATATATATATATATATATATATATATATATTTGCGGATATGAGGATTGTATTTTTTTGATTGTGTTGTATTGTATAGTAAATGGTTGTGAATTATTGTTTTAGTCTGAGCCCTCCTTGCTCCAGTGTGTATAAAGGTCAAAGTTTGTTCCGGTAGTTAATTCCATAAAGCATACATTGAAGGACACTATAATATCCCTGTTCAGTAGTTTATTTCCTTATTCTGTGTATTAGGTTAAGGCGTTGTCTTCCATTAAAATGACACTCCATTGCACCAAGTGAAATAAGATAGATTCCCTTCATTCTTCATTCCCATTCCCAAAACCTCCATTTCCCCTTTCGTCATGGCCAAGCCTCGATTGCCAATATTACATCCCCTCCAAAACCACCATTGAACATGTGCTCGGGTCAGGGAAGAAAGGCGTGCCCGCCCGTCGTCATCAAGGGCGGAGCCAGAGGGTCGCGCGACCAACCAGGGCCGAGGTGAGCACCCCAATGGGCGTGTCCTGAAGGCCGGCGGCTTGATCGCCGGAGGCGTTATAAAAGCGCGCGCGGAAGGTACTGCGTAAGAAGATCCAGATGAGCTTTGAGAGAGAGAGAAGGTTCAAGGTCAATTACAAGCAGTTGCGCCAGAGACGGCAGACGCGTCCTGAGGTGAGCCAGAGAAGCAGCTTTGGCTCCACAAGCAGCGTTGACTCCACCAGGCAGCTTCAACCCGTACCCCGTGGGAACCAGATAGCGGTGGCATCGGTGGCCGTCGAAGTCCAGCCGACGTCCCGTGCGGGATCAAGCCCGAACCATCTGCCCCAGCTGAACCTTCCCAATCCTCCTTCCAGCATTCATTCCTGCCATTCCATCCTTTTTGTGTACGTGAGTTTGTTCTGTTTGTTCTGTCCTGGGTATTTAATTAAGTTTGTATAAGCTAGTATTTTCACTGTGTCACCTGTTTTTTCCATGTTCCCTGAATATAACTTTGACTGCTCCTTTTGCTTGTGTGTGTAAATAATAAATCCCGTTACTCTTCTGTACATCTTCTTCTTCCTCTTTACATTCGGTCGCTTTAGAGGTTTCCAAATTGAATATCTGTGGCGCGATCCGGCCAACGTTCGGGAATCGGGTTTAGTCGGGGAAAACTGTTCGGCCGCGGTGCCTCCGCTCGGCAAACAACATCCGTAACCGCGGGCCGTAACAATATATATATATATATATTGTTACAGACGCGGTTTTAGATGTTTTATTGACCGAGCGGTGGTGTATTACCGCGTCCGAACAGTTACTCCCCGATTAGAACCCGATTCCACCCGACGTTGACCAGATCGCACCGCAGATATTCAATCGGGAAACCTCTAAAGCGACCGAAAGAGAATGAAAAGAGAAGAAGACAGAGTACGGAGGAAGAACAGATTTATTATACACACACAAGCAATGGATGGAAGAAGCAGTCACACAGCGAATCGTTAACTTATTCTATTCAATTTACTTAATCCCAAGACAACGAGTAGGACAGACGACGTTCACACTTACACGGGGGATATTGCAGGCAGGTAGGGCTTGAGGTGGATTGCTGGAGAGGGAGGACAGGGTCGGAGGCAGCAGCTCTCAATTCCTCGCGCTTTTGGCGGGAAAACCCTCCGTCGCGTATCCGCTGCTGTAGACATCACGCGCTGGCTCGGCACACCTGCTCCTCTCCTTCTGGTGGAGCCGTCTCCCTCCTTTCAGCGCGTCTCTCCAAAGCTGGTTCCCTTTCCGAGTACCTCTCCTCTTTGGCTTGGAGCGTTTCGCATCTCACCGCTCCTCTTGGTGTCGCCTCTTCGCTCATCTCCCAGGTCATCTCCCAAGTCATCTCTTGAAGCAGTCCCTTACAGTCGCTTTTATAACTCGGGGCGGAATCAAGCCGCCGGCTGCGAGGGCACGCCTACCGGGTCGCTCACGGCGGTGCTGATTGGCCATGTAGGGTTGGCTCACTCCTCCCCTCTATGCCGAGGTGGAGACACGCCTTTCTTCTCCGAGATTAGCACATGGGCAATGGCGGCTTGCGGGATTGAACACAACTCGCACCCTTTTTAAAGGAACTTTGGAGAGCGGAGATGTTTGGGGAAATTGCAAGGGCCTATGCTTATTTTGTTTGATACAATGCAAAGTCAATCTAGTGGGAAACACATATTTAGCCTACATGGAATAAGGAAATACACTATTTAAAAAGATATATCGTGACCTGCGTGTAAGTTTCATGGAATTAACTAGGAGGACGGCTGCGATCATTATTTACATTACGAGGGTGTTTACACATAACAAAACCATACTTTTTTACATTCGTTACACTTCCTCCAAAATTGTTGCACTTCTCAAAAACCGTTACACTTCTCAAATTCGTTACACACTTCTCAAAACCGTTACACTGCACCCTCCTTTCTTCAGGCCCGCGCTCGGGCCTACAAAACTTTAACTTAGTGTGACACGTAGGTGTAATTCCCTCTACAATTAACCTGACCCTGAGTGTGACAATCTTAAAACACAAATAAGTATGTCCCCCTATTGCATTGCACCCTGTCTAACAGACTCAAGCCCACAGCTAACCGAATTACGGAATTATTCTCAAACTATACATTTACGGTGGGGAGCATTATTTACAATGACGTGATTTCTTATTTACAACGCAACCCAGGACCTGTGTTTTTTTTTCTTTCTTACGGAACAAGAAAAAGAAATTCCTGTTGGGAGGGAGGAGACAGCACGCATTGCATCGATGCACCAGTACCAATACCACCAAAGCACCCAAAAGCACCAAAAGCACCACAAGCACCACAAAGCACCAAAAGCACCACTCGGTGCGCAGTCACCATGGTTCTTAATAAACACAACAAAACAACTGGTGGTGGTCTTCACTTTCTCTGCTGGGCCGATGTTCTTCCCGACGTCTTCTGGCTTCATGCGGCCTATTTGGACATAATAAAAAGCACAACTTGTGTTCGTTTTTATTTAGGGCCTCAGGGGCCAACTAAGGGTGGTCCACCTGTTTGGCATAGGTGCCACCTTACCGAAGTCCGCAAGCAAGATTCCCTGGCCACTATGGCCGGTCTCCAACAGAGGTGCCCTGCCCCAGAACCTGGGGTCCATCAAGTGGTACTTGGCCGCAGAACAGCGGTCCGTAAAGTGGTACATCAACGCAATGCATGCTGGTTCTGGGAATCTCGGGCGCACAATGGCCACCTCACGCACGCTCCCCTCGGCACCCAATGGCGCACAGGTCATGTGGGAGACAAAAGAAAGACAATTGAGCGAGGGGTAAGGTCACAAGGGTACACGTCAATAAGGCAATGCAAGGCGAAATGCGTACGGAGGGCGAAGTGAGAAAGCTCGTCCCTACCGTACGTCACCCCCCCGGTCACCTACACTACCCTTGCCCTTACCCCATATTTACAAAATCTACCCATTTACAAATTCGTCACTACTGTCACGTCTTCCCCATATTTCTCCTATACCAAATTTGTCTCCACAATCCCTCGACTTCAAAATTTGCCATCACCAATTCATCATCAATCCTCATAAGGAGGGAGAGATGGAATTACGCACAATGTCACACCCACGTCATGATGCGTCTCACAATCCAACATTTGCATCATAAAAATAATCAAAACATGGCATGGTGTGGAGTACCTGTCACCTCAGGTGAGTGGATGCAGATGGTGTGAGGAGACTTCATCCTAACTACTTTCTAAATGACATTAACACACTTTACACTACCCGGGGTCTTTCCCTGCCAATCCATTGGCCACTTACACTATGGGTTCTAAAAACCAATTCCCATTGACTAAACTGTGGTGCTTCTCAATTTGGGGTCTCACTCCCCCGATTCATCTCCCGGTGCCTTCGCACAATTTCTGGGCTGCGACGTGTAGCTCTCCCAGCAGGTCTACCCACCTGCACACCTACACCACTGCAGTTGCCACCCGAGCTTACCTAGCTCCTCACCCTAACCTAACTAACTGGGGAAGGCCCTCTCCTGGCTCTGTCACCCCTTGGTGCCCTCTGGCACTGGGCTACCCGGGTCCGTCCTCCGGATCCTCGGGCCCCATCCACAACTACCGGCTCCCAGAGCCCACCTGCGGCCTCACCTGGCCGACATCCTCACAGTGGTGGAGTGCCCAAACCAACTACACACACTAACAGGCTACACGCCCAGCCATTTCCACAACACTAATGCACCCATCCAAAGACCATTCTTTCACCCGCACCACAGATGCCAATATCCAACCACAATTTACCTATACCCTCTACCTAACACTTACACTACCCGCCCCGGGTATCCGTGATGGGGGTCCACTCTTCCCCCATTCACACCTTCGCACCATCCACTCCACTCCACAATTTCCACCATACTCACTCCACGACCATACATTCCAATACTCCATTTATTCCACACTACCATTCTCCATACCTGCTGTTGCACACCTGTGCCCTCACACCTGGTGCCACCTGCACCCTCCTTTCTTCCTGGACCATTTGGTCAGCACAACACGCAATCACCACTACTCCCTCATACACTGCTCCATTCACCTGTTCAGTTGCACACCTATGCAATCACACCTGTTCAATTCTCACCTGTTCAATCTTCACACACACGGCATCATCTCAGCTAACTACTCCCTTCTGAAACTTGCGCTTCCCAGTCGTCCCTTTAAACTATTGCGCTCCCACGTCATTATCAACCACACTAAACTACCTGCGTCCCCACTACAGGTATCAGTCACTATCTAAACTTAACGTTACCTAATGTCATCTTCGCTAGATCCCTATCATTATCCAAGCCCTCCCTGGCTCGGTTGCCATAGCCACCCCATAAACTATAGCGCATTTGCCCCACTGTGAGGGATGGTGGATTTGCCATCCCTCCACATCGGGGAGGTCCTACTATCAATTTTGCACACCTAAATCCAACCAATCAAAAATTCTGCCAATCATTCTACCATCATCAAATTTTGCTTTTTTTTTCTAATTTCGGGGCCAAAACACTATCCTCATCAACCGTCTACTTATTACATCCTCTCGGTGCGCCAATTCCCTTCTAAAGCTCGGCTTCGTACAGCCGAGCCATGAACGCGGGTTCTTTTGTGCCAGCGGCTGGATACATCCCGCATTCGTGGCAGGGACGGGGGCTTACCTGGGCCGAGATCCCACGCACCACCTCGGCGTGGAGCCATCCAATGTCCCGATCTCGACCTGCCGGCACGTCTCAATAGAAAGTGGTCGCCATGACGACCCTTCCTATCGGGCTGCCCGCTCCGCCTAGTGGAGCCCGGACGCGGCCGTTCCAAGCGAGGCACAGCGTGGATCGCGTACGGCGGTTCTTTCGAAACCGCCGTGGTTCGGATCCCCGCTGGTCCTCGCGGCACGCGAAGCTGCCCGACGCGCACCGAGGGCCCGATTCGGCTATAAGTCGTTCTAACCTTTAACCCGGTTACCGTCGATGCCTCACCTGCATGCTTATACGCATACGCTACCCCTTTCTTGCTCATACATGCAGCCGTTTCCATGCTCCTCGTCGTACCTTTTCTTACACACCTCGGTACACTCATTCCGCCCACAGACTTGGTCACACACCTGACCACCGAACACCTTGGCACACATTCGTCGCTCGCACACTTCACCAACACACCTCTTCGCGCCCCTTCCTCGGTCACGTCCTCTGCGACCATCACAGGTGTGCTTTCACTCGCACACCCAACCACGTGCCTCACGACCAACTCAAGTGTGCATTCCCACCCACGCTCTACCATTCCAGGTGTGCATCCTTCCATTCCAGGTCTACATCCTCGCTCACCTGTCACAACCAACTCACGCTCCGTGTCACTCTCACTACTTCCACCTCCATTCTTGACAGCGCACTCACCCTTACTCTCGACAGCGCACTCTTTCCTCATGCACCTGTCCGTTACACACCTTTCTCGCGCACACTCTTGCGCACACTCTCCCGTTACACCCTCTGTAACACTCACCACAGGCGTACACTTTCTCGTTACATCCTCTGTAACACTCACCACAGGTGTACACTCTCTCGTTACTTCCTCTGTAACACTCACCACAGGTGTACACTCTCTCGTTACTTCCTCCGTAACACTCACCACACCGCGCTTCCATGTACCCCCTCGCACACGCGCTTCGACCAACTCACTCTTGACGGCACACTCACTCCTTGGCGTGCACTTTTTCCTCACACACCCCATGGTCGGACATTCTCGCACACCTCTTTTTTCGCACACCAGACCTGTCGCACACTTCACCAACGGCCTTTCACGAACACCCGGATCCAAACCAATCCCCAAGCCGACTGAAGCTTTCCTCACATCATATACATTGCCACTCACCTCCGTACCTCGTCGTCGCACCTCCTTTGCCACCTGCAAACTCTTTATTTGGTTAGTGAGCATCACATTATGAGTTGAGCACCGACCTTGCACATATTCCATCACCTCCTCCTAGATTTCTCTTTTAGTTTCTGTCCGTCTCTTCTTAATTTCACTCACCTCTTCTTCCACTTCCTCTAATTTTTGTTTAACCTCTTTTATTTATCGGTGCGTCTCCTCAGGTTCGTCCTCTAAGGCTACCGTGACCGTCTCTATGTGCATCCTCACCTCTCGGTCCTTCGTCTCCATTATCTCTGTCACCTCGTCCACCCTCATTGTCAGTTCCTCACGTACCATCTGACATTGCCTCTGCGTCGCTATTAATTCGTTTTTAATTTCTTTTTGTGTCGCCTTTAACCCTCCTAGTACCGCAGTGTTCTTTTGAACCTGCTCCACTAGTTCTTTTTGTCCCTCCGTCAGCTGTTCCACCTCCTCCGTCAGATCTTCTATTCCCCCTTGTAACTTTGCCGTATTATTTCTCACCTCTTTCTCCATACGCTTCTCACCTCGCTTTACCTCCTCGCGAAGCCCCGAAACCTCCTCACTCACACCTCGTCGTATTTCCTCCATCTCTTTTGTAGATGCCACCCTCATCTGTCCCAATTCATCCCTCTGAGCATCCAGTTTACTTTCTAACCCGATTTGCACCTCCTCTATCTGGTTCCCCATTCGTTTGATTTCCCGGGCAGATTGTTCCCCTATTTCCCACAATTTGTCCTCCATCCTATCTTCTAACCCCATTAACCCATTTTTCACCTCTTTTATCCCGTTGTCTAACCCCTCAAAATTATTGTCGAACTTCCCAAATTTCTTGTCTAACTCCTCAAAATTATTGTCGAACTTCCCAAATTTCTTGTCTAACTCCTCACCGGTACCCCTCGCTTCGTCCCTCATTACCCCCATTTGGTTTCCCATTACCCCCATTTTTGCTTCTAGCCTCTCCATAAGGGCCCCCATTTGCAACATAAAAAGGTTCGAATCCACCAGCGGCGCTGCTACGGTCGCGGGCGCGGTCGCCATGTGCGAGGCGCCATTTTGCGCGTCTGATACCCCCGCAACCACATTGCTATTTTTCTCCTCCTCCCTTTCCTCCACATACATTTCCCCGAGGTCCTGGGTCGATTCCACCCTGTCTATCTCTCCCACCGACATCCGATCGCCTTGATTGTCCATGGCGCGATCTCAAAATTCGGGTTTTGCTTTAAAACAAAACAAATTTCGTCAGCTCGTAATTTTGACCAAAAATTTTTTCTACACGTTTTAAAAATTTGGTTCGGGCCTCGAATCTCACTCCCCGACACCAATTGTTACTTAATAACACAATTGGTGTTCCAAAATTTGGGCCTAACAAATTTAGTCCCAGGTCCGAATCCAACTCCTGACAACCAATTGTTACTGATATAACACAATTGGTGTTCCAAAATTTGGGCCTAACAAATTTAGTCCCAGGTCCGAATCCAACTCCTGACAACCAATTGTTACTGTACTAACACAATTGGTACCCGATTCCACCCGACGTTGACCAGATCGCACCGCAGATATTCAATCGGGAAACCTCTAAAGCGACCGAAAGAGAATGAAAAGAGAAGAAGACAGAGTACGGAGGAAGAACAGATTTATTATACACACACAAGCAATGGATGGAAGAAGCAGTCACACAGCGAATCGTTAACTTATTCTATTCAATTTACTTAATCCCAAGACAACGAGTAGGACAGACGACGTTCACACTTACACGGGGGATATTGCAGGCAGGTAGGGCTTGAGGTGGATTGCTGGAGAGGGAGGACAGGGTCGGAGGCAGCAGCTCTCAATTCCTCGCGCTTTTGGCGGGAAAACCCTCCGTCGCGTATCCGCTGCTGTAGACGTCACGCGCTGGCTCGGCACACCTGCTCCTCTCCTTCTGGTGGAGCCGTCTCCCTCCTTTCAGCGCGTCTCTCCAAAGCTGGTTCCCTTTCCGAGTACCTCTCCTCTTTGGCTTGGAGCGTTTCGCATCTCACCGCTCCTCTTGGTGTCGCCTCTTCGCTCATCTCCCAGGTCATCTCCCAAGTCATCTCCCAAGTCATCTCCCAAGTCATCTCTTGAAGCAGTCCCTTACAGTCGCTTTTATAACTCGGGGCGGAATCAAGCCGCCGGCTGCGAGGGCACGCCTACCGGGTCGCTCACCGCGGTGCTGATTGGCCATGTAGGGTTGGCTCACTCCTCCCCTCTATGCCGAGGTGGAGACACGCCTTTCTTCTCCGAGATTAGCACATGGGCAATGGCGGCTTGCGGGATTGAACACAACTCGCACCCTTTTTAAAGGAACTTTGGAGAGCGGAGATGTTTGGGGAAATTGCAAGGGCCTATGCTTATTTTGTTTGATACAATGCAAAGTCAATCTAGTGGGAAACACATATTTAGCCTACATGGAATAAGGAAATACACTATTTAAAAAGATATATCGTGACCTGCGTGTAAGTTTCATGGAATTAACTAGGAGGACGGCTGCGATCATTATTTACATTACGAGGGTGTTTACACATAACAAAACCATACTTTTTTACATTCGTTACACTTCCTCCAAAATTGTTACACTTCTCAAAAACCGTTACACTTCTCAAATTCGTTACACACTTCTCAAAACCGTTACAATATATATATATATATATATATATATATATATATATATATATATATATATATATATATATATATTGTTGCGGTATGGTCAAATCTCCACTCCTGACAACAATTTGTTGCTGTGGTTAAAATTATCCCACTCCTTAACAACAATTTGTTGCGGGGGCCGGGTTCAAAAAAACCCTTCTTGCACAACTATTTTTTTTGCGTGATTCCCCTCGGTTAATACCGGAGAATCACGAATACTTTCAAGGTGCACGGATCAAGGTGCACGCGCGTGCCAAAGAACCGCGCGATCGCACCCTTGCTTTCACACACCGTATTCAATTGCGTGCCGAGCGGATTTGCATGGTGTGGAAAGCGGCGTTACCCCACGAGATTTATGGACCTGAGTCTAGCCAAATGCGGTCCCAGATGATGCTAGGCCAATGGAGAAAAGACGTACCGAGCAGGTTGGAAAGTAACAACAAAATGTACAGCCTTTTATTTTGAATGCACAGAGAAACAGAGACGAAGATTCAGCTTCTCAATTATTACCTAATAATAACCCAGACTTGGCGCCTTCACACTCTGACACACACACTCACAGGGAAAAAGACACTGGTTAAGGGCGTACCGATGTACGTGCTGGCATTCTTCACAATTGGCCACATGGTCTGGTGTGCACAGTTCACAGTTCAATACCCAATCCGGAAGTGCAGCCTGGATGAGGTAAGGTCCAAAGGACGAACTTCCGCCTCAATGTTGGTACGGACGAACTTCAGCACAGGTTGGACAAGCTTGCAGGTCAGCCGGATGGCGCAAAAGATCGGCGCAGAAGCGATTGGTGTCGACGAAGAACAAAGGCCAAAACACGTGTCGTTGGAGCTAAAACAAGAGAGTCTAGAGCAGGGTGTCGTCCACGTGGCAAAATCCCAGGCTAGGCAAGATCGAACAGAGCAGGCGGTCGTCCTGTGCGCAGCGAAATCCTCGGCAAAAGAGAGAGTGATAAGGCGCTCCGTGTGGGCTATTTATCAAACCTGCCCACGCCCTTAAAAATGTTCCAAAGCCTCCCATTGGCTGAGGCTTGTCGCATCCTGGCTTGGTGTTCTCGCCTTCTCACTGGTCACGTGGGCCTGTGCTTCTGGCCACGCCTTCCTGCACATTAGTAATGGCTTCCCCCAGCCACGAAGGCTTGACATCCTGCCTAACTCAACGCATATTTGGTCTTTATTACTACACAATGGGAAAGGGCTAATCTTTACATTCAATAAGACACATCTAACTACTGCAGGCTACATGTTGTCGTGCAACGAACTATAGGGGGTTTGCCTTTGTCACAACCGCAACAATATATATATATATATATATATATATATATATATATATATATATATATGTATATATATATATATATATATGTATATAATTTTTGTTTAAATTTTTTATAATTTCTTACAATTTTATTTTGATATTAAAAATGGGTTTTTATTTTATATTTTAAATAAGCTATTGTTTTATGCAGAAAATGTGGATTTCCCCTTGCAAGAACAAGAAGTCTTTAAAAGGCGCACACATGGACGGGCAGACGGATTTGATATAGCAGATCACTCCAATAGTTAGTTCGTGTAATCAGTACAATCCTACTAAGTGGGCCTTTAGTTTGAGGCAGAATAAACATATTCGGCAAATGTTTTCATCCACAAGGAAATATGTCTCCCAGACCATGTACTGCCCTTGCCTAAGGACCATGCTGATCATTTTGCTCCTTCACACAGTTCCGCAAGCACAAGCACATTAAACAGCCATCAGCGGAGGCCACCATGCACATGACGGCTGATTGGACTTCCTCCTGCCACTCTTTGAGGCAGGCGTGTGCTCAATTCCTTGGTGACGAAAATCACAAAAACGCCACCGTGGTCGAGATGAAATAATTGCACAGGAATGGGATTAATTGAGCTTAACGAAGGTGGCAGAAGACTGAATGGCGGCTCGTCCAACAACAGACGAGTTGAGGCCATGAGGCCAGCGATCTTTCTAATGAAGACAAATGCCCTACCCTCGCCTGCTTAAGAACCACCGTGCCTCCACTTAGACCACCTGTCTCTACACATCAGCCAAAGCTCAAAGGAAATAAAGTATCGGTTAAGAATGCGTGGCCAGAATGGCCGTACGATTTTGAATTTGGGAAGAAGTTGACATACTTCACAGAATGTCCAAAGGAGGACACATACAGAATTTTGGAAAGGGAAATCCACCGACACACATGTCTACAATAAAAGTCAGGTAAATTTAAATGGATATTAAACATTTCAAGGTAACACCATTGACTCAACTTGCTTTTCATCAGGTAGTTTTGGAACAAGCTATGGCGTTAGCTGGTGTGAGTGAGTTGATTTATTGATTTTGTACTATAGCATGTAGATGTATCGATTTTGCTTTGTAGAAATCGTTTTGTTATTGCCTGTGTCAGGTTACAGCTTTCTATCTTATTCCTCTGTGCAGAGACCTAGAGAAACAGTAAATAATATGACAAGAAGTGAAAGATTTATTGATTGAAGTGAAAGATTTAAGATCACTTGTGGTTAAACAGTTTTATTTAGTTGAAATCTTTTGGTTATTTTTTGTTTGCTTGACAAAGTTTTTGTAAATTATACATGAGCAGTAGTTAAATAAAGTAGCTCATATTTGGAAATGGACTGGCTTGGAACTCTTCAGTCATGTCCAACGTAAACAATTGATTTTACATAACGTATTTGATTTTGATTGATTTTACGTAACGTAACGCAGCAATCGTAAGGGTTTATTATGACAATCCTTGTGATTGAATTACAGTGACAGGTCATTTGGACCATTGAGACTGCACCATGCAATTCCTTTGGGATAGGTAACTGGACTATTGAGACTGCAACATGCAATTCCTTTGGGATAGGTAACTGGACCATTGAAATTGCAACATGCAATTCCTTTGGGATAGGTAACTGGACTATTGAGACTGCAACATGCAATTCCTTTGGGATAGGTAACTGGACCATTGAGACTGCAACATGCAATTCCTTTGGGATAGATAACTGGACTATTGAGACTGCAACATGCAATTCCTTTGGGATAGGTAATTGGACCATTGAGACTGCAACATGCAATTCCTTTGGGATAGGTAACTGGACCATTGAGACTGCAACATGCAATTCCTTTGGGATAGATAACTGGACTATTGAGACTGCAACATGCAATTCCTTTGGGATAGGTAATTGGACCATTGAGACTGCAACATGCAATTCCTTTGGGATAGATAATTGGACCATTGAGACTGCAACATGCAATTCCTTTGGGATAGGTAACTGGACCATTGAGACTGCAACATGCAATTCCTTTGGGATAGGTAATTGGACCATTGAGACTGCAACATGCAATTCCTTTGGGATAGGTAACTGGACCATTGAGACTGCAACATGCAATTCCTTTGGGATAGATAACTGGACCATTGAGACTGCAACATGCAATTCCTTTGGGATAGATAACTGGACTATTGAGACTGCAACATGCAATTCCTTTGGGATAGATAACTGGACTATTGAGACTGCAACATGCAATTCCTTTGGGATAGGTAATTGGACCATTGAGACTGCAACATGCAATTCCTTTGGGATAGGTAACTGGACCATTGAGACTGCAACATGCAATTCCTTTGGGATAGATAACTGGACTATTGAGACTGCAACATGCAATTCCTTTGGGATAGGTAATTGGACCATTGAGACTGCAACATGCAATTCCGTTGGGATAGGTAACTGGACCATTGAGACTGCAACATGCAATTCCTTTGGGGTAGATAACTGGACTATTGAGACTGCAACATGCAATTCCTTTGGGACAGGTAACTGGACCATTGAGACTGCAACATGCAATTCCTTTGGGACAGGTAACTGGACCATTGAGACTGCAACATACAATTCCTTTGGGGTAGGTAACTGAACTATTGAGACTGCAACATGCAATTCCTTTGGGGTAGGTAACTGAACTATTGAGACTGCAACATGCAATTCCTTTGGGGTAGGTAACTGGACCATTGAAATTGCAACATGCAATTACTTTGGGATAGGTAACTGGACCATTGAGACTGCAACATGCAATTCCTTTGGGGTAGGTAACTGGACTATTTAGACTGCAACATGCAATTCCTTTGGGGTAGGTAACTGGACCCCTGGGTATTCCACTGGACCCTGGGTATTCAACTGCACCCCTGGGTATTCAACTGCACCCCTGGGTATTCCACTGGACCCCTGGGTATTCCACTGGACCCCTGGGTATTCCACTGGACCCCTTGGTATTCCATGCCACACAGTTAAACCTGATAGTATTCCATGAAACACAGTTAAATCTGATAGTATTCCATGCCACACAGTTGAGGTTGGCACTCAATTTAATGAACCAACCAAGGATGTGCTGCAGGGACAACCTATCCCTTTTCAGCAATTCCCCATCAATTATGTTATGTTCTGATTGGTTGGTAGTTTTCTGGAATTTCTGTATAATTTTTAATTTTGAAAATAGGTCAAGATGTGGCCAACAACTATGTTTCTATCCCATGCGTCAGCTGCATGATATCTGCCAGTGACACCTCACCCCAACCCACTTGCAGCTGGAAAGTAGGGGTCCACTGAAAGCTTAGGGTAAAATCATGGGGTATTTTTGGGATAAAGAAAACATTATATTGTGGCGGTTACCTTATGTGCAGGTAACCGCATGTGGCGGTTACCTTATGTGATTACCTTATTTGGGCATAATACACGTGCACGGGCCTGTTGGACATGTGGTTGTGCGGACGTGACGCACGCGCGGTTGCCGGAGCCACGCCCTCCGAAGAGGGCTTTTGGCTTTATATAAGCGTGCTGACTTCCGTTTGAGACTTTGAGTTTAGTGTGCTGGATCTTGCTGTTACAATAAACCATCTTCTAACCCTACGAATGGCCTCGTTCTCTCGCCTTCCGCGACTCCTAAACTGGTGACCTCCGACTGCCTCCGAACGGATTCGGGGGCTGCGAACGAACACGGCAAGCGCGCCCTAGCCAGGGAAACCACCTAGGCTGGTGACGCCGGCTTCTCCCGCACGGCTTCGGGCGCAGTTTCGAACGCGGTTTCGAAATGCCGGAGTTTCGGTAACGACGACGGCCATGACTATGAGGTTCGCGCACCGCGCTCGGCTCCTCCTCTACGACCGGAGGGGCGAACCTATTCCAAGACCCTCCGAAGGCACGGCTGCTTCGTCACCTTCGCGTGCACTGACGTTGGCGGAACGGCCGCCTCGTCACCCTCGCGCAACTACAACTGCAACCGCAACTACTTCTCCGACCCTGCATCCTCGGGAGCCTCCCCCGAGGGCTTGACCAGCCCCTCGGTTGGCTCACCTGCTTTTCGCGTGCACCGAGGCCGAGCGCTGCTCGAGCCTTCTCGGCACTGCACCCACGACCTGCAACCTCGGGAGGCCCGCGAGGAACCTCGGCAGCCTACCCCGAGGACTTGCCCAGCCCCTCGGTCGCCTCGGCCTACGCATAGGCCCGTGGCGTGCATTCTGGGGGGACGTATGTGGCGGTTACCTTATGTGCAGGTAACCGCGTGTGGCGGTTACCTTATGTGATTACCTTATTTGGGCATAATACACGTGCACGGGCCTGTTGGACTTGTAGTTGTGCGGCCGTGACGCACGCGCGGTTGCCGGAGCCACGCCCTCCGAAGAGGGCTTTTGGCTTTATATAAGCGTGCTGACTTCCGTTCGAGTTTAGTGTGCTGGATCTTGCTGTTACAATAAATCATCTTCGAACCCTACGAATGGCCTCATTCGCTCGCCTTCCGCGACTCCTAAAATATAATGCATGGTATTTTTTCTCTGGCAATTTAACTATATTTATTACCAAAACAACTTTTTACCCTTTCCCACACAACTACACATCCACCTTTTTCACCTTTTATCCATCAGCAGATGCACATTCCCAGCAGATGTACCAACGTATACCTGAAACACACATTCCACAATGTATAAGTAATAAAAACATTTTCAACAAAATGGCATTCGGTAGAGCCAGGCTGACAGTTTACGTTTTGTATCCACCGATAGGCCGGATCTGGATTCGGACCTGAACCAAAATCGAATCGGCTTGTTTTTGTCACCTACAGTCATGTGAAAAAGTAAGTACACCCCATGTAAAGTTTTGACTCTTTCAACATATTTCAACATACAGCTATTTGATCTTCATTTCAAAAATATTGATAGATAAAGGTGATATAATATAACAAATATCATGAAACATTTACATTTAGTAGTCCATTGTATAATTTAAATAAACATAAATACAAATTTCGCATGTGGAAAAAGTAAGTACACCCCTACATTTATCACTACTTCAAATACCTAAAATTAGAATCAGGTGCACCAGCTCAGGTGCAAATGATTAGAAACATCGTTAGAGAGGATCTTGGAGGAACCTGTCTTATTTAAACCTCAGACATTTAGTTTGGTTTGCTCTTTATTGTTGAAGTGTGCGACGTCACCATTCCTAGATCAAAAGAGCTCTCTGAGGCCTTCAGAAAGAAGGTTATAGATGCCTACGAGTCTGGGAAGGGATTTAAAAAGATATCCAAACAATTTGAAATCAATCATTCGACTGTCCGGAAGATCATCTACAAGTGGAGAAGATTCCAAACAAATGCCAACTTGTTCATGCCAGGCTGCCCCAGCAAGTTCAGCCCGAGAGCAGAACACAAGATGCTGAAAAAAGTCTCTAATAACCCCAGAATGTCATCACGGACCTACACGTAGCTCTTGCCACTGTCGATGTCAAAGTGCACGAGTCCACCATTTGAAAGAGGTTGCACAAATTTGATCTACATTGGAGGTGTGCCAGGAGGAAGCCTTTGCTGTCCAGCAAGAACATCAGGGCAAGACTAAAGTTTGCCAATGAACACCTCGGCAAAGACCAGAACTTCTGTAACAATGTGCTCTGGACAGATGAGTCAAAGGTAGAGCTATTTGGCCACAGTACACGAAGACATGTTTGGCGAAAACCAAAGACAGCATTTGAGCACAAGAACCTGATACCAACTGTAAAGCATGGTGGTGGAAATATTATGGTTTGGGGCAGCTTTGCTGCATCACGGCCTGGGCAGCTCACCATCATATAATTCACTATGAATTCTTCATTGTACCAGAGGGTGCTTGAGGATAATGTGAGGCCATCTGTCGTCAAGTTGAAGCTCAACCAAAGGTGGACCTTGCAACATGACAATGACCCTAAACATACCACTAAATCCACCAAGGAATGGCTGAAAAGAAAGAAATGGAGGGTTCTGGAATGGCCAAAACAAAGCCCGGATCTAAATCCCATCGAGATGTTGTGGGGGGATTTGAAACGAGCTGTGCATGCAAGAAACCCCTCAAACATCGCACAGCTGAAAGAATTCTGCATGGAGGAGTGGACAAAAATTTCTCCCAGTCGATGTCAGAGACTGGTAGACAGTTATAAGAAATGCCTACTTGAGGTTGTTTCTGCCAAATGGGGCAATACCACCTATTAGAGCCAAGGGTGTACTTACTTTTTCCACATGCGAAATTTGCATTTATGTTTATTTAAATTATACAATGGACCACTAAATGTAAATGTTTCATGATATTTGTTATATTATATCACCTTTATCTATCAATATTGTTGAAATGAAGATCAAATAGCTGTATGTTGAAATATGTTGAAAAAGTCAAAACTTTACATGGGGTGTACTTACTTTTTCACGTGACTGTATCCAACTCGTCCACCAAGTTTTGTCAAAATCCGTCCATAACTTTTTGAAATATCATGCTATATATCGTTTTAGCCACATATCTCAATGAAGAATCACTTAAAAGTTTTAAATCTTGGATCCGGATCTGGATCTTCACAAAAATCTAATCAGTTCTTCGTTGTTGCGCACCGAACCTGTCCACCAGGTTTTGTCATAATCCGTCCATAATTTTTTGAGATATAATGCTATATATCGTGTTTGGCCATATTTCCCAAAGGTGAAGAATCACTTAAAAAATTATTGTATCTGGATCTTCACCAAAATTTTATCAATTCGTCCTTGTCACAGACTCAGCCTCTCCACCAAATTTCGTCTGCATCCATCCAAAACTTTTTTGAGATATCAGACAGACAGACCAGGGTGAAAACATAACCTTCGTCCACTATCGATGGCAGAGGTAATTAACATCTCTGGCATATGCTAGAAGTTCACACTATGAAGGAAGTGTGGAGTGGTGGACATGCAAAATCCAAACCAAGACAAGTAAGTGGAGCTAGAATATTACCCATTCCCTTAAGGTCATTAGTGAACGACATGGTAATTATATAGCTCGGGTTCCAAGAGCTCAAGACGCAAATCGAAATCCTCGACACTGGGTCCATCATGCAGATATGAACCTTCAAGCTCGAATGTCAATCAAGGCCATTGGTGGACATCATCTCATTATAACAATATACTCGAATATAAGAGCCGTCGCTTCGCTGATGGAAATACCAATCTTTGCTGCGATGGTTAATCTATGGGGGCAGAAAAAAAACAACCAACGATCAGGAGTTGTTAGGGTTAGGGTTGTTAGGGTTAGGGTGGTTAGGGTTGTTAGGGGGGTTAGGGTTAGGGTTGTTAGGGTTAGGGGGGTTAGGGTTGTTAGGGTTGGGGTTAGTTGGCATTTGCAGTTTTGACACGCGTGTCCATGTACCCATTTCTTTTAAAAAAACTTTTTTTTTTCGGCACGATTAAAAAAACATTTTTTGGGGGGATCACAACCACTCCCGGGAGTTACCCGAATCCACAGTATTTGGATTTATTGAAATCCGTTGACCCGTTCTCAAGTTATAACACGACAAACAGACAGACAGATAGACACGGCTCCTTTTATAATGTGGAAGATATTGAGGTTTTGGACGTTAAATAACCCTGTCTTTTGAAATAAAATATATAACTCGGCCATTCTGTGCCAGTCGACTATACCACCTGAAATAACCACAATTGTCATCATCTTCTTGTGGGATCAGGCAGGAACGTTTTTGGCTGAAACCTTTCACGAACTAGCTGCCCAGGACTGACGTTCGACTCAGCTCTTGTACACGTTGACAGGGATTTGGAACTTGACCAGGGGTCCGTAAATACGTCACATAGGCCTGCTCGACTCTTTGCGAAGGACACCGTGAGATCTATAACGTCCACCGACTAATGTTAGCAGAGGGGACACCCAGTTTGACGTCCACCCGAGGGAGGGCACATACATCGATACCTGATCGCCATTCCTGCGAAACACCAGGATGGTAGTTTATAGCTGGACTGAGATTTCAACTTTTGAAATAAAAATAACATCATACAGAAACTAACAAAAAAAAGCACAAAGGTTTCACGTCACATCTGTTTTAAGGTAGCAAAGTAATTGATTGGCAAAAAGTGTGAATCACACTTATTTAGGAGCTGTGAATTCAAAGTCTGGACACTGCCAAGCAAACCTTCGAATCATTAAAAGGTGTGAAATCGCATTGTATGCTTTTGATGACGTTACATCAGAACAAGCTCGAAGAAAAAAAAAAAGAAAAGAAGGCGGTCAAAGCGTTCCCATAGCAACACGCGTGGTGCGCTCAAACTTTAGGGAGGACTCCGCGCGGTTCTGTCAGAAACATCACTTCAAGATCACGTTTAAAGAGCCACGGAAGCGCTGTCTGACGAGGTTCTTTTAATCGTGCCGAAGCACTGGGCTTTTCACACTGCGCTTTGATGGGAGCATCAACGGACCCCCTCGAGCGGGTCCTCAGATTTATCGATGTGAGATATTACTTGTAGCTATTTTTTTTACACTTGCACGAAACATATGGCAGCCGTGAAGTTCGTCTCGCAGCAAACCAAACTTTCCTCCAAACTTCACCTCATCAGCTACACTTTTCCTCCCAAACTGCACTTCGTCTGCCATCTTCCAAGATGGCACACAAAGACGTCAACGACACCTCTGGCTCTTTGACTGCTATTTCCTTCCCAACTACTTCAACTACTGTCTACACCTCCATAGCTGCCATTTACCCACCCAACTACACCTCCATAGCTGCCATTTACCCACCCAACTACACCTCCATAGCTGCCATTTACCCACCCAACTACACCTCCATAGCTGCCATTTCCCACCCAACTACACCTCCATAGCTGCCATTTCCCACCCAACCACACCTCCATAGCTGCCATTTACCCACCCAACTACACCTCCATAGCCACCATTTACCCACCCAACTACACCTCCATAGCTGCCATTTACCCACCCAACTACACCTCCATAGCCGCCATTTCCCACCCAACTACACCTCCGTAGCTGCCATTTACCCACCCAACTACACCTCCATAGCCACCATTTACCCACCCAACTACCTCCATAGCTGCCATTTACCCACCCAACTACACCTCCATAGCCGCCATTTCCCACCCAACTACACCTCCATAGCCACCATTTACCCACCCAACTACACCTCCATAGCTGCCATTTACCCACCCAACTACACCTCCATAGCTGCCATTTCCCACCCAACTACACCTCCATAGCTGCCATTTCCCACCCAACCACACCTCCATCGCTGCCATTTACCCACCCAACTACACCTCCATAGCCACCATTTACCCACCCAACTACACCTCCATAGCTGCCATTTACCCACCCAACTACACCTCCATAGCCGCCATTTCCCACCCAACTACACCTCCATAGCTGCCATTTACCCACCCAACTACACCTCCATAGCCGCCATTTCCCACCCAACTACACCTCCATAGCTGCCATTTACCCACCCAACTACACCTCCATAGCTGCCATTTACCCACCCAACTACACCTCCATAGCTGCCATTTACCCACCCAACTACACCTCCATAGCTACCATTTACCCACCCAACTACATCTCCATAGCTGCCATTTACCCACCCAACTACACCTCCATAGCTGCCATTTACCCACCCAACTACACCTCCATAGCTACCATTTACCCACCCAACTACACCTCCATAGCTGCCATTTACCAACCCAACTACACCTCCATAGCTGCCATTTACCCACCCAACTACACCTCCATAGCTGCCATTTACCCACCCAACTACACCTCCATAGCTGACCTTTACCCACCCAACTACACCTCCATAGCTGCCATTTACCCACCCAACTACACCTCCATAGCTGCCATTTACCCACCCAACTACACCTCCATAGCTGCCATTTACCCACCCAACTACACCTCCATAGCTGCCATTTACCCACCCAACTACACCTCCATAGCTGCCATTTACCCACCCAACTACACCTCCATAGCTACCATTTACCCACCCAACTACACCTCCATAGCTGCCATTTACCCACCCAACTACACCTCCATAGCTGCCATTTACCCATCCAACTACACCTCCATAGCTGCCATTTACCCACCCAACGACACCTCCATAGCTGCCATTTACCCACCCAACTACACCTCCATAGCTGCCATTTACCCACCCAACTACACCTCCATAGCTGCCATTTACCCACCCAACTACACCTCCATAGCTGCCATTTACCCACCCAACTACACCTCCATAGCTGCCATTTACCCACCCAACTACACCTCCATAGCTGCCATTTACCCAACCAACTACACCTCCATAGCTGCCATTTACCCACCCAACTACACCTCCATAGCTGCCATTTACCCACCCAACTACACCTCCATAGCTGCCATTTACCCACCCAACTACACCTCCATAGCTGCCATTTACCCACGCAACTACACCTCCATAGCTGCCATTTACCCACCCAACTACACCTCCATAGCTGCCATTTACCCACCCAACTACACCTCCATAGCTGCCATTTACCCACCCAACTACACCTCCATAGCTGCCATTTACCCACACAACTACACCTCCATAGCTGCCATTTACCCATCCAAATACACCTCCATAGCTGCCATTTACCCACCCAACTACACCTCCATAGCTGCCATTTACCCACCCAACTACACCTCCATAGCCGCCATTTTCCACCCAACTACACCTCCATAGCTGCCATTTACCCACCCAACTACACCTCCATAGCCGCCATTTCCCACCCAACTACACCTCCATAGCTGCCATTTACCCACCCAACTACACCTCCATAGCTGCCATTTACGCACCCAACTACACCTCCATAGCTGCCATTTACCCACCCAACTACACCTCCATAGCTGCCATTTACCCACCCAACTACACCTCCATAGCTGCCATTTACCCACCCAACTACACCTCCATAGCTGCCATTTACCCACCCAACTACACCTCCATAGCTGCCATTTACCCACCCAACTACACCTCCATAGCTGCCATTTCCCACCCAACCACACCTCCATAGCTGCCATTTACCCACCCAACTACACCTCCATAGCCACCATTTACCCACCCAACTACACCTCCATAGCCACCATTTACCCACCCAACTACACCTCCATAGCTTCCATTTACCCACCCAACTACACCTCCATAGCCGCCATTTCCCATCCAACTACACCTCCATAGCTGCCATTTACCCACCCAACTACACCTCCATAGCCGCCATTTCCCACCCAACTACACCTCCATAGCTGCCATTTACCCACCCAACTACACCTCCATAGCTACCATTTACCCACCCAACTACACCTCCATAGCTGCCATTTACCCACCCAACTACACCTCCATAGCTGCCATTTACCCACCCAACTACACCTCCATAGCCGCCATTTCCCACCCAACTACACCTCCACAGCTGCCATTTACCCACCCAACTACACCTCCGTAGCTGCCATTTCCCACCCAACCACACCTCCATAGCTGCCATTTACCCACCCAACTACACCTCCATAGCCACCATTTACCCACCCAACTACACCTCCATAGCTGCCATTTACCCACCCAACTACACCTCCATAGCTGCCATTTACCCACCCAACTACACCTCCATAGCTGCCATTTACCCACCCAACTACACCTCCATAGCTGCCATTTTCCCACCCAATTACACCTCTATAGCTGCCATTTTCCCACCCAACATCACATCCATAGCTGTCATTTTCATGATGAAGGAAGGAGATACGAGTTCATTGAGTTCACTGGATTTTAATTCATCATCATCATCATAATCATCATTTGAAAAGTTTCGTGTGTTTGTGTAAATAAAAATTTGAAATCCCCCCACCGCTTTTTTTTTTTTCGATACAAGATCGAGGCTCGTGTAAGAGCCAACATCAATCACAAAAAAATAAACGGACACACAAAACAAACAATAAAGGGAGCGGGAGACAAGATGGGGGGGGGGGGGGAGAGAGGCAAGCACACAAGTACAACAGCAGAGAACAGGGACATCGGAACATCTGAGGGAGGGAGAGGACTTGGGGGGAGGAGGCATGGGAAGGCATGGGGGGGGGGGGGGGTGGGAGAGGTATAAAACACATGGACGCTGCTAGAACTTCCAGGAAAGTAGTCGGTATTTCAAAAGAAGTGGATCTGGGGGTGAATCGACGGGTGTCGAAGAGATCAAGGTTTTGAATGGGGGAAGAGAAGAGATGGTGGTAAACAGCTGTCTTCAAGACCTGGAGGGAGGAGTGGGATTGAAGAGAGTGAGGGAGTTTGTTCCAGAGGCGGGAGTAAAGAGGAATGAAGGAGTGAAAGTGAGCAAAGAGTCTTGATTTTGGCAATTTCACCAGAAGAGGGTTGCAGGCAGATCTTGTGCGACCTGTAGCAATATTTGGGGGACAGAGCACAGATAGAGCTGGGGGAACTAGGCCGGAGAGGAGTCGGTAGAAGACAGAAACACCACCTACCTGCCTGCGGTGAGTGAGTGAAAGGCCCTCACAATCAGCTTCATCGTGGGAGATTCCAATGATTCTGAATGCTTTGGTTTCAACAGCGTGAAGACGAGCCAGGTGTGAGGCAGGAGCACCAGCCCAGAGGGGAGAGCAGTATTCCATTGAGCTGCGGATGAAAGCCTTGTATCTGGTGAGGAGCTCAGGTGTGCCAAGGAAGGACTTCGCACGATGGAGGATGCCCAGTCGGCGACTGGCTTTGGAGGCCAGCTTGGAAATGTGGTTTTCCCAGGAAAGATCATGGCAGATAGTGAGACCCAAAAGCTTGAGCGACAGAACTTCTTGGAGAGGATTGTTCAGAAAGTAGATGGGAGGGTTGTCTAGTCGGTCTTTTCTGAGAGACATAGTGAGACTGATAGACATAGGCTGGTGTTGGCTTAGCGGTTAGGGTGCGGCTTGGGATCCTAGGATCCTGTCGATCGCTGAATTAATGCCAGGGGGTTGACTCAGCCTGTCATCCTTCCGAGGTCAGCAAATTGAGTACCAGTTCACTGATAATTCTTGCATGTCGCAAGAGGTGATTAACAGGGTTGGTGGCAAGAAGGGAATCTGGCTGTAAAACATTGCTTCAAAAAGGGGACCACAGTCCCCGAAAAAGGCCAACCCCAGGTCTGCAGGGAAAATGGCCTCTAAAGGTGGTTCTTATAGTGAGAGTGTGAAAATTTGTCAGGATTGAAAGACATGTTCCACTTGTTAAATTTTCATTAAAACAATGCTGACATTTGCAGCTTTTTCCATGAATCAGGAACCACCAGGAACCTATTCCCCTCCTTTTTCCAATGAATTTTTTCAGATTTTATTAACGTGGTTTTCCAAGGGCAGTTTCCATTTTACATGGGTCAAAGTTTAAATCAGAAAGAGAATGGAGGACAACGAGAACCAAATCAGAATGAAAATGTAAGGCTACGGGAACACAGATTTGCTTCATACAGAGTGAAAATTAGGACACATTTGTATTCACTTACTATTCACTCTCTGCGATTGTAGTTACCTTTTGGTATTACTTACAGAATGGGTTCATTGTTAAATCATTGTCACGTCTGTGGCTCCCGTTACAACAGAAACCTCATTGCTGAGACTTTTAGTCTCGGAAGATGGACCAAATGATATTTTATTTCACTGCGTTCAATCAATTTAAGGATCGTTCAATTGGGCCGAATTCGATGGTGACAAACACACAAAGAAAACATATACCTCAAAACAGGTTTTCTTATCTTTTAAAGGATTTATTTTGTAAAGTAAACAGCAAAGAGGGAAAACAGGACGCTAAAAACAAACACGTAACAAATAGTCAGGTTCACCATCATTCAGTCAGGTCAGGCATTTTCTCTCTCTTTTCTTTTTTCGTTCAAATTTTTTGGAAATTAGCAAAACTATACATTTTTGGAATATTCAGAGAATGAGGAATCCAAAAATTAATGTTGGCATTTGCGTAGACACCTTTGCGAAAATGACACTCAGGACAGTGATGAAGATCTGCAAAAGCATATTCCTGAATGGTATAGACCTAGTCGATCCTGTGTGTAGGACTTATAGTTCAATCTGATACTAACAAGGCTGCTTTCTTGCTTTATAAATCCATACCTATAACTTCAAAGGACTTGCAATATCATGTATTATGTAATACAGTTATATCACAAATATAAAGACAATGGTTTTCAATTACCTTTGTTTATTGCTTTTCTATAATCCTGAGCACTATTTTGAGGCCCTTATTGGATTTCTTGACCCAGAAAACATAGGATTAGCATATTTAATTACGTTTCTAGGTTGACTAGAAGCCGAGATAGCGCAAAATATGTATTTTATGGCGGCCATTTTGAAAATCCAAAATGGCGGCCATGCAGGTGTCTGTGCAAATGCCAACATTGATTATCGGATTCTCCATGCTCTGATGATTTCAAAAATCTACAGGTTTGCTAATCTCCCAAAATTTTGAACGAAATTATATTTGTTAACATCGTGAACCTGACTAAAACCAAATGAGTCAAATGGACACACAAGTAAAAGGGAATCTTCAAACTTATGTACAACGATTGGAAATAAGGCAATTCCTAACCCACTAGGCGCCACATATCACACTCGTGGAACAAGACAATAATGTAGGCAAGACACCATTTATCTGATGCACAGGGCGGATTCCGGGCTCAAAGCAGCTCGCTTCAAAAAACAAGTGAGAGATGAGAGCCAGTGACGAGAAGCTCCCAAGATGCCAAAAGCCAAAACGAGCAAGATGAAAATCAATCGCGAGGAAGGCCAGTGGCGGTCAGCCTCCACTAGGCCTAGTGGACCCCTTTTGTCTTCCAAGCGATTGTCCTCCATCTTCTTCCTCCTGCTCTGCCCTCCAAATTCTTACTTCTTGTCCTCCAAAAACACAGGGAGTCCCAGATTGTGTCAATCCACCCAGAGACAAAGCCACAATCAGTCCCCTCCCCTCAGTATTTTATTCCTCCTTCCACACGAGGTCCTCCTTCCACACGAGGTCCTCCTTCCACACAAGTATTTGTTTTCTTCCATCCACATGAGGCTTTCTGGTCTCTCCTCTGAACACACGAGGACTCCTCTTCCTCGTCTACCAGTCTTTCTCGTTTTCCTCCCTCCTCTCAGGTGAGGAGTTCTCGTCTGGCCTGCCCCATCTGGCCTGCCGCTATGGGGCACCCCATTAAAAATAATTTTACGATGGCACTTCTGGTACCACAGCACATAAATGCCGCCATGGCTGGCACACACGAGCCAGAAAGAACACGATTGCCTTTGCACACGTGACATGTGTGCCTCTCTCATCGGAAGTTTTCACCTACGAGCCCCGCCTACTAACATGAAGTTTTTCCGCCCACAAAATTAATGTCTAACCTGTCTATAAATTACATACGCTGCCTCTTCAGTGTCAAGTGGAACAAACGACTTGCTCTGACAAGTCCCTGTTAGATGGCAATCTAACCGCTACTCGAAACACATAGACCATTTTATACTTATCACAGTCTAGCTGTGGATCCCTCTCCCCTTTCCATGTAACATTACTTATTGATAAACATAATTTATGTTGCTTTTCTCATAAGAAGTTTTTTTTTCTTCAATAAACCAACTCGACTTTCACTTTGCTCTGTTATTTGACACAAAACCAGTACTTTGTGATTGGCCGAAGCTTTAATTATTTCAGAGGATGCTGAAGGAGTGACCAGGCTAAATGGTAGAAACAAAGCTCCAGTGCATATAGTTGGTAAAGAGGGGAGGAGTTTTGCAATGTGTAAGGAGGGGGGATGTAATGGATTGAGGAAGTTAGAGTCAAAAAAAATTGTGCTATATTTGAGTACGCAATATATAGATAGCACCTAAGGCTTATTTAGCCAGTGATTTTTTTTTCAACCAAGTTTCTTCCTTCCTCTCTGCATACATTCAAGTAAGGTTCTCCGAACATCGGGTTAGATATGCCTGACTGCAGAGAAACCTACAACGAAACTCGGTAGTGCGCATACCACCACCAGGCTAAATAGTTCATGTTTTGTATCCCACTGATGCACTAGATCTGGATTCAGATTTGAACACAAATCAAATGGGCTTGTTCTTGTCACTTAACAAACTCATCCACCAAGTTTTGGCATAATCCATCCACAACTACAGACTTGGCATTTAATATGGAATTTTTTTTTTCCTTGACTTGGGTTTACTTTCTTAACTCAGTATATCAATCTGGTGAGTTTCTTTTACACTTTGGTGATTTATTTGTTGAAAGAACCATGTCACTGATTGTCTGTTGCAGCAAGAAGTCAACAACAGGATTATATCACAGGTGGCGTGGCAAAATGTACGGACAGGTGCATTTGATGATTGGCTTCACAGTCGGGTATACAAGGGTTGTTGCGTTCTGTATTAGTGGAAAACAACTGCTGCACGTCTCCAAAAGTTATTGCCGCTTCCTCTGGAGATGGTCCGTCAACTCGACAATGCTGTTTGTCATGGAGTGGTGGCTTTACGAAATTACGGCATGAAACAGCGTGCTATTGCTCGGCAGTATGGCATCACTCAAGGTCAGGTGTCAAAGATCCTGAAACGAAATGCTCAGAGGGGTGTCCCTACTCCAATACCGAGGCCAGGACGTCCCCGCAGAACCACAAGGAGGGATGATCGCCAGCTGCACCGGTTAGTCCGCAATGGCCGTACCAAGTCAGCTAATCAGCTTACGGCTGAGTGGCAGCAACTGACAAATGTGCCTGTATCCAGAAGGCTAGTCAACCAACGACTGGTTCAAGTAGGCTATCGTACCAGGCGTCCCCTAAGAAAGCCACGCCTGACCAGACAACACCGCCAGCGCCCATTGCAGTGGGCCAGAGAGCACAGTCAATGGCAGCCAGGGCACTGGAATCACGTGATCTTCAAGTGACGAGTCTAGATTTCTGGTCTATCGCCAAGATGGCCGCGTCCGAGTGCACAGACAAGTGCATGAAGCCTACAACAAAGATTGTATAGTGCCAAGAGTCCATGCTGGAGGTGGTGTGGTGACCGTTTGGGCTGCTTTTCATGCAGGGGGCAAAACTGACCTGGTTGTTCTGAATGGAAACCTGAACCAGTTCAAGTACAGGGCCATTCTGGAAGAAACATTGCTTCCATTTGCTCGTGCAGCCTTTCGAGGAAACTTTGTCTTCCAAGATGACAATGCACGGCCTCATCGTGCTCGCGTGATCCAACACTTTCTTGCTGACCGTGGTGTAGAGCATATGGAGTGGCCTGCCATGTCCCCGGATATGAATCCGATAGAGAACTTGTGGGCAGAATTAACACGTCAAATCGACCACTTGGACCAGCAGCCGACCTCTGTGCGTGAATTGCAGCAGGCTATTGTCACTGCATGGCAAGCGATTCCTGTCCAAACCTTGGCAAATCTCGTGAACAGCATGCCTCGACGTGTACGTGCTCTCCTGAATGCTCGTGGGGGTTACACGAAGTACTGAACTGTAATTTTACTGTCCGTAATCCCAGTCGTAATTTAACTTTTGTTTTTGTTAAAAAAAAATTTGGCTAATGTGCAAAATAAAGAGATACTTCTGGAAAACGTACAGAAGTTTAACACAGTACGGTCCATGAATTGAGTTCGATATCAGTTTACATCACTTTCAAGGATCAATTTATTTGTTTCGAAATGTCAAATGTGGTTTTTGTTTCTTTTAAAGGTCACATTAACAAAATCTAGAATAATTTCAACATAATTCCAATGAACTTTTGGTTCTAAGACATCTTGAAAAGTAAGTTCACCCCCACAAAAAAAAAATTCCATATTAAATGCCGTCTGTATATATATATATATATATACACACACACAGTACATATATTGTGGAGCAGTGGAACAATGTATTTCATTGTCATTTAAATTACAAAGGTGGGTGCAAGGTGGGTACAAAAGCAACTCAGTTGGACATTGCAACACGGCTACATGTGACACGTGATGGGACACGTGTCCATCCTTTCATGCCAGAGACAAAGCGAGAAAGCAAGGAGTGGGGACATCCTCAGTCCCCACCAGCAAAAAAATTCAACCTTCAGCTATTAGTTGGCAACAGCGCTTTGGGACCTGAACAATTGAATTAATGCGGAGCTTCTTGAAAATGAGAAAGTCATCAATGCATAATACTATTGTGACTTGTTATACAATGAAGAGATAAAAGCAATATATAGACGACAGTCTGGTGCACTTTCTCAGGATATGACTTTACTGCATGATAATGTTCATCCTCACAAGGCAAATGCAAACATTATGATTCCAGCAGCGAAAGATTGGGAAGCTTCAAAAGCATTGCTACCTTACTATTTATTGACAGACAATATTATTTCAACCAAATCCATTTCAATGTAATATGTATAGGTCTATAATATATTATTGCTGAACCCTAGCTGGTGCTTTTTGTCTGGACTTGGCAGTGACAAGTGGCCTAGAATGTGCGGTACGTGGGACATTAAATCCCCCACCCGGGCAGCCCCGTCAGCAGAATTCACAGACATTGCTGCTGCCTCGCTTTTATGGCAAAGCCATTTAGCACACAGTATGAGCTTTTCAGCAAGGGCCTTGAAACACCATTACTGGTAAGCGAGAGGGTAGTCCTTTCCAATAAGCTTTTAAAGAGCAGCAGCACATAATGCCCTCATGGCTCTGGGTGAGGCAGTGCTCTGGAGTAGCTGGAATGTACTAACAAAAAAACAAAGTTCTTTTGTCAAATCTCCAAAGGGTGGGCTGCTCTGCAGAATACAAATGTAGGAAAACGTTTCACATAAAAACGTAAATCGAACGATTTCATTAAATATTTTTGTAAAATACTCTGCGATTTGCTTACATACTCTAAAACAAAACCCCCTTCCCCCTTACAGTCTCTTCCCTTACTCTCCTTTCAGCTCATTCCTTGCAAACCCTCTCTCATAAAGCTTCGCCTTTCGAACCACTTCCTTCAACCACAAAATGGGTCTATATTTTAACCAACATACAATGCTGGCGTGCAAAATGCAAACAAAGAAAAAACCTCTGGTTGCCTTCACATTTTTGTATTGTCGATACTATTTGATTGGAGTACCGGTAATCATGTTACTTGCGACCAATCAGCAAACGACCAGGAAAACCAAACCAAATCGATAAGTGGAATGTGAAAGCGGTGCATTTCTAAGCATCTGGCGGCACAAAACATTAAATACGAGTCGTTCATCCGAGTACATCTCCCATAGCTCGACAGGGAGATCCCACACGATTTCGCGGGTTTGTGTGCAGTGACGTAATTCGGGAGATTTGCTCAAACGCAGAACAGTCCTCAGTGGACACTGCAGCGAGAAATGCGCAAAAACAAAATTTATTTGTAGAAAAGTAGAAAAGTTAAAACTATGTTTGTGTTATTATTGCATTCATGGCCATGGAGATACTACAACAGCAAAATAGTGAAAAAATCATGTACAAAAACATAAATCCTGGGAGTATTCACACGTGCAGGCAGACAGCAGTCATCAGTAAGTCATGATTATTCTTTCTCCTGCCCAGGTTAATGACAATTTCACCAACTACGTATTCAAGGTTGTTCTGTTGTTGCATGTAAGGGGAAAAATTGAATTTAAAGACTTCTCGTCTGCAGCATCATTCATACATTCTTGAAGAATTTGTGCATGGAATACAGGACTTTCAAAATGACATATGGATGTTAACAAGGCTCGGTTCTGCTCGCCGTTGCTCGTCAGGCTCTTTTAACCTGCCGTTGCTTGTGAAAAATCGAATTCAAATTGTCTTCTAAACATAATTTTCAGCAATTAGACAAAAGAGTAGCAATTTCAAAATGGTTAGCCCTAATTGTTCAGTTCCTAAAATCAATTTGGACTCACGGAAATACAGGAATACAAAAAAATATCCCAGGATGAGAGGTTTGTAGTTAATTTCCTGTTAGTACAAGCTAGTGGCGGCAGTGGATATAACACACATATACACACACATGGACGGACGCTTCTCCTTTTACCAATAGATGTAAAAATATAGTATAATTTATCGTGGCTCTGGAATTTAACCAAATTTTTTTTTTAATAACAGCACTCACACCCATCCACACCTCTCCTCCTCCTAAACATGATTGATAGTAAATATAATTTTAAGCTTACCCTGTACATTGACAAGCCCCAGATATGACCTTCCCTCACTAACAGGGATGATCGGGTTGGTCAGGTAGAATACGCCGTCCACAGGCCTTGCACCAGTCAATGTCCTCAGCAGTTTGCAGACCGGGAAGCTGCAAGCTATCAGCTTTATGGCCGAGTTCAGAAAGTTCTCAAACTCTTCAGTTGTGCAGAGACACACCCCTTTATCACAGGTACGTTTCCAAGTATTTTCGGCTTTTCCATAACTCTTTGAGATATCAGGTAATATATCCTTTTTAGCCCTGTCATTCAATAGTGAAGAATCGCTTTTAAAATTCTCACATCTGGATCCAGATTCGTATCTTCACCAAAATGTAATCAATTATTTATTGTTACACATCAAACCTGTCCACCAAGTTTCCTCTAAATCCATCCATAACTTAGAGATATTGTGCTATATATCGTTTTCGGCCCAATCGCTCAATGGTGAAGAATTACTTAAACTATTACACAGTGGTATCCAGATCTTCACCAAAATCTAATCATTTCGTCCTTGTCACGCACTCGACCTCTCCTCCTAATTTTGGCCAAATCCGTCCGCAACTTGTTAAAGAGATCTTGTTCAGACAGACAGACAACCAACCAAACCGGCAGACAGGGGTTAAAACACAACCTCCGTCCACTTTTGGTGGTGGGGGTAATAAATATACTGATCTGTAACACTCTCCCCCTTCAAAGAAGAAAGTTTGAACAGAGTGAGAGCTTACATACCCTTTACACAAAATGCAAAAAAAAACAATTCACAGCCAGGAGTAGCATTCAGAAATTACAAAATAAAAAACAGATTACCCGTAGTAATCCTTCCCAAGAGAGTACAGGAGTAATCTCAATTTTACCAGATGTATGGTCAGTTTGGCATCAGTAAGTCTCATAAAGAAAGCATGGATTATCTGAAGGTGATCGTCCCACGTCATGAAATGGATGATGACATCACCAATGTATGCCTCTAGCCCTCTACCTCTCAAGATCTATGGTAAGGTCATTGTTGAGGTGTTGAAATGTAGCAGGGCCACTCTTTAGGCCAAAAGGAAGAACTTTATACTGGTAAAGTCAATTCGCTGTCAAAAGCAGAGATTTTCTTTGCTCGTTCAGTAAGAAGAATCTGCCAGTACCCCTTCAATATGTCAAACTTGGCTTGACCAATCCTGTCAATGCAATCACCAATCCTTGGAATTGGACAAGAGTCAGTTCTTGACACTTCATTGACCCGTTTTAAATCGGTGCAACAACAGAAACTGCCACCTGGCTTGGGTACTAGGATGCAGGTGAACTCCATTCACTGTCACTAGGTTAAATGATGTCATTCTCTAGCATGTACTCAACCTCCTTATGAAGATGCCCCAACTTGACTGGGTTCTTCCTGTACGGGTACTGGTTTACTGGCGTGGCGTCACCTACAAATCTTTGTATGGCACCTTTTGACTCAGGATGGTAACCACTTGACTTAACCTGCTTCACTCCCAACTAGAGCAAACCCTGTTGGAAAGTTTTGATGTGAAATTTGATCTTCGATGAAACTGTATGACCTTATGTAGGCCAAAATTGGTGAATAACTTAACGAATGCATTGGCGATGTTTGGGGCCGTACTTTTCCTGAGAGGTATCGCCTCTGTGAACCTAGTGGAAGCACACATAATAGTCAGTATGTATTGGTTACCTGCCTTTGTCTTAGGTAAGGAACCTACACCATCAATAATAACCCGACTGAAGGGTCCATAAAAAGCCGGAATGGGTCTTAATGGTGCTGATGGAATTTTTTGATTGGGTTTCCCTACCATCTGGAATGAGTGACAAGATTTACAAAACTCTGCAACATCACATCGCAAACCTGGCCAAAAGAAATGGGTCCAAATTTTGTCACATGTTTTGTTTACCCCAGTGTGACCCCAAGGCGACCTGTCTCATGCACCAAACTCAGGATTCCATTACGTTACGGTTGCTCAACCATAACTTAATAATTTACCTTACATTCATCATCTGCTGGTACTCCATTTCCTCATGAAGTCCCAATCTTTCAGTAGCAAACTGGTACTTTGGTAACATCCTCCTCCATAAAGACTCCATTCTAGAATTCTGAGCTCAGCATCTTACATTTGCTCTTCCACAAGTCTCTCTTGTGAGACCAGACTGTTTGAATGCATTCTGATTTCTTTTCAGATTGGTTACTAGATTTGGTGTCTGGTTCAATAATATGACTATCACTAGTTTCACGAGCATACAAATCATCACTGTCCAGGACCATAAAAGTACCCTCTAAAGTGTACAAGGGTGCTGAGTCCAAATCTTTTTTACAATCTACTCTCTTCAGAGTGCTTCCTAGACTTGGAGCGAGTCACTACACATGACGGAAAAAATATCAGGAATCTCCTGCTGGGAAACCCAACTAGGCCTTTCAACTAAGTGCGGGTTAACCGAGATTCTACCACCTGCTAAGTCATTTCTGATAATAAAAGTATCTCCATCAATGGGAAGAGTAGACTGTAAGCCGACAGTGACAGGACCTGACACCAACTCGCACGTTAGGTGATGATTTATGACAAGACGAGGTAGATAAGTTGCTTCGGTGACAAGAACAAGCCGATTAGATTTTGGTTCAGGTTCGGATACAGATCCGGCCTATCAGTGGGATACAAAACGTGAACTGTTCAGTCTAGCGGAGGTAGTTGTTGATGTGTATACCGAGTGATGTTCTAGTTGTATACAAGATCGTGTGTCTTTTCCCCATCATCCCTTTGTGTCTGTTGAACGCTTAGTTTGTTCCATATTTATAGCGTCCAGTCTGTCCTTTTCACCGAATAGATTGTAAACTTTATTTATAAGAAACGCCACCCAACCTTTTTCCTTCCCGCACACAAACAACTATCGGTTTTGTTTGCATTTGGTCAATCTTTGGGGGAACGCAGTAAAATAATGCAGTATATTCATAAAAACGTTGTTTCTGCATTCACAAAGGACTTTATCAGACCTCCAACTCATACGGTCTGTATTAGTGGACCCTCAGACGCGACAATATAAATATATACAGTATAATATATATTTCTGTATATACAGGTCTTCTTCTTTCGTATGTAGCACAAGGCTGAGGGGTAACATCATTGGCTGAGGGCATGGCTGTGCCGTTGATGCAATGCCCTCTGTAGGTTAGGGCAGTAATTTGAAATTTGATAATGATGCCGGTGATAGTTCTCCTACTCTTCGTGAAGGACACAGTGGGATCATTAACATCCACCAACTAATGCCAGCAGACGGGACGTCTGTTTAAGGTTTAACGCCCATCCAAGGGATGACAAACATTGATGAATCACCCTGCCTGTGAAACACGAGGATGACAGTTTATAGCTGGGTAGGGATTCAAAACCAGGGTAAACGGCCCGGAGGCGAGTGTGCGTATCTCTAGGCCATGTCAATCCACTACACATGCAGGTATTTGACCATGTATGCCTATAATACACATATATAGATATGTACATATATGTATGTATATATTATGTATATATATATATATATATATATATATATATATATATATATATATATATATATATATATATATATATATATATATATATATGTAGGGAGCTGTAATGCCCCTCCCCCTTTGTATATCCTTGCTGCTTTACCAATTACCAAGTATAACCAATTATATGTTTTGTTTTGACTGATTGCTGTACTCTTTATAATACTTAGTCCTTTCTTGTGCATTGAGGATGTGTAATATCCTAATAAGGAGTTCTGTGCCTGTGAGCTCTTGGCCTGTGTGGGCACAATCTCTCGTTCCCCTTCCCTGGCCTTGGTGGCAACTGTTATCTCTCAGCCTCCCTCTAGACTTTGCCAATATCCTGTGGGCTGACACATTTACGATTGTCCCCTCCTTTTGTACTTTCCCAACCAAGGTTTCTATACAGAAAGTTGTAAACATGTTGCCACATATGGCTGACCATCTCCTTATCTGAGTTAAACTATGAGTGGCCTTGATGAGCTTCCTCTAACTAACTGAACAACAGGATGGGACTATGGTGGGAGGGCCAATGAGCCCATTCTGTCTCTGTATCTTGTGAGCTAAAACCACACCCGATATTCCTTATATAAAGCAAGTTTAAATCGAATTATTTCAGAGCATCTTGTTGTAGTGTTGGTCATTTCATGTGAACCTTCTGCGACACCTTGCTGTCCGCAAGCTTGTGTAAACGAGTTCTAATAAATATATCCGTTGCTCCTTTCTCTGAGTCTTCTGAGTCCCAAGTTCTAAGTCTCAATCCGATGAGTGGTGGCAGCGGTGGGATCAGTCTGTGCAGTCCGGGACGCGGTCCCAGGCAAGTGAGTGGTGAGACCAGCTGGCAATTGATCCGGGTCAGGTGAGCTGTGGTTTTCTTTTGTTTTTCCTTTGTAGCCTGGGGGTCAGTCCAAATTGCAACCCACTCTCTTGCTCGGGTGCCGTTTGTTCCGTTCCCTGCTCAAACCTGATCCACGAACCTAAATTTAAATACGGACCGCTTGGGTCCCGGAGCAACTGACTGTTTATGGACTCGTCAGGGTAACGTTACGTAAGGGGAAGTGCCCCATGTTGGGCGCCTGTGGATAAGGAGTAATAGATCTCTGGGTTGTGAGGGTAAGGATAAGGGCGGCGTCCCGATCCGAGGCCTACCCGGGAGACGTTGGAATTATAAGTAAGGTTAGAAGTACTATACGGGCGAAGGACGCCAGGAAAGCACAGTAAGGGTAGGATAGACGGCTGAGTAGGCGGGCGATCCTCTCAGGAGAGTAGGTAGCGTGGCTGTACCGCGAGGCGGGCGATCCTCACGGGTACAAGGCTGCGAGCCTCTCAGAGTTAGGTAGACGGCTGTACCGCGAGGCGGGCGATCCTCACGGGTACAAGGCTACGTCGGTAAACTAAATTTTCCTAGGATGGGGAACAGGATGGGTAATAAGACTGTAAAGGCAGGTGAACCGCTTAGAAATACCCCAGCATTTTTCATGTTTCGGAGGTATGGCTATGATGCTGCGAGACCAGGGAAGTCATGGGTTGCGCTGACGAAGGATTTAGGTGAACCGTGGCCCGAAGGAGGGTCTTTTGCGCTGGAAAAATTGGACGCGTTGTATGAGGCATTAGAAAAGTTGGAACAGGCCACGAAACACTTCCCGCCTGACTATTGGAAAGTCTTTGGTTGGTGGAAGGAAGAAGCGATGAAGCGACACGCAAAGTCGAAACAGGCCAGCTTGGCCGGTGAGGTAACAAAACTCAAGGGTCTGAGGAAACAGGCAGATAAAGTGCAGGGTGAAGCGATTAAAGAAATAGAGAGGCAGGCCAACGCGCGACTGATGTCGCTCGTTGAAAACCCAGACCCCGCGGTAGGGGAAGTAGTGACCAATCTACCCTCCCCAGCCCCAGACCTAAGCCCTGTCCCGGGGTTTCAGGCACCACCTATCCTTTCTGCGCTCCCGCCACCACCTCCCTATAACCCCGCTACCATCGCGCCCCAGATACCCCAGAACCACCCGAGCCAGGGAAGACCGTTTGCACAACTCGGGGCTAACGGAATAGATGACGGGACTGACATCGCAGGGTTCCCGCCACCGATAGGACAGGATGGGTTATATCCCTCACTGGTAGGCTGTAATGGGAAAGAGACCTCACAAACTACCCCATTGGAATGTCAGGAAATAGAGGGAAGGAAAACATTGTGCCCCCTACAAGTTATCGGAGTTGACGCAGCAGGTCATGGGGTTCGAGAAAGGGTACCATGGAAAGAATCCTCTTTAACGGTAATGCGGGAAAGGATTCAACATTTGCTTATTGAGGATCCCCGACAGATAGTGCCAACCATGTCGAATTGGGTTATAGCTGGCGAGTGCGACTATCGAGACATAACTCATATGGGAGTATCCGTGCTCCCACCCAAAGTATGGGAAAGGGCTAGACTAAGAGCACACTGGCCGCACGACGATCCAAGGGCAGCAGGAGCGGGCCAGATAACACCAGCGCAATGGGACGCACTGAAGGTCCGGCTGCTGGGTGCCATCGAACATGCGCTGTTGCCAGCAGGGGGTCCGGATTGGGGAAAAATCGGGGCCATAAAACAAAAACCAGGAGAACCAATTGGAGAGTACCGAGAAAGGTTGGAAAAGGCCATCGCGCGCTGGGGAGGACTGGGTCCGATGCAGCTGGGAGGGCTACCCCAACCATTGGTAAATCAATATCTAATCGAGGGGCTTCGGCCGATATTAAAGAAACAGGTACAGTCCGTCCTCTTTGGCTGGAAGGGAATGACAACCAACGAATTATGCGACAAACTGGAACAATGCCCGGGCTCCTCCCTAGAGGAGAAGAAGGATATTAAGGAGGAAATATTGCAAATGTTTGTCCAGGAGAAACGGGCTCAATTTAATCAAAATAAAAAGGGGGATCAGAGTCAGAACTACATACGCGAACAGTGCCAGAAGTGGGGGCCTGTTCGAGGTTTTGAGGAACATAGGAGGGGGTGTTGGCCTTTCTATAGGGGCCAATTCCCCAACGGAGAGTGGATCCACCACGAAAATGAAAACTGCGACGGTTGTACTGAGGAAGACTTTGGACTAATTAATATGGACGAGGTAAAACAACAATGGACAATACCACCCCCTCTTCCCCCTCCTCCTCAAAACCCTCAAACTTGGACTGTGCAAGGGCCCCCTCCCCAAAATTGGTATCCACCAAGACCCCTTCTCCAAACCCCTGGACCACCCCCCAATAGTGGGATGCAGAATGGACCAAGGGGGAACTGGGCCCCGCCTCGGGGTCCGCCGCAATGGCAACCAGTAAACCAGTCACATTGGGGGCCGCCAGAACGCCGGCTGGGCGGAAGGGGCGCTGTAGAGGGACGACCTATGCCCTCCGCACCACCGGTTCCGCAGGAACCGTGCCATTATTGCAAGCAAATGGGACACTGGATACGTGATTGCCCAAAGGCTCGTAAGGGGTTTCCGCCCCAATACAATAGAGGGGCCTATTGACGGGACGCTGGCGGGTCGCCCAAGGAGTGTCCTCTCTTGACCATGACACCGGAAGAGGAACCGACCTTGACGTTGGACGTGGAGGGAAGACAATTAGAATTTCTCGTCGATACGGGCGCGACTCGCAGCACAATTAACAAGGGGCAATTGCCCTCTTTGCGCCCCACGGCGAGGAACGTTCAAATACTGGGCGTTTCGGGCTTACCCCAAGCGCTTCCTGTTTCGGAGGAAGTGCGAGTAACATGCGGCCCGCTGGAGGCTAAACATGCGTTCTTGATGACTACTACCGCCCCGACAAATTTGTTGGGACGGGACTTGTTGTGCCGATTGGGCTGTCAAATTTCTTGTACAGAGGAGGGAGTTTTCGTAGACGTCGCGGAATCTAAACGCGACCTGGTAATGACGGCATTGTCTCGGCCCGGCCCCACCGCGTATTGGTGGCGCTTGGATGAAGGGGCTCTGGCTGCTTGGACGCATATCATAGATAATGTGTGTTTGGACAGTTCAGTTCTGAGAGATTGGCTACAACTGCACCAAATTTCGATAAAAAACGTAAAGGATAATCCACCCCATTGCACTGCGTACTATGATGCAACGGGCGAGGATGAGAATTATCGAGATAAGGTTAAGGAAAAGCTGGGCGAGCGCACGCCTCTACACTTATCACGGATATGGATCGGCCGTGAGGGAATAGGAATCGAGGCAGTCCTAACCTCGAGTCAGCGTGCGTTGACCCAATACCCCGAAGGAGCGGTCGCCCATGTTACCCTCACTACTGCCAAGGGGTGGCCGCCGGAAAGTGTAGGTTGGATGGTGGGGCGGTTACGAGAAGTTCCCTTACAAGGTTATCGGAGTAAGAGAGGCCGCTGGACTTTGAAACGGCTCCAAAATGGCGAAGGGTTCTCAATTGACTTCAAGACACAACGGAGGGATGGAGTGTTCGAAGTAGCAGAGTTGCCTCCTAAGGGCACCTATGCCATGAGGGCAGTGCTGACGGACCCGGGTGAGTCAGATTACCTCCTAGCGGAGGTGCCAGACAATTTATGGCCAAAGAGCGACGGTGAGGTTGGACGGATGCGAGACGCCAAACCTCTAGTGATAGCAGTGCAGCCGGGGATGCGCTTGCCAAATGTAAAACAGTATAAGCTACGACCTGAGGCCGACGTAGGCATAGCACCAGTAATTCAATCCCTAGTGGAACAGAAAATTATCGTGGAAACTAACAGCCCCTGTAATACACCAATTTTGCCAGTGAAAAAGCCGTCGAAGGACAAATGGAGGTTTGTACAGGATTTAAGGGAGGTGAACAAGGTGATACAGGGCATACACCCACTAGTTCCAAACGGAGAAACCCTCATGATGTCAATCCCGCCGGACGCAACATACTTCACAGTTATCGACCTTTGTTCTGCGTTTTTCTCTGTGCCCATCGCGCCTGAGTCACAATACTTGTTCGCTTTCACCCATAGGGGGCGCCAGTATACTTGGACAGTACTACCTCAGGGGTTTTCAGATAGCCCCACTCTGTTTTCCCGGGCGCTACACCGCGACCTGGCAGATGTGGAATTGAAGGGAGGGTCAGTGTTGCTGCAATACGTTGACGATTTGTTGATTTGCTCCCCTTCAAAGGAGGCATGCGAAATGGATTCCATGGCCCTATTAAAGGCCTTGGCGGCCAAAGGCCACAAAGTAGGCAGACCAAAACTTCAGTTTGTGCGGAAGGTTGTAACTTACTTGGGACACGCCATTTCGCACGGAAAACGAGAATTGGATGCTGGACGGGTGACCGCTATCATGGAGCTGCCTCGCCCTCGCTCGCAACGGCAACTGCTGCGCTTCCTAGGTATGACGGGATATTGCCGCACTTGGATACTTGATTTTGCGCTGCTGGCTAAGCCACTATACGAGGCGACCAAATCAACCGCCTCGGACGAATTGGTATGGACGGAGGAATTGAGGCGATGTTTTGACGGGCTGAAACAGGCGTTGGTCACGGCACCGTCATTAGGACTCCCGGATTATGCGAAACCATTTACCCTTTACACTCACGCCGTGGGAGGTTTCGCCCAGTCAGTCTTGACACAGACCCATGGGGATAAGGAGCGGCCGGTGGCCTACTTTAGTAAAAAGTTAGACCCGGTCGAACGAGGGTTTCCGGTGTGCCTGCAAGCCGTGGCAGCGGCCAGGTACGCAGTAGAAAGAACAGCGGACATCGTTATGGGACACCCAGTAACGCTATGGGTACCGCATTGCGTCACTTCGCTGTTGTTACAGCGAAGCACACAGCATTTGTCTAACACTAGATTAATGCAATACGAATCCGCACTGATCACTGCAGCCAACATCACGATCGAACGTTGCATGACACTCAACCCAGCCTCACTGATGCCCACCCCTGAGGAGGGCGAACCCCATGTGTGCACCGACGTTGTGCAGCTAGTCTCCACGGTGCGATCGGATTTAAAGGACAATCCCTTAGAATACCCCGACTGTACATATTATGTCGATGGATCAGCTAGGCGCGCATGGGACGGGTCCCTGTTGTCCGGGTACGCCGTGTGCTCGGATAGCGAAACGGTAGAAAGCGGGCGTCTTCCACCTACATTTTCCGCACAGCAGGCGGAGCTGTGCGCCTTGACCAGAGCGTGCAGCTTGGCGGAAGGCCTTGCCGTCAACATTTACACAGATTCGGCCTACGCTCACGGCGTAGTCCACGATAAAGGGGCCATCTGGAAGATGAGAGGTTTTCTCACATCTGCCGGTTCAGTGATAAAAAATGGCGCGTTGGTAGAAGGGCTCCTCCGAAGTATTTTACTTCCCCGCGCTATCGCGGTAATTAAATGTCGTGGCCACCAAAGGGCGGACACTGACGTTGCCCGGGGCAATGCAAGGGCGGACGAGGCGGCAGGAAAGGCCGCCAACCAACAGATAGAACGCAACATGCCGATGGTGACACGAGCAAAGAAGACAGCCGCACAGATTGCTGACATACCGACTGTGGGACCACCCGCCACACCAACTAAGGACGATATCATAAATTTGCAGAACGCTGCACCGACGGCCGAACACGAGGACTGGCTCAAGCGAGGGGCGATACGCCTCGGGCCAGGAGAAATATGGACCCTTGACGAGAAACCTATAGCACCCCAGGCTTTATTGCCTTGGCTGGCACGCATGGCTCATCAGAATGGTCATGTGTGCCAGAGGGGGGTGATGGGACAGATAAACTACACTTGGGCAGCGCCAGGACTGTCACGGATTGTATCCGAAGTGTGCCGATCGTGTGTGGTCTGCCAGCAACACAATAGAGGGGCGCCGCCGAGACATGCACATGACGGGGGACGGCCCCCGCCTAGTGGGCCGTTCGCAACTATCGAGTTCGATTTTACAGAATTGGAACCAAGCATGTCGTTTCGCTATGTGTTGGTAATCGTAGATACGTTCACCAAATGGGTCGAAGCCTACCCATGCGTCAAGTCCGATGCACCGACAGTAGCGAAGCGCCTCGTAAGGGATTTTATGTGCAGATTTGGCATTCCCCAGATAATCTCGTCGGATCAAGGGGGTCATTTCACGGCGCAGGTGGTCAAGGGCATCCTGAAGGCGTTGGGCGTTAAACAATCCTTCCATTGCGTTTACCACCCACAGTCATCGGGACTTGTGGAACGAACGAATAAGACTTTAAAGAATAAACTAGCGAAACTTTGCGCAGACACAGGCTTGAGGTGGCCAGAGGCTCTCCCGCTTGCGTTGATGAGCATTCGTTCCACCCCGGGTCGCACTACGGGCCTTTCCCCCCACGAAATATTAATGGGACGACCTATGAGCTTGCCCGTTTCAGCACCAACAGACATGTCCAGCCTTGCTTTGCCAGTAATGGATGACATGCTTTTGAGATTTTGCATAGGCTTGTCCAATGTGGCACGCAGCATCCATGCTCGAGTACGAGAGGCGCTGCCTGAACCAATAGGCCACGCCATCCACGACTTCCAGGCCGGCGACTGGGTGCTCGTAAAGCACTTCACCCGCAAGGCTGCTTTGGAGCCACGGTGGAAGGGACCATTCCAGGTGCTACTGGTCACACCGACGGCAGTCTTCTGCGAGGGTAAACCTTCGTGGATCCACGCCACCCATTGTAAGTTGTCCATCCCCGCACCACAAGCCACACAAGATACTACACCCCACACAGCTGAAGACAATGCACCGTCTAGGGCACCACAGTCTCCTAAGGGCGGCGATGACGGTCATGATGATGGGAATTCTGGGCAGCTGCCGAAAACCCCCTGCCAAAGATAGGCTCTTGCACTTTGAGCTATCGAGAAAGGACCTCCCCAAGTACCCAGGACCCGACAATTATTCAGCATTTCCCCTCTACCCCGTCAAGTATATAACAGCTCGCTGGGGAGACAAAATAGCGGTGAATTGCTGTAACTTGGAAACAAGCTTTAAGTGGTTATCTGTAAGATGGGTGGAAGCTATAGTGGTACACAATAAGACACCACAGGCACGCATGACAAGACCACGCCTAGTCCTGACTAAGGTTAGGAAAGTGGAAAACGGAACATACACTGGGGACATAAGCAGCCGATATGCCCCAGGATATCGATGGGGCAAGGGCATTGAAAATACTACCCTCATGTTGCATTATACCCCCATTGGTCCGGATACAACAATGATTCTTGAATGTGGAATATGGCCCCCTCGCACGACAATCCCAAATGGAACTGCACCCTACTTACGACCTAGTTGCGCCGCTTATGTCATTAAAACCCCGCCGGCCCAGGAAGTAAGAAGGAAGCCAGAGGAGAACACATACTGGAAGGTCGCACGGCATATGGCCACATTACAGAATAGGACACGGTGTTGGATGTGTATGCACCTTCCCCGCACCAGCACAGCAGGAATACCAATGGTAGTGTTACCCCTATCACTCAATGATTTGTGCTCGAAGCCACTAGACACCAAATGCCTTAGTACAACCCTGACAAGCCAAGGTTCTGACGGAACCGCGTGTAAACGAGTTTTCCAGTACTCGCCCCCCATCCAGCCCCGACACTTTGAGGAACGTCCGGCGCCGGTTTGGGTTAAGCCGGCTAAGGGGCCCTATGCTTAGAAGGAAAGGGCCAAATAATGGTAGGTAAATCCGTGTGTAGAGATACCCTCCTCGCGGACCCTAGGGAAGGGAAACACATGCTGTTAGTAAATGTTACAAGTTCGCCCTTACATAACCTCACACACCTCCAGTTGGCATGGGAAGGGGAAAACGGAACAAACACTATCGCAGACCTTCGCACTTGCATGACCACTCATTTAGTGGCTCCACACGGAACCATGTTTGTATGCGGGAACAAAGCTTACCCGTATTTACCTGATAATTGGGGAGGAATTTGCTATTTAGGATCAGTTTTCCCAGAAATGGAAATGCGACAACACTTGCATAATACCCCCGCACTCATAAGGACACAACGAAGCACCTATTGGCACGACGACGGCACCACCACCTTACATGGCGCTGATTGGGAGAAGGCCGTTAGTTTCTTCTTCCCATGGGCTGGGACGGTCATGAGCAGTTACCGCATTGACAAAATTGCGTTAATCTTAGAAAGTGTGGCCAACGCCACCGCTACAGCACATGACGAAATGTTGGACACAGTTGTCCACCTGCGTACAATGGTTATGCAAAATAGGGTCGCGTTAGATATGCTATTGGCAGAACGAGGAGGGGTATGTGGGATAATTGAGGGTAGATGTTGCACTTTTATTCCTGACCCCTCACAGGGGGTCAGTGCTGCTATTATAAGGTTAAGGGAAAGCGCTCATATATTGACAAGGGATCGAATGGATCGGGAAGCCTCCCACCAGTGGCTTACCGACTGGTTCAAAGGGTGGACAGGTACGATAGTAAAGTGGGTACTGACCGCCTTGGCAATAGTCCTTGGAATCGTGGTTAGTTGCGTAATAATCAAGGCTTTAGTCCTTGCGTGTGTGAGAAAGTTTTCCACAGGATGGATGCTGAAGACGACAACAGAAAAGGCCATGGTGATGATCGATAAGCTGATCGCAGGTCCAGATGACACACTGGCCGTCGACATGACTGCAGACCGCGGTTCCTGGAACGACGACCCGAACGAGCCACTGGGCCGCGACAATGAGATCTCCGCTTCCGAAGATTGTTCTTCCATTGTTGATATTACCGATAATGATGTTGATTACACTTTTGCGGACCTCGAAGCATTTCAGGCTGCCAGGAGGCCGATTACTCTGGGCCCCAACACGTCGCATGCAGACGTCAACGAGTTCCTAAGGGACTCCTCTCGTTTCTTCTCGATGTGTAAGGCTATGACTGTTGCTGGCCGCCGTCGCTGCAGGCCTACGCCACCTGAGAATAATGTTACTGATGATGTTACCAATGATGATGTGGGCCACTTGCAAGGGTCCCCGACTGATGTTTATGTCTCAATGCAGGCCTTGCCTCTTTATGTTTCACGAGCTCACCTTTATGTCTCACAAGCTCACAGTGAGTCAAACGCCACTGACCCAGTCCGGGATTTGGACCCAGCTGCAAACCCAAGCCCGGATGGAGAGGAACTCGATCGTGGAGATACTCTGAGTTCCCAATCTGATTGTTTTACGAATTCGTCCAGGGATAGCAGCGATGCAAGCAGCATCGCCTCGGACGATCTCGACTTTGACCCAAAGGAAGTCGCTCTCCCTCCTTTGGACCGTTATGCTTTATTTTATGGCCATAGGTTTGAGCCACCTGATACTGACGATGTTGTGTCTTCCCCAGATCACCAGCATGTAAGAGACCTCATGAACATGAATATCGATTGAGCGCTGAAGATCTACAAGGATTTCACCTGGGGAAGCCTGGGCGAGCTCCAGTTGGGGAGGAGTCCTGGCCGCACCTCTGTGCTCCAAGGGTGGGTCGGGAGATCTTCCTGGGTGTGGACCCCGGTGGAACCAGAGGTCTTCGTTGTGGATTTGACGCGCTATTCGATCTTCATGCCTCTACGGTCTCACCTCATACACCCATCTACACCTGACTTACATCATACACCCACTTACACCCACTTACACCCACACACCCGCGGATCATCCTGCTGAGTGCGATGTGCGGTACTGGGTACGGGACATGCTCACTGGGCTGCATTCGCGTGGTACGTTTAGTGAACCCTTTACACTGTCTCTCTCACCTCTCTTGGTGGATTTTTCATGCCATTTGATCACCCTGCTTTTACGGACTTATACACTGTATACTTTGTATACTCACATACAGACGCGAATCATCCTACTGAGTATGTGTGGTGCTTTGGGTACGGGACATGCTTACTGGGCTGCCTTCGCGTGATATGTTGAATGACTTTCCTGATTGGTTTTGTTTCTGTTTTGTTTGAAATAAAGGCCTTTGATTGGCTCGTAGATAACTTTGTATCTTAGATCCAAAAGGGCGGTATGTAGGGAGCTGTAATGCCCCTCCCCCTTTGTATATCCTTGCTGCTTTACCAATTACCAAGTATAACCAATTATATGTTTTGTTTTGACTGATTGCTGTACTCTTTATAATACTTAGTCCTTTCTTGTGCATTGAGGATGTGTAATATCCTAATAAGGAGTTCTGTGCCTGTGAGCTCTTGGCCTGTGTGGGCACAATCTCTCGTTCCCCTTCCCTGGCCTTGGTGGCAACTGTTATCTCTCAGCCTCCCTCTAGACTTTGCCAATATCCTGTGGGCTGACACATTTACGATTGTCCCCTCCTTTTGTACTTTCCCAACCAAGGTTTCTATACAGAAAGTTGTAAACATGTTGCCACATATGGCTGACCATCTCCTTATCTGAGTTAAACTATGAGTGGCCTTGATGAGCTTCCTCTAACTAACTGAACAACAGGATGGGACTATGGTGGGAGGGCCAATGAGCCCATTCTGTCTCTGTATCTTGTGAGCTAAAACCACACCCGATATTCCTTATATAAAGCAAGTTTAAATCGAATTATTTCAGAGCATCTTGTTGTAGTGTTGGTCATTTCATGTGAACCTTCTGCGACACCTTGCTGTCCGCAAGCTTGTGTAAACGAGTTCTAATAAATATATCCGTTGCTCCTTTCTCTGAGTCTTCTGAGTCCCAAGTTCTAAGTCTCAATCCGACATATATATATATATATATATATATATATATATATATATATATATATATATATATAATTGTATATGTATAGATATTGTCATGTGATTCCCTCCCGGTTAACACCAGGAGAGTCACGAATGCCCAATAGCGAGCTTTTAACTCCGAAGGCGATGCCAAAATGCGGATTTCACTATATCTATACGTGGGGGAAGAAAGGGGAGGAAGCTGAAGCACTTACCTGAGCGATCCCGGCAGTCTTCAATCTGCGGAAAATAAACTCACACGAAAACCCGGTTTATAAATGTACAAAAAAATAATGAAAAGGTTTATTAAAAGAAATGCCGATAACAAGAAACGCGACAGTAAAACTAAATTCCTATGGGATCCTTTCCACCAGACTTATAACACGGACAAATGGGGAATAAAAGAACTGGAAAATAATAAAATAATAACGTGTGGTTCATCGTGCACTTAGCTCTGATCAGCTCGGGGGGGGGGGGGGGGTGGGGTCGCCAGGAATCGCCAAGGCTCCGGAGGTCCAGCCGGCGTTGCATGCAAAGCGCGTGCGTTGGCGGGAACTAGGCCTCATTGCCCCTTTTGCGCTACAGCGCTCATACTAGACCTCGTCATGCTGTAGCGGCAAGCCGCATGTCGTTTCCGCCTGCAAAACTCTGCACGTCTCCCGGTGGCATCTCTGAACATGGCTGGTCCAAGAACAAACGCGCGAGGGAGAAAAACAAGGAGACCAGAGAAGGGCAAGAACAGGGCAAGATCGGAGTGTTAGAGGGGGTCAGAAAGCAAGAGAGCAAGAGCAGAGGGCAAGAAGAAAATGTCCGTCCTCGAGTTCTTTTAACGTCGGGTTGTGACGTCATCAGCACTTCTCAAACAATCAGCGTGCCACTTCTTGCTCGCCTCTGATGTCATCGATGGTCCTTGCCAATCGGAGCTCTGCTTCCTCCTCGGCCTTCCTTCCACCAATCAGCGGGTAGCTTCTTGCTCCACCATGGCCAATCACGAGTCCCTTCTTACCCCGGCCTTCCCGTTGGTCCACTTCCGCCCAATAGCGTGTTGCTTCTTGCTCCGCCCTGGCCAATCGCGAGTTCCTTCTTACCCCGGCCTTCCCATTGATCAACTCCCACCCAATAGCGAGTTGCTTCTTGCTCCACCCTGGCCAATCACAAGTCTCCGGGGCGTTCTTCGATGTGTGCGATGTGTGTTCAACCAGGTGGGGTAATTAGTGGTAGTGCTTGATCAGGGTTTCCAGTTGGGTTTTATTGAACCTTCACCACCCGTGATGTACCAAAGTTTGTTCATGGCATTAAAAAAACAATCTGCCCCTTTAGGGGTCTATGGGGGGATTGACCCCCAAAATCGGTGTTTGCTTTATTCTCAGAAACTACACATGCAATTCCGATGAAACTTAACCACAACCTTCATCACCCGTGATTTACCAACGTTTGTTCCTGGCATTTAAAAAATCGGGGTCTAAGGTGGTCTTTGGGGGGGGGGGGGGGAGGGAGATGGCTTGCCCCCCCAAAACATGGATTTGCTTTTTTCTCAGAACCTACACACACAATCTTGATGAAACTTCACCACAACCTTCATCATCCGCAATGTACCAATGTTTGTTCAATCCATTGGAAAAATTGGGGTCTGAGGAGATACACGGGGTGGGAAGGGGGGGGGGGGGGTGCCCTCCCAAAATAGGTATTTTTAAATTTGTTTGTTTGAAGTTTTATGATTATGTTAGTATGATTCCACATGCTGCCCTGTCTTCTCGCAAGCATTGAAATTGGTTTAAATACCTTTAGTTAGTGCATTATACTGTTTATTCTACCAGGTGAGTGCCAGGGGTATTGCCCCTATGTTTTTTCTTCTCTTGGCTGTTACAGATAGTGTTTGAATTTGTATTCTCCGATACCGCCACTTCGATTTTGCTAACCTGCGCTGACCTCTCGAGCTAATTGGCACACACGTGGGTTAAAACAGCTATTATCTTAGAAACTAAAACCCTAAGGGGAAAAATTTTGTGTGCTAGCAGCTTTGGATGATGTTGGACTGGAAAGATGTCCAATAGGTATTCACACTTTCCTCTGAGTTGTCTAACTTGGGTTCAAATCTGAGGCCAGCTATAAACTGTCATCCTAGTGTTTCGCATAAGCATCAATGGGGGTGTTCTGTCCCTCAGTTGGTCGGTAAACTGGGCGTCCCATCTGCCAGTATTAGTTGGTGGATGTTAAAGATTTACAGTATTCCTCATGAAGAGTAGGCAAGCCATTTCCAGAACCGTAACTAATATCAAAAAGCTGTCACCTTCAGTCCTGGCTAGCCGGTGTGTAAAAGGCTTTGGCCAAAATCGTCCCTTGGCTGATCCCACAAGAACATGGTAATACATTTAGCTGGTAAGGAAGTTGGAGTCGATTATTCTGAGGACAACATTTGTGTTTTCCTTCATGCTTTGCCTTGCTGAAATTTGGCAAGTAAATTCAGAGTAATACTCCGATATGAGCAATGAAGAGCTGACCTATATGTGAAGAGGAACAGGTTGAGATGGTTTGGATGTGTTGAGGAAGGATCTGGGCTATAAAGCCCAGATCGGTGGAGTGTTGCAGTGATGGTTGTCCTTCTGGAAGTTTTTCCCATCTCCACACAGGATCTCTGGAGCTCAGCCAGAGTGACCATCGGGTTCTTGGTCACGTTTCTTACCAAGGCCCTTCTCCCCCGATTGCTCAGTTTGGCCAGGCGGCCAGCTCGAGGAAGAGTCCTGGTTGTTCCAAACCTCTTCCATTTAAGAATTATGGAGGCCACTGTGCTCTTGGGAAACTTCAATGCAGCAGAATTTTTTTTGTAGGCTTCCCCAGATCTGTGCCTCGACACAATCCTGTCTCTGAGCTTTGCAGGCAGTTCCTTCGACCTCATGGCTTGGTATTTGCTCTGATATGCATTGTCAGCTGTCAGACCTTACAGTCATGTGAAAAAGTAAGTACACCCCATGTAAAGTTTTGACTTTTTCAACATATTTCAACATACAGCTATTTGATCTTCATTTCAACAATATTGATAGATAAAGGTGATATTGTAGCGGTTACCGCTGGATGTACATAATCGCCTTGCACCGGCCAGAACACGGCCAGACGCGCCTCTCCCGGGCATGCCCGGACTCACTGTTCCCGGGCACGCCTGAACCTCCCGGGCACGCCCGGTCTCGTCTTTCCCGGGCATGCCCGCTCTCGCCTTTCCAGGGCTCGCCCAGAGCATCCGGGCATGCCCGCTATCGCCTTTCCAGGGCTCGCCCAGAGCGTCCGGGCATGCCCGCTATCGCCTTTCCAGGGCTCGCCCAGAGCGTCCGGGCATGCCCGCTATCGCCTTTCCAGGGCTCGCCCAGAGCGTCCGGGCATGCCCGCTATCGCCTTTCCAGTGCTCGCCCAGAGCGCCCGGGCACGCCCAGCCTCGACTTGCCAGGCCGCAGCCAAACACGCCCGGGCAGGTCCAGACTCGCCTTTCCAAGGCTCGCCCTTGATACCCGGGCATGCCCGGTATAGCTTTTGCCGGGCAAACTTCCCGACATAAATGTGTATATATATTGCTGCCCGATAAACGGGCTTGTCAGAATACCTGAGCTGTTTTGTTTCAATAAAGCAACTCGGACGAATTCCGTCTTTGGTCGCGTCAATTCTTTCGACTCGCGTTGGAGCGCAGTTCCTTCAATATAATATAACATATATCATGAAACATTTACATTTTGTAGTCCATTGTATAATTTAAATAAACATAAATGCAAATTTCGCATGTGGAAAAAGTAAGTACACCCTTGGCTCTAAGAGGTGGTATTGCCCCCTTTGGCAGAAACAACCTCAAGTAGGCGTTTCTTATAACTGTCTACCAGTCTCAGACATCGACTGGGAGAAATTTTTGCCCACTCCTCCATGCAGAATTCTTTCAGCTGTGTGATGTTTGAGGGGTTTCTTATATGCACAGCTCGTTTCAAATCCCCCCACAACATATCGATGGGATTTAGATCCGGGCTTTGACTTGGCCATTCCAGAACCCGCCATTTCTTTATTTTCAGCCATTCCTTGGTGGATTTACTGGTATGTTTAGGGTCATTGTCATGTTGCAAGGTCCACCTTCGGTTGAGCTTCAACTTTCCGACAGATGGCCTCACATTATCCTCAAGCACCCTCTGGTACAATGAAGAATTCATAGTGGATTCTATGATGGTGAGCTGCCCAGGCCCTGATGCAGCAAAGCTGCCCCAAACCATAATATTTCCACCACCATGCTTTACAGTTGGTATCAGGTTCTTGTGGTCAAATGCTGTCTTTTGTTTTCGCCAAACATGTCTTCTGGTACTGTGGCCAAATAGCTCTACCTTTGACTCATCTGTCCAGAGCACATTGCTCCAGAAGTGCTGGTCTTTGCCGTTGATTGGCAAACTTTAGTCTTGCCCTGATGTTCTTTCTGGACAGCAAAGGTTTCCTCCTGGCACATCTCCCATGTAGATCAAATTTGTGCAGCCTCTTTCTAATGGTAGACTCGTGCACTTTGACATCAACAGTGGCAAGAGCTACCTGTAGGTCCCGTGATGACATTCTGGGGTTCTTAGAGACTTCTTTCAGCATCTTGCGGTCTGCTCTTGGGCTGAACTTGCTGGGGCGGCCTGGCCTGAACAAGTTGGCAGTTGATTGGAATCTTCTCCACTTGTAGATGATCTTCCGGACAGTCGAATGATTGATTTCAAATTGTTTGGAGATCTTTTTAAATCCCTTCCCAAACTCGTAGGCATCTATAACCTTCTTTCTGAAGGCCTCAGAGAGCTCTTTTGATCTCGGCATGGTGACGCTGCATACTTCAACAACAAAGAGCAAATCAAACTAAATGTCTGAGGATTAAATAAGACAGGTTCCTCTAAGATCCTCTCCAACGATGTTCTAATCATTTGCACCTGAGCTGGTGCACCTGATTCTACTTTTAGGTATTTGAAGTAGTGATAAATGTCGGGGTGTACTTACTTTTTCCACATGCGAAATTTGCATTTATGTTTATTTAAATTATACAATGGACTACAAAATGTAAATGTTTCATGATATTTGTTATATTATATCACCTTTATCTATCAATATTGTTGAAATGAAGATCAAATAGCTGTATGTTGAAATATGTTGAAAGTCAAAACTTTACATGGGGTGTACTTACTTTTTCATGTCATTGTATAGTATATAGACAGGTGTGTGCCTTTCCAAATCATGTCAATAAATTGAAGTTACCACAGGTGGACTCCAATCAAGGTGTGGAAACATCTCAAAGATGATCAAGAGAAATGGGAGGCACCTGAGCTAAATTTCAAATGTCAAAGCAAAGAGTATGAATACTTATGTCAATGTGATATTTCAGTTTTTTCTTTTTAATAAATTTGCAAAACTTTTCAAAATCCTGTTTTCTCTTCGTCATTATGGGGTATTGAGTGTAGATTGATGAGGGAAAAAATGAATTTAAACGATTTCAGCATAAGGCTGCAACACAACAAAATGTGAAAAAAGTGAAGGGGTCTGAATACTTTCTGAATGCACTGAAAAACCACCTCCAGCCATGAATAAACCATCTACCTCCAGCCATGCATAAACCACCTCTTTCCATGATTAAACCATCTACCTCCAGCCACGCATAAACCACCTCCAGCCATGAATAAACCATATACCACCAGCCACAGATAAACCACCTCTTGCCATGAATGAACCATCTACCTCCAGCCATGCATAAACTACCTCCAGCCATGAATAAACCATATACCACCAGCCACAGATAAACCACCTCTTGCCATGAATAAACCATCTACCTCCAGCCATGCATAAACCACCTCCAGCCATGAATAAACCATCTACCTCCAGCCACAGATAAACCACCTCTTGCCATGAATAAACCATCTACCTCCAGCCACGCATAAACCACCTCTTTCCATGATTAAGCCATCTACCTCCAGCCACGCATAAACCACCTCCAGCCATGAATAAACCATCTACCTCCAGCCACGCATAAACCACCTCCAGCCATGAATAAACCATATACCACCAGCCACAGATAAACCACCTCTTGCCATGAATAAACCATCTACCTCCAGCCATGCATAAACCACCTCCAGCCATGAATAAACCATCTACCTCCAGCCACAGATAAACCACCTCTTGCCATGAATAAACCATCTACCTCCAGCCACGCATAAACCACCTCTTTCCATGATTAAGCCATCTACCTCCAGCCACGCATAAACCACCTCCAGCCATGAATAAACCATCTACCTCCAGCCACGCATAAACCACCTCCAGCCATGAATAAACCATATACCACCAGCCACAGATAAACCACCTCTTGCCATGAATAAACCATCTACCTCCAGCCACACATAAACCACCTCCAGCCATGAATAAACCATATACCACCAGCCACAGATAAACCACCTCCAGCCATGAATAAACCATATACCACCAGCCACAGATAAACCACCTCTTGCCATGAATAAACCATCTACCACCAGCCACGCATAAACCACCTCCAGCCATAAATAAACGCAGGGGGGTTGCCTGAAGCCCCGGGACAGAGCTTAAGGGCTTGGAGGGTAGGGGATCTGTAACTACCTAACCTTCCCCAGGTCTTGATTTTCAACGAGCGACATTGGTCGCTCCCTGGCTCGCTTATCTATCTTATTCCTTACTCCTTATTCCCGCTTTATCCTGCACCTGCAATTAGTTTGCCTGCTTCCTCAGGCCATCGAGAGGCTCGACCGCCTGCACTTTCCGAGAGGCTCATCCGCCTGCACAGCTGTCTACCCTAACTCCTAGAGGCTCGCCCGCCCCACAACTTTCTACCCTAACTCCTAGCTTTCTAGTGTAACTCCTAGAGGTTCGCCCACCTCATCTCAGCTCTCTAACATAACTCCTGAAGAGGTTCGACCACCTCATCTCAACTTTCTGTGTGCTAACCGTATCTTACCTGTCCAGCTAACCGCCAGGTAATCAGGCAACCTTACTCCTTATTCCCGAGAGATTTCTCCTACATATAGCCGCCTAATCAGAGATCTCTCCCGCACATATGCTAACTGTACCTTACTTTTGCCGGCGTCCTTATGACGCTTCTAACCTTACTTTACGAAACCAATTTATTCCTTATCCTCGGCGCCCTCTTGGGGCACCTTACTCTCCCGTCCCGTAACGTTACCCTGACGAATCCTATAAACAGCTCAGTTGTTCTGGAGCCCAAAAACGGCTCGTTCTTAAATTTTGTTCGAGGATCAGGCTCGAAGCAGGGAACAGGCAAACGACACCGAGCGACAGAGTGAGTTCCAATTTAGCCTAACATCCCAGTCTATAACAAAACAAGTGAATCCTCTTGGATTGCACTGAGGTTCGGGCATGGAATTTCTAGGAGGAAGTATAATTTGTATGCAATGAAAGTACATGTAATATGGGATCGAGTAAGATCGAGTAAGCTTCACCAGTGCGCGTGCGCGAATTTACGTCACGTCGGCAGCGAGAAGGCGTTCCCCAACACGAACCAATCAGGAACTGCCACGCCCACTTATATGATCTCAGAATTCCTGTGACAGGAATTAGCGTTACACTGGCTGGAAGTCATTCGCTAGAGGCGCTTCCTCAGCGCCAATCACCAGTGCGCGTGCGCGAATTTACGTCACGTCGGCAGCGAGAAGGCGTTCCCCAACACGAACCAATCAGGAACTGCCACGCCCACTTATATGATCTCAGAATTCCTGTGACAGGAATTAGCGTTACACTGGCTGGAAGTCAATCGCTAAAGGCGCTTCCTCAGTGCCAATAAACCCAAGGCTCACCTCACCCAGACCGATCAAACCAGCTGGTGTTTTTTCCCACTCACTCGCGCCTGGAGCCGCGTCCCGAGTCTGCCGGAGCTGATCTCCTGCCTGGCTCGCCATTTGATGGATCCCCCTCCCTGACCCCCCCTTCCCCTGCTTCACCCTTCTCACCCCTTTCCTCCCCTTGTCCCAAAAATCCCCTTTTCCTCTGAATGAAATGACATATACGAATGAATGGGAATTGCTGCACAAGATGTTGAACAGGATTGTACAAGGTACGCGTGTGCATGAATCCACGTGTGCTGTAATGTACGTGGTTAGTGTCAAGTTGGTCGGATATAAGGAAACGCATGAAATGCGAGCCGGTTTGACAGTCACGTGGTATGAGGAACATGAACGAATGTGGATTTTGATGACCACTTGATGTGCAACACCACTGTGTGGGCTTCGAATCATTGTGATTGGCCGCTTGCGGTGCGGGAATCCAGACCGGGATTGCCGATTCTGGCATCCATCCGAGGGTCCTGGTGATGTTCGGTAATTGTCGTGTGTATTGTGCATTCGTCATTGACGTGTGTGTGTCGATTTTAGCGTCTATCCGAGGATCCTGGCGACGTTCGTTTAATTAAAGTTCTGTTGGTGTGGAATGCTGTCAGAGGTGCGAAATACACACCTTTGATCTGGAGGGGAGGTATTTTGGTAACTTACTTCCGTTTCATTGGATGGGAATTGGGAAATGCGAGCCCTGCCGGGGTTTTGAGTTTGTTGAATTGGGTTCGGAGCATGGGATTTGCTCAGAGTGCCGGTGATAACTTGCCTACTCTCAGAGGGGATGTGTCCCGCACAGGGGGAGAATACTGCTATGAGGTTGCTCGGATGATGTGTGCCCAGATACATTGTGGGTCATTGCGACTTTGCTGAATGTCGGTGAGCAAGGGAGACGTTCGTGTGTGTTTTATGCGATGTGCTGGACGCCATGTCAGAATGGTGGGCGCCTGCGACATGCCATGCATTGTCATAAGGAATACGTTGTTTAAGATGGAATTATAAGGGGGACTGGAAAAGAATAAACGTAATGTAACGCGAGGTATATGAAATGAGACGTTTGGCGTGGTCGGATGCAGGATTTTAGGGGAATAATGAATTTCCGGTTCCAACAGGAAGTCTTGTTCATGCAGTAAACGAGGTACAGTGTGAATGATGAGATTCAGAGAGATCTCTGAATGAGGTTGTCCTAGAGCGGATGAAATAGAGAATGGCAGTTGCAAGATCGAGGTGCGGAGTGGTGGCTGGAAGATGCATCGATGCATTTGTGTTGATCGATGCGCCGGACATTGGCTTTGCATTCGAGCGATGGTGGTAAGATTTAGTTATGAAAATGCATGTGGTTCTATGTGGGACAAGTTGCCTCACGGGCGCTGCAGGGAGAGTATTGGAAATTCAACAAGATTCTGTGTTCAATAATTTGAGCAGAAATGTCGCGTTTTCAACCGAACGCTCATTCGAGGAAGGAGGAATGCGAGGTTTTAACTATCGGTTTGATGTGGTTCACGCCGGGCGAATGATGTGTGGATGGGTTGTGTAATGGCTAATGCATCTTGGAGATGCATCGGTGCAAAGACACAGGGAAGGTGCTGAGAGTGACACGGAGCACGAGTTGGTTGTGGCAGGTGCGAGAGGATGCACACCTGGAATGAAAGAATGCACGCTTGAGTTGGTAGTAGAGCACGTGATTGGGTGTGCGGAGGAGTTGTCACAGAGGAGTGGGCGCGAGGAGATGTGTTGAGGAATGTGCCGAGCGAGCACACGTAAGAGAGGCTGTGGTCAGGGGTGTAACGAAGCTTGGGAGCGGAATGTGTGTACCTGGGAGGATATTGTTCCAGGCACGGAGATGGTAGAGCACGCCTCCCAAGAGAGGCTGTGGGATTTTGGCGGGAGTTCTTGCAGAGGCAAGATGCACCTTTCTTCGTTTGAAATTTGACCTTTTTTTTTGAAGTTCATTTGACCTATGTTTGAGAATGATTTGAGATCATGGGAATGATTTGGAATGGGAATGAGGTCAGAGTGAATTCGCTAGCCTTGAAAGGGCGACAGGCTGAGTCAATCTATTGGGTGTTAGTTCAACGAATTGATATAGAAGTTAAATCGGAAAAAGGAACAATATATTGTTGGTTAAAACTGAAATTGTGGACGTAATTTGTGGATAGAAGAATATCGGTTTCTGAAATTTGTAAGTTGTTGTGGTGGACGTCTTAATAGGTGATGTCCTTTGTTGGGGCTTGTGATACGCCTCTGTTATCTGTCTGACTGTGAGTTACAGTGTGTCTGGAGAGGAGGTCAGTCAGGTAGGATGGGGCCAGGTTATGGAGGACTTTGTAGGTCAAGAGGAGGATTTTGTACTGGATTCTCTGGGGAATGAGGAGCCAGTTTCAGTTATAATGACGGGGGTGATGTGGTCACGGGTCCGGGAATGGGTAAGTAGACGGGCAGCGGAGTTCTGACCGTATTGGATTATTGAGGTTTGGTGATTATTGATGATTATCGAGGGTGAACCATAGAGAAGGCTGTCTTTGTGACCTGTTTGGTGTATTCGTCGAAGGAGAGGGTTTGGTCAAAGATGGTGCCAAGATTCCGGTTGTGAGTGGATGTGGATACTGGGAAACCGTCGATGTTGGGGGCAAAGTTATGGGTGGATTTGGTAAGCGGTTTTGGGTAAATGAAGATTAATTCAGATTTAGCATAGTTAAGTTTGAGGAAGTCGATTTGAAGCCAGGATTTTATTTCAGTAATGCAGTTTGTCAGGAGATGGATTTGGTGGAGATTAAAGCTGGATGTCATCGGTGAAGCAGTGGAATTGGAGACCATGGTGCATTGGCCATGGTGCACGACGGATTAAGTGACCGAGGGGGGATAGGTACAGGATGAAGAGGAGCGTTTTGGGCCAAGAACTGAACCTTGAGGGGGAGCGACTTGTGGTGATTAAGTTGTTGTAGATGCTGTCAATTTTGCTTTGGAAGAATGAAAGGAAGGAGATGCAGTTTTCTACTGTAAAGGACTGGTGGTGGTGTTCAGGGCGCTGAGGAGTTTGTTCGTAGTTGTATTTGAGGTTGTTTGTTCACGTTGTAGAGTTTGTTTATTTAATTGTTTGTTTATTTAGTTTGTTTTATTGTAGAGAAGAGTGCTTTTGGGTTTTCCGGAGCCAGAGTGGATAATTTGAGAGTAGCAGGCGGAGCGGAAGAGGGCATCTTTGTAGTGCTGTAGGTGGTCCTTGTAGGCTTGGGAGTGAATTGTGAGACCTGTTTTATTGCGGAGTCTTTCAAGTTGGCGAGCACGAGTTTTCATCAGGCGGAGTTCAGGGGTAAACCAGGGAGCAGAATGGGTGGAAGAAACTGATTTGGGTTTAATAGGCGCAAGCTGGTCTAAGCAGGGTGAGGAGGATGGTGTGATTGATGATGTCAAAGGCGGTGCTGAGGTCGAGGAGGATGAGAATGTTGAGGTTGCCGGCGTCAGAGGAGAGAGAAGGTCATTGGTGATTTTGAGGAGAGCAGTTTCAGTGCCGTGGTTGAGGCAGAATTCGGGTTGGAATGTTTCATACAGGTTATTGGCAGAGTGGTGATGTTTGAGTTGAATGGCTACAGAGCGTTCCAAAACTTTTGACAGAAAGGGTAGGTTGGAGATGGGTCTGAAGTTATTTAGGGTGTCAGGATTGAGTCCAGGGTTTTTTCCAGAATGGGGGTGAAGTTTCACGAGGTTTTTGGGAAATCGGTATGTGAAGCTGGATTAGGTTTGAGTGGTTATTACATATGCTCTGGGTCCACGTGGTTAATGTGATGTGACTTAAAAAAAAAATGAATGGGACTCGCTGTAAACAGTGTAGATGGGGGGGGAAAAAAAAGAAGAGATAGACGGGGACAATGGGCTGCTTGGTGAGCCATGGAGATGGATTGGATGTTTTGTTGTTGGTTGTCTGGGAGTTCGGTTGTTGTATTGCCAAAGGTTTCTGTGTGGTGGACACACTTGTTGTCTGTTGTCTTGTGTGACGTGGGTGGAGATGTATGTGGCTGTGTGTGGCTGCCTGGAGTCGGGAAGGCGGCTACAGTGGTTGATATTGGTTGTGGGTTGTCCGGGGTGCTTTGATTTGCATAGGGGGTGAAGATTGGTGGATATTGGTGGATATTTTGAGTAAGTTTCAACGGGGACTGGACATATGAGACGGGGACGGTAAGACATATGAGAACTATTGTATTGAAGGAGCTGCGCTCCAACGCGAGTCGAAAGAATTGACGCGACCAAAGACGGAATTCGTCCGAGTTGCTTTATTGAAACAAAACAGCTCAGGTATTCTGACAAAAGCCCGTTTATCGGGCAGCAATATATATACACATTTATGTCGGGAAGTTTGCCCGGCAAAAGCTATACCGGGCATGCCCGGGTGTCAAGGGCGAGCCTTGGAAAGGCGAGTCTGGACCTACCCGGGCGTGTTTGGCTCCGGCCTGGCAAGTCGAGGCTGGGCGTGCCCGGGCGCTCTGGGCGAGCCCTGGAAAGGCGATAGCGGGCATGCCCGGACGCTCTGGGCGAGCCCTGGAAAGGCGATAGCGGGCATGCCCGGACGCTCTGGGCGAGCCCTGGAAAGGCGATAGCGGGCATGCCCGGACGCTCTGGGCGAGCCCTGGAAAGGCGATAGCGGGCATGCCTGGACGCTCTGGGCGAGCCCTGGAAAGGCGAGAGCGGCCATGCCCGGGAAAGACGAGACCGGGCGTGCCCGGGAGGTTCGGGCGTGCCCGGGAACAGTGAGTCCGGGCATGCCCGGGAGAGGCGCGTCTGGCCGTGTTCTGGCATATTGTGTGCATCCAGCGGTAACCGCTACAGTATTATCTTTATTTTATTTTTATTTTTCTATTTTATTATTCTATTTTTATTTTCAATATTTATTTCCACTATTTTTATAAATAGACCAGGTTATTTTTATTATTTGTTTATTTACGAAAATAAATAAATAATAGGGGGAGGTTAATGGTGGTGTGTTGGCGGAAAAAGTCGTTGTCATTGAAAGTCGAGTTGAAACAATTTATATTGGGATTTATATTGGGATATTGGGATCCATTGTAGACATGCCATGGACAGCCATTGGGCCAGAGGCTGAAACAACGTTGTAGGGAATTCTTGTAGGGAATTTGGAAAATGCGAGGTGTCCTCACATTCGCAGGTTCGGTGATAAAGAATTTGGAAGAATTTGGAGAGATAAATAGATAAAGAGATAAAGAATTTGGAGGCCACCAAAGGGCGGACACTGACGTTGCTCGGGGCAACGCAAGGGTGGACAGGAAGGGCCGCCAACCCATGGATAGGATGCACAGATTGTCAAAAGGATAGGATGCACAGATTGTCAACATATACCACCAAAATTAGGGCAGGAATAGGGAGTTGGTTGAGAATGCCGGTGATAACTCACCGATGTGTGTCCCTGTGTCTGTCTGGTCGCCTAGCAGGCCATGGAGTTATATTTCTGAAACATGGATTTCAAAGAGGCAGGTGTGTGCCCTGAGAAAATTTTTGATGGGTCTGATGGATTTTTGGATGGATGGGTTTGATGGATTTTGATGGAGTGGGCACTTTTTGATTGGCACTGGGGGATGCTGTTGTGTGGCCTGGGGAATGAGGGCAGCGTAGGTGACGTGAGGGGAATGCCACGCACTGCGACCGTCTCCCCCCAAGACCGAGGTTGTCGGGGACATGAGTGGAATGTCGATTGCAGTAATGTGAGATGTCGATCACAACCGGACGATGTTGTTCGTGGAGGAGGTCTTGTGTTAAAGTTGGGACGCGTTGCTGGGGATCTGGGTGGCTGGCACCCCGTGTGGTTGGGGGTTGCAGTTTCACAGAAGGAGGTTGGAATCCAGTGTTATGTTCGGAGCACGCAAGGCTGAGCAGGATGGATTGCCATTGGGACGTGTTCTCAAATGATTTTATCAAAATGATGGCTCCTGAGTAAGGGGAGGGAGCAGGGGAAAATATTCACTGTAACAGGTGTTGTTAAACTGTTTGTCTGCATGAGGATGGCAGAGTTGGCCTTCGAGACTCATGTGAGTTGTGTCTGGAGGCAAGGTTCGGGAGGGAGTGTGAAGAAGGAAGGACAAAGGGTTGTAAAAAGTTGATGGTAAGGCAGGGTATAAGGGAAAGTGGTTGTGAAATGCTGTCTTAGTGATAAGGAAGTGTTGGTGGTTGGCCTGCACTGGGAAGAGTGTGACAATGAATGGAAAGTTGTGGCTTTTATTTGACAAAATGGTGCTAGGTTGCCACAACACAGGTTGGGGCTGGTGCAGATGGGATCACGGCTCTGCAGACCAGGTGAGCAGAACTCCACCACGCACGCTGGAATCACATCAATTGAATTATTGTCCAGAAAGGAAGGTATTTTCGGAAATTGGGGAAAGCAAAAAAACATTTGAATTTCCAGACATGACGCAGAAAATGCAGCTATAAATAATAGCCCCCCCCCCTTCACATGCCTCCCCCCCCAAAGCCCTCTCCCTCCCACAGATCTCTCGATGTCTCCATGTCTCTCGGTCCCTGCTCTCAAATGTTGTGTTTGTGTCCTTCCCCCTCTCTCCCCATCTTGTCTACCGCTCCCGATGTTATTTGTTTTATGTGTCTGTTTGTCTTTCTGTGTGATAAATGTTCGCTCTTTCACGAGCCTCGATCTTGTATACAAAAGATGAGGTAACTAAATGCCAATTGGTGGGCAGGGGGGCTAGGAATACTAATCAAGGATTTAGTCCTTGCATGTGTGAGCAAATGTTCCACAGGATGAACCCAAATGAACCTCCGGCTGTCGACGTGACTGCGGACCCTGGAACGATGACCCGAACGAGTCACTGAGCAGCAATGATGAGATCTCTGCGTCTGAAGAATGTTCTTCCATTTTATTTTGAAAATGATTTTGATTATACTGAAAAATTTAATTTGGATCCGGATGTGGACTTGCTTTTCACAAGCCTGGCTCGCCATTTGCCAAGCCTGGCTCGCCGTTATAGACTGGACGGACCCAGTCTAGTAATTCTCTTGTCACTTATGTCTCACGAGCTCACAGCAGTTCAACCCTTGCTGTCCCAGCCCTGGATTTTGACCCAACTCCGGACCCAAGTGCATTGCAGGGCCCGCCTGCCAGGAAGCCGATTATCCTGGATCCCAACATGTCGCATGCAGACGCAAACGACTACTTAAAGGAAGTTTCTCTCTTTTTCATGGAATGTAAGGCTCTGACTGCTGGCCTTCCAGGCCACAGATCTAGGCCACGTGATACTGACGATGTTATGCTTTCCCCGGCAGAACGACGGCACATCCAAGGTCTTATGAACATGGAGATCGATTGAGCGCCGAAGATTCATAGGGACTGCGCCTGCGAACACTTGGGCGAGCTCTCGCTAGAGGAGGGTCCCGGCTGCACCTCCGTGGCCAAAGGGTGGGCCGGGAGACCTTCTCGAGTGTGGACCACTGTGGGACCAGTCGTCTTCGTTGTGGATCCGACGCGCCATTGGATAAACATGTTTCTATGGCCAACACACACACACACACGCGCGAATCGTCCTGCTGGGTGCTATGCGAGGTGCTTTGGGTACGGGGCATGTCCACTGGGGCCGCATTCGCGTGGTATTTTCATTGACTGTCTCCCTACCTTGATTTAATAAAGGCCCTTTTTTTGGCTCGTAGATAGCGTTGTATCTTAGATCCAAGAGGACGGTATGCGGGGCTTGAGACCCCTGCCCCCCTTGTGTCCTTATATTGTTTGACCAATTACCAAATATAAACCAACCATGTTTGCTTTGCTTAAAAATATCATATCCTTTAGATCCTTTGAAACCCTGCTTTTCCCTTTAAAAGACTTACTTTGCCTGTCATGTATCTCAAGGATGATATACTTTGTGTGACTTTTTATAGCATGTCTCTTACTGTCGAAATATCCTTTTGGAACTTACTATATCCTTATAAAGAATTATATGCCTTGTAAAAGCCAGGCCCTGATGGTATTATCCTTCACTCTGTGAAGACCAAACCGTATCTTCCCAGTCCCCCTTAACTGTGCTAGATCACTTTTCATGTTTGACATTTTAACGACTTGCTGAACTTTCCCTCAATTAACTGGTTTCTAGAGAATCGTCAACATGGTTGACCCATGAGTGACACCGAAGACCACTCCGTCCTTCTCTTTGTCTTGAGCTAAAAACCACACCCCAATATTCCCTTTATAAAGTGAAACTCGACCGAATTATTTTAGAGCATCATGTTGGAATCCTGGTCCTTGTGGGCCTCAGTTTAAGCATTTTGCTTTCCACAAGCTTGTGTGTTTGATGAATCAAATAAATATCTCAGTTGTTCCTTCTCTCAATCATGAGTCTTGAGTCCTAAATCAACGGATCCATCATATATACGTATATACGTATATATATATATATATATATATATATATATATATATATATATATATATATATATATATATATGTATATATATTGTTACAGACGCGGTTTTTAGATGTTATTTTACCGAGCGGTTGGTATTACCGCGTCCGAACAGTTACTCCCCGATTAGAACCCGATTCACCCAGAACTTTGACCAGATCGCACCGCAGATATTCAATCGGGAAACCTCTAAAGCGACCGAAAGAGAATGAAAAGAGAAGAAGACAGAGTACGGAGGAAGAACAGATTTATTATACACACACAAGCAATGGATGGAAGAAGCAGTCACACAGCGAATTGTTAACTTACACTATTCATTTTACTTAACCCCAAGACAACGAGTAGGACAGACGACGTTCACACTTACACAGGGGATATTGCAGGCAGGTAGGGCTTGAGGTGGATTGCTGGAGAGGGAGGCAAGGTCGGAGGTAGCAGCTCTCAATTCCTCGCGGTTTTGGCGGGAAAACCCTCCGTCGCGTATCCGCTGCTGTAGACGTCACGCGCTGGCTCGGGCACACCTGCTCCTCTCCTCCTGGTGGAGCCGTCTCCCTCCTTTCAGCGCGTCTCTCCAAAGCTGGTTTCCTTTCCGAGTACCTCGCCTCTTTGGCATGGAGCGTTTCGCATCTCACCGCTCCTCTTGGTGCCGCCTCTTCGCTCCTCTCCCAGGTCATCTGGTGAAGCAGTCCCTTACAGTCGCTTTTATCACCTCGGGCGGAATCAAGCCGCCGGCTGCGAGGGCGCGCCTACCGGGTCGCTCACCGCGGTGCTGATTGGCTGTTAGGGCTGGCTCACTCCTCCCCTCTATGACGAGGTGGAGACACGCCTTTCTTCTCCGAGATTAGCACATGGGCAATGGCGGCTTGCGGGATTGAACACAACTCGCACCCTTTTTAAAGGAACTTTGGAGAGCGGAGATGTTTGGGGAAATTGCAAGGGCCTATGCTTATTTTGTTTGATACAATGCAAAGTCAATCTAGTGGGAAACACATATTTAGCCTACATAGAATAAGGAAATACACTATTTAAAAAGATATATCGTGACCTGCGTGTAAGTTTCATGGAATTAACTAGGAGGACGGCTGCGACCATTATTTACATTACCAGGGTGTTTCCATACTTTTGTAACGTTCACATTGTAACGTTTTCACATTCGTTACACTTCCTCCAAAATTGTTACACTTCTCAAAAAAAACCGTTACACTTCTCAGAACCGTTACAATATATATATATATATATATATATATATATATATATATATATATATATATATATATATATATATATATATATATATATATATTGCTGCGGTTTTGAGATTTGTACAGTAAACTCAATGAAGGTTAAAGGTTTTTCCCCCATAGTTAGTCACACGAGCAACATGCAGCCTCATTTGTAGTATAGTTATGTCTTAGTATATGTGAGAGTAGGCCCCTTCCAGTGTTAATCCTGCGTTGTGTAAAGACAGCAGGATAGGCCCTACTTCTACAAACCATTCCACGTCCATAGGCTCGATCCATTGTGGCTAAAAAGTCCTGGTTATGCTGGGCGCGAGTTAACACGAGGTGGGCCTCGGAAGGTGGAAGAGGGTTGAGGTCGGCGCAGCAGCGAGGCGATGATGGTAAGAATGACCCATCAATCAGGGCTCACAGCGTGTGGCTGCAGCACTGCGTCACAGGGCGTGGTTGGGACATTCGATCGGGCTAAGGGCGTGGCAATAAAACCCTTTGTGCAAAGCCCCCACCCCAGTTATGGGAGAGGTGCGCTCGGAGTGAACGAGTTATGGGAGAGGTGCGCTGGAGTGAGTTCTGAGTTTCCAGTTCTGAGAAGGGAGAGGCGCTTGAAAGGACTGGCAGAGGAGAGAGAGGACGCGCTTGAAGAGGATCACTTGCACTGTATGAACTTGGTTACGAGGGATACGTGGGCGCAGCCAGGGCAGTTATAACTTGCGCGGTTCGGCCAAAGCGAGTGAACGCGGCTGAATAACCGCCAGCCGCGCTAAGTCCACCCTCTACCGTTCACCCCGAGATTACCCGTTTGTTCGAGCAACACGATAGGAGTTCCTGCCTTCGCCTACCTCCATCTTCGCGGGACGTGCTGGTGACCGTGGAGAGCCGGACGGGGCCGAGCCTGGACGACCACCATGGTGCTGGAGAACATCATCCTGCCCATCTGCAATCCCGTGTCAGTGTGTCAGATGGGCCCATTGTCTTTGGGTAGTAAGAATAAGACTGTCTAAGCTTCCCTGTGTCTCTTCGTCCTGAGCTGTAAATACGTGCCATAATAATTAAACCTATTTGTTCTTCCTTTTCTTCTGAATTCGATCGTCTTTGTGATTTCTCCATTGACTAAGCGTGGCACGAGTAAAACCGCTTGAATCGGGTTCCACTATCTATAACGGCGCAGATCACGTCTACGCAAACTGCTCGGCGTATCACCATCACACGTGGTTCGTGCGAGGCTTATTTCCTCGCTTCCAGGACAGCACTAGTACTTAGGTACGAGCGAATTTGGTCCCGAAACCATATTTTGCACTGTCCGGAAGGGACGTAGTAGGTCTCGGGTCGCGCCAGGTCAGTAAAGACAAGGGGATTAATCCCCCCTTGATAAGGGGAGAAGGCCGGCGGCAGATCCGCAACAATATATATATATATATATATATATATATATATATATATATATATATATATATATATATATATATATATATATATATATATATACATATATATATATATATATCTGCCTTCCCAGCATTCTTTGTCCATGCTCTAATCTTTTAAATGCTGAAGATCAAGCAAGGGAGCAGCACATACCAGTTTTAAAGTATTTGGTATGAGTAAGATTCAGACCGGGTTTGAACCACCAATCTCAGATTCAGAGCGGACACTCTAACCTTTACGTCACATCCGATCTAATGTATTATACTCTGTTGTTTCTGCCAAAGCAGTTTCTTGGCCTGGGGTCATACTGACCGGTTTGCCATCTCTCTCCCAGCAGTAGTTATGGCAGGAATGTGTAATTAGTTCAGTGCGGCGGCAATAGCTCGCCTACTTTTTGTGAAGGACACCATGAAATCTTTGACGTCCACAAACTCATGTCGACAGATGGGACACTGACTGAGTCATCCATCCAGAAGACATCACACACTGATGAATCACCCTGCCTGTGAAACACCTGTATTTTTAGCTGGGTCGGGATTCGAACCAAGGCTAGACAGCTTAAAGGTGAGTGTGCGTACCTCTTTGCCACAAGTACTATATACATGCGCCTCGTTATGCCTTTTTTGGCATCTTGGACAATTATGAGTGTGTCATATTAAACATTTGGAACACCCCACATATACCTTCATTTATGCCAATTTCAATGGAACAATAATAGTAGTGCAGTACTAATAATAACATTCATTTCACCTTCGTGGTTAAATAATAATAATAAAAATTAAACTTTTATTTTAAATTAATTTTATTTATTTTAATTTTAAAATAAATTAAATTAAATTAAATTTTAATATTTTATTTTTAAAATATTTTTTTAAAGTTTTTTAAAAATTAAAACCCTCTTATGGTTAAACTGTCAAAATCAAGACTCTCTGCTCACCTTCACTCTTTCATTCCTCTTTTCTTCTGCCTCTGGAACAAACTCCCTCACTCTCTCAATCCCGCTCCTCCTCCAGGTCTTAAAAACAGCTGTTCACCACCGTCTCTTATCTTCCCCCCATCCAAAACCTTGATCTTTTCTGTCCCCGTTAATTCACCCCATATCCACTTTTTTGAAATACCGACTTCTTTCCTGGAAGACCTAGCAGTGTCCATTTGTTTTTTCACCTCTCCGCCTTCCCATGCGTCCTCCCCCCCAAGCCCTCTCCCTCCCACAGATCTCCCGATGTCCCTGCTCTCCATCTTGTTCTCCCGCTCCCTTTATCATATGTTTTATGTGTCAGTTTGTCTTTTTGTGATCATTGTTAGTTCTTACACGAGCCTCGATCTTGTATAGAAAAACAAAAAGATTTAGTAATCTGCACTTAAGACAAATTGTCATGGGAACAAATGATCCACAGATATGGAAGGTATGAGGCATCTGTTGGTTATAATATTAAGATGGAGATGCTTGGAGAATGGCGTTCTATATGGAGGACACAGAGAGCATCAGAGAGGCTGCCTTGAGGACGAGATGGAGTTATACGAATGGTCACGTCGCCAGCACTCCCATCTCCGTCCGATTCGGATTGTCGGAGCGTGCGTGCGCTTCCTTCACGCATCGCTGCCCCGGCATGAAAGGCGCACTAAATCTGGCAGCACAGAAGCTTCCGTGCCTATCTGAGCAATTTTCGCACGGTCATATTGGGTGACTCGTTACAAGGCGTAGAGTCTGTAATATTTCCTTGGCGTCCTCCTCGGCTGATGACCACTGCACGTGACAAATTGGTCACAGCCCGCGGCATGCCCCGAGGGCTCCGGGCGAGTCGCCTTTGCTGATTCGACGAAGAATTTGGATTCATATTTTTAAGGTGCCCCGTCGGGCACAACGGAGGAGCCCACGTTTGCAACGTTTTCTCTTTGTTTATTCGTACGCATTATTTTAACCCTTCCGATCGAAGAATCATACGCGCTTTCGCATATGTATGCAATAACCTGTTTCCGATAAGGCATGATGGCACTTATACTTGCTGCTCCACGCACAAAATTCATTTGCATTGGATGAAGGCTCGGAAATTGCCAAAGGTTCCGTTATTAAAAAATAATAAACGGCTGCGTCATGCTATATTTATCCTCGAAATGAAATGTTATATTATACTTTACTCAGCGTAGGTACTTCTTTCTTTGGGTGGTCATGAACGTGATTCTCAAAAACCAAGCGACCTGGATGATAAAACGCATGAAATTAAATTCCTGATATTTAAACCTTTGTGTTTGGAAACATAAAACGGTCGTTTGATGCTCAGATATTAAAATATTTATTTCTAATTTCGCGTTCCTGCTGATCCATCACCCGTCGGGCACGACCGACCCAGCTCTGCCTTTCATATACACACTCATACATATCCCCAAGCTGAGTGCACATTTCAAGCGAGTGAAATAAACGAAAAACTAGAGCAATGCGACTGTGTCGCCGATATGCCTCCAGCTCCACATAGTCCCACAACGGGTAGATGCCCTCGTTCACTGTCTTAAAAATAAACAAGTTTGATTGAAATACCTTCAGCTGTTTTCAAGTATCACATTTTCACCAGCAGCCATGGCAAGTTTCACATCGATCGGTGAAGAAGTTTCAGAGAATGGATTTTTAAAAATAAACATTTTTGGCTGGTATACCACTTCACCTATGATGTCATCATTATCAGGCTTTTGTTCCGCATTGGGAGTACTTGACAGAGTGGCAAGTTTTGAATTTTTTCCATTCAGCGGTTTCTGAGAAATAATTATTTAATTATTTGTTTTTAATCCAGGATGGCTGCCACACCACGTAACCTATGACGTCACAATTATCAAAAAAACATTCTGCATGGGTGTCACTCCCACCCTGAAAGTTTCGTCTCAATCGGACATATGGTTGCTGAGAAAAACGAGGTTTAGCCCGTGCGGACGGACGGACGTATGGACGGACAACCCGAAAACATAATGCCTCCGGCGACTTTGTCGGCGGAGGCATAAAAATGTTTAAAAAACAAATAAAACAACAAGCTGATTATGTTGCGCTCCCTCTCTATATATTGTGACGTCACTTGTAACCTTGAAATTGCTCTCAGCCCCACAAAGGCATATTTCCATTGCAACTACATTTGGCTATTTGGTTGCACGTCATCGTGAAATGTCAGTACAGGACTCATTCAATTTGTGCTCGAATAAAATAATTTGTCCTCACGCAATTCGAAATTGCGAATATCCAATTGTGCGCACGCAATGTCGAAACGATATTTACATATTTCTAAGCTGCACTATATAAAACGGCAGAACTCGAAACCTCCATAACCAATACACCAACGCCCCTTTTTGACAATGGAGCACCGGCCGGTGCAAATATTGCTGCGGGGACCATAACAGCTGCATAATTCACCATAATTGCGTGGCAAATGATGTCCGCGCCTTATAATACGGCGGCGCCATTTCCAAAAGCAATATGCGGTGTTGATGTAACGAGCGTGTCCCCGGAGTGCCGTGAACGAGTGCGTAAAGAAGGCATATGCACTGTGGAGTGGATGAGAGGGGCAGTGCAGAAAGACGTCCATAAAGGAGTGCGTACATTTCAGACGAACACACACACATACATATATATATTTTGCATGTGTGAATATAGATCTATGTATACATATATGTATATATACGTACATCTATATATATTTTGCACGTGTGAATATAGATCTACGTATATATATATATATATATATATATATATATATATATATATATATATATATATATATATATATATAACACATATATATTTTGCACGTGTGAACATACATATATGTATGTATATATAAATTGCACGTGTGAATATACATCTATGTATATATATATATATACATATACATATATACATCTATGTATATATATATATATATATATATATATATACATATACATATATATATATATATATATATATATATATATATATATATTATATGAATGATCGTTTTAAGGCCATTTTTCCCCGCTAGAGCGGGGTTAGCCTTGCGGGCCCCATGACAATCATGGTTCCCTGTTTGAGGCAATGTTTTATGACCGGATGCCCTTTCTGACGCCAACCCTTGGTCACACTCTTACGATGCGCAGGGATACAGTGTACCTATTCTAATTCGGGGTACACACCGTGATCATTCATTCCAGCAAGCTGGTACTCAATTTGCCGACCTCGGAAGGATGACAGGCTGAGTCAACCCCCCCTGGCGTTAATTCAGCGATCGACCGGGATTCGAACCCAGGATCCTAGGATCCCAAGCCGGCACCCTAACCGCTAAGCCAACACCAGGCTTCTTGTATGTACAGTCACGTGAAAAAGTAAGTACACCCCATGTAAAGTTTTGACTTTTTCAACATATTTCAACATACAGCTATTTGATCTTCATTTCAACAATATTGAAAGATAAAGGTGATATAATATAACAAATATCATGAAACATTTACATTTTGTAATCCATTGTATAATTTAAATAAACATAAATGCAAATTTTGCATGTGGAAAAAGTAAGAACAGCCCGACATTAATCACTACTTCAAATACCTAAAATTACAATCAGGTGCACCAGCTCAGGTGCAAGTGATTAGAACATCGTTAGAGAGGATCTTGGAGGAACCTGTCTTATTTAAACCTCAGACATTTAGTTTGGCTTGCTCTTTGTTGTTGAAATGTGCGGCGTTACCATGCCTAGATCAAAAGAGCTCTCTGAGGCCTTCAGAAAGAAGGTCATAGATGCCTACGAGTCTGGGAAGGGATTTAAAAAGATATCCAAACAATTTGAAATCAATCATTCGACTGTCTGGAAGATCATGTACAAGTGGAGAAGATTCCAAACAACTGCCAACTTGTTCAAGCCACGCCGCCCCAGCAAGTTCAGCCCGAGAGCAGACCGCAAGATGCTGAAAGGAGTCTCTAAGAACCCCAGAATATCATCACGGGACCTACAGGTAGCTCTTGCCACTGTTGATGTCAAAGTGCACGAGGCTACCATCAGAAAGAGGATGCACAAATTTGATCTAAATGGGAGGTGTGCCAGGAGGAAACCTTTGCTGTCCAGAAAGAACATCAGGGCAAGACTAAAGTTTGCCAATGAACACCTCGGCAAAGACCAGCACTTCTGGAACAATGTGCTCTGGACAGATGAGTCATAGGTAGAGCTATTTGGCCACAGTACCAGAAGACATGTTTGGCGAAAACCAAAGACAGCATTTGACAACAAGAACCTGATACCAACTGTAAAGCATGGTGGTGGAAATATTATGGTTTAGGGCAGCTTTGCTACATCAGGGCCTGGGCAGCTCACCATCATACAATCCACTATGAATTATTCATTGTACCAAAGGGTGCTTGAGGATAATGTGAGGCCATCTGTCGGAAAGTTGAAGCTCACCCGAAGGTGGACCTTGCAACATGACAATGACCCTAAACATACCAGTAAATCCACCAAGGAATGGCTGAAAAGATAGAAATGGAGGGTTCTGGAATGGCTAAGTCAAAGCCCGGATCTAAATCCCATCGAGATGTTGTGGGGGGATTTGAAACGAGCTGTGCATGCAAGAAACCCCTCAAACATCGCACAGCTGAAATAATTCTGCATGGAGGATTGGGCAAAAATTTCTCCCAGTCGATGTCAAAGACTGGTAGACAGTTATAAGAAACGCTTACTTGAGGTTGTTTCTGCCAAAGGGGGCAATACCACCTATTAGAGCCAAGGGTGTACTTACTTTTTCCACATGCGAAATTTGCATTTATGTTTATTTAAATTATACAATGCACTACAAAATGTAAATGTTCCATGATATTTGTTATATTATATCACCTTTATCTATCAATGTTGTTGAAATGAAGATCAAATAGCTGTATGTTGAAATATGTTGAAAAAGTCAAAACTTTACATGGGGTGTACTTACTTTTTCACGTGACTGTATATATGTATATGTATATGTATGTATGTATGTATGTGTGTGTGTATGTGTGTTCCTTTATTAGCATACGTTTCCAAACCACTAGGCCAATTGCCCAGAAATTTGATGTATCGCAGCATTTTCACACGTGCAAGGTCAACGTCACAATAAAAACTTTCAACTCTTAATCAAATTGATGTAAAACAAAAAACATGAAAAAATCGGTGCTTTGGGCGTTCGAGCATCATAAATCGAGCTCCCCCGTCAGCAGGGAGAGGGTGGCAGAGCTTGTATCGTGCCTTGGCGTTCGAGGTTAATTCTCTGTCGGGAATACTGTAGAACCAATTGCATTTAAAATTTTACATTCCCCATGCAGAATGTAAATGAATACACAAAGGCTCCACAGTCTCCGAAGGACAAGAATGAGTGCAGCGAATGGTCTCACGCTCTTGTAGACAAGGAAATGAGGATATAGGGTCTGTCATTACAGTGTTGCACTCCCAAATTATTTTTTGCTACTGCTGTGCACAGCAACATTCTTCATGTTTTATTAAAGTCTAAGTAAACTGATGTGGATCGGGTTATCCAGCAACATATATATATATATATATATATATATATATATATATATATATATATATATATAGTTATTGGTGTGTAATTCGTCCCCTACCGGTGTACACCGGAGGGGACTATAGGTTTGCACGCCATCCCTCCGTCTGTCAGTCCGTCAGTCCGTCAGTCCGTCACGCAAAGAACAGTTTTCCGGACTTCTTTTCTAAACGCTTAATGCTAATAATTTCAAACTTGGCACATGGTTTCCTCATGATAAGTTACAGGTCAAGTTCGAACTTCACGACGTTTCGATCATTTTTAACAAAGTTATGGCACTTTGAACTTTGGTAATTCTGATAATTCTGATGATCCTTAACTCAGTGCCATTTTAAGTTTTAATTTCCTTTAAAAACCAATTTCTCTGCAATAATAGGACCGATTGAGATAACATTTTCACCATATGATGGACTCGGTCTGTAGAATATTTTAATGGTTATTATGACGTCACAGGTCACGTGGTTCGGTCGCCATATTGTTTTTCGCGAAAACACGAAAACCCCTTTTTCTCTGCAACGGCTGAACAGATCGAGGCCAAACTTTGCAGACAGAATCGCATACCCATGACGAACAAAAAAGTCAGCGAGCATGACGTCATGCGTCACATGGTTTCAGAGTTATGACGTTTTCAAGCATGAACCTTTAAAACCGAGCTCCTCCCTCATTTTTGATCCAGTCGAGGGGAAACTTCACAGATCTGTTCAGCACTAAAATGTCCTTTTGGAATTTGCGATAGGGCACGTGGTTTGGCAGATATCGTTCATTAAACGAAATATTTTTTTTTTTAAATGGATATCTCTTGTTTATTCTCGAGTTCTCCTCAAGCCGCACTGCGCGTCCTCAGCCTCGTCTCGCGAACGTCAACAGCGCGACACAGCACGCGCTTTCCGGAGGGGCAGAGCCAAGCCGAGCAACATATATATACACATTGATCATTGATCGTGAACCGGAAAATATAATAAATTACTGATGGTTTCAGAGTTATGACGTTTTTAAGCATGAACCTTTAAAACTGAGCCCCTCCCTCATTTTTGATCCAATCGAGGGGAAACTTCACAAATCTGTTCAGCATGTCAGTCTACTAAAATGTCCTTTTGGAATTTGCGACAGGGCACATAGTTTGGCAGATATCGTTAATTAAACGAAAAAAAAAAATGGATATCTCTTGAATCGCTAGTACCTCAGACCGTGAGTTGGTAATAATTTATATAATTCACACAGTGCAATACGTGCAGGCCGCTCCACGGAGCGACCTTGCGGGCTTATCAACGAGGCGAGGCGTGACACACATGTCTCAGTATACCTCAGATCAAGTTTGAAAACCAGCATCAACCTTGCATAAATTTGCATATTCGATCATTTTTCACAAAGTTATTGGCACTTTGAACTTTGGTAGGGGACATGTATTGCAGCGCAATACTCAGAATGCTTGTTATCCTCACTTTCCCTTTAAAAGGGGTGAGATTATACATATTGTCTTGTCATCAGCGATTGAGATCACCGGCTGACAGTTAACCGAAACGGTCTTTAATTCCGAGGTGAGCAGCCGAAATTGGCGGTTGGCTTGTCACACGCTGGATGGAAGGATGTGAAGCATTTACCTGAACAGAGCACACGGGTTTAATCTGGAACCCACAATGAACAGATACGACACGGAAATTCAACATTAATGATGTAATGAAAATAAATGTAATACGAAAATGTCGAAATAAAAGTTGAGGAAAAACTACAATTCTAAATGAGGTACCTCACACACAGACTCAAATACATACACCAAAGGGGACAAATAAAATAAAATAAAATCCCTTTAACCAGTTGGCACTCAGCTCTGGTCCTAAATGTCTTTTAGGCGCTTGGTGGTCATTGAAACAGGTGAGGTCGGTCGGCGAAAGGACCACGGGTCGAAGCGCACAAAAATGGCGCCGGGCATTCACACGAGCGCACCGAGCCATGAAGCGGCAGCCAAAAACGTGCTCGCGGCTCTCAATTCCTGGCCAGCAAGCACAACGCGGCCCCCAGCTCCCCCAAAGAGCACCACAGACCAACAATACCTCCTCCTCCGACTTTGCCAAAGTTCCCACAAAATCTCCAAAAGCTCTCCTCACAAGCGCATACACCGAGCAAGAACCAACCGAGCCACCCAAGACAGAGCGCCCTTTTTCCTCTCCACTCCCTCTTGAAGCTTCTTGCTCTGACGTCACCCTAACCAATCACAAGCTCAGGGGCATGGCCTGCCAACTCTGCTCCTCCATGCCCCTCATACCACTCTGGGGGAGTAGCCTGCCGGCTTTGCTTGGCGTGAGTGTTCATTAAGGTGTGGCTTACTTGCCGATCGGTAATGTCCGTGTACGGTTGGCGGTTACGGTGGTTTAATGGAGGTTTTGCATGGCCGCCCTTGTAAATGTAAAACGTAAGGGAAAGCGACGAAGGGAAATCACATACTGGGGAAAACTAACCTTAATCCCTGACAAGTTAGCACAGCTTCACCCCTCATGTGAAGACACATAAACAATCTTAAGCTACAGTTTCCCTTCTTAAATACATCGAGATGTCTCCTATGCATCCACGGTCCATGCTATACCTATACAATCCTATCTTTTCTATGGGATTCCTCCATAGACCCGCACAAATGTAACAATATACACAAAAATACATACACACACACATATATATATATATATATATATATATATAATTAATGAATCAATTTTTCTTTAAATAATCAATTGATTAATCAATAAATAATTAATCGATTAATTGATCAATAAATTAAAAATGTTCTTTATAGCCAGATTTAATAATTTATAGTTTTTTTGTGTTGTGTATAGCCAGATCACATGGTCACTGTTATGTCCAAATATCAGCTTCAGAGCTCAAAAGGTGCTTGAGATATTGCCCAGATGAGAAAGAAAATAAATAAGTGATTAATAATGAAAAGAAATAAATAATAATCGTAAAATAATTAAATTATTAATCAACTGGGTAAGAGCATACTACCTAAACCACCACCGTTTCATCCGAATCTGTAACTTAAAAAAAAAATTAACTGTGTAGTAATCGAATAAATAAATAATTGATTGATTAATTGATCAATCAATAAATTGAAAATACCATTTACAGCCAAATAACTTGGTCATTGTAATGTCCAAATATCAGCTTCCTAGCTCAAAAGGTGCCTCAGATAATGGCCCGATGAGAAAAAAAATAAGTACTTAATAAATTGATAAGAATTAATGAATTAATTCATTAATTCATTAATCAAAAAAGAAAAATACTGTTTTTGCCAAAGCACGTGCTCACTATTGAGCCAAAATTTCAGCTTCCTAGCTCAAAGGATGGCTGAGGCATCCCCCGGACAAACAAACAAACAAGAAAACAAAAAATAAAACAAGGCTTGAAAACTGAGCGCGCGTCATCGCCGGGCCCCCTTCGGTGGCCGGTGATGACGTCATGCAGTGGCTGCAGATGGAATAGGAAAGGAGCGGTGTAAAACAGTTAATTAAACACAATTTTCAATGCAACAAATGGAAGTAGATCCTCCCACAGTGGCAAAGCTATAGACAATTATTATGTACAAGGGATTTCAACAAAGCATTCATACTTTAAATTGAAACTAATCACAGAAACACAGAATGAATGAATGATCGTTTTGAGGCCATTTTCCCCTGCAAGAGCAGGGGTTAGCCTTGCGGGCCCCATGACAATCATGGTTCCCTGTTTGAGGAAATGTTTTTATGGCCGGATGCCCTTCCTGACACCAGCCCTTAGTCACCTCTTACAATGCGCAGGGATACGGTGTACCTATTCTAAGCCGGGGTACACACCGTGATCATTCATCCCAGCAAGCTGGTACTCAATTTGCCGACCTCAGAAGGATGACAGGCTGAGTCAACCCCCCCTGGCGTTAATTCAGTGATCGACCGGGATTCGAACCCAGGATCCTAGGTATCCCAAGCCGGCACCCTAACCACTAAGCCAACACCAGGCGTAATCACACAAACACAGGGCAACACAAAATGGGAAATGAGAGCAAATTTTAGGCCTCAGCTTTTCTCTTCCAGGAAAAGTCCTTGCTTCGCACTGGGTTTCTGGACAAAACTAAGGGGAATTATGGACAGGAAAATATAAAAGGGTTCAATCGCACAGTTATGTCGTACTTAGCAGAACGTTGTCCCAGCTTCAGGTCTGTTCGCACATGTTGAACAAACAGACTGCACAAAGTCACAGCACCGACCCCTAGCAGCTTACAACTCTCCGGGTCCTCAAGAGGTAGGAACAACACCCTCTTGTCCTTCAATTATGACTCCTGACTCCTGCACCATGTCTCCAGCTCCTCATCAACGTCTTCTCACGACACGACGTGCTCTCGGTCTTTCAAAACTCAGTCCAGTCACATGGGCACTCACTCGCCCTAGTAGACCTATCTCCTTTTTGTAACAAATTTGACATGAGCAAGGAAGGGGGCTGGCCTACTTCACAACAGCCAATAGGATAGTTGTTGCATCAAGTGTAGGTGTGAATGGTGAAATGGAGCTACCGGGGACGCCTCTTCGTGGTGGTTGTACCCCCCAACGCAAGTCAGGGCCCAAATCTTCCACGTTCTTCCCTGCTGCCCGGATTCGAGAACTGTCCTGGACTATAGAAGAAGAAGAAGCAGCAGAAGAAGAAGAAGAGGAAGAAGAAGAGGAAGAGGAAAACAACACCAACACTTCTTGCATAGGCAGAATCACACCCACCAACCCCCTCCCCCAAAACCTGTCATTCCAGGTCTAATCTAGTTCACACCTTCCTGCCCACACAACTCCGGTTCAAACATACATATCCTCTACCCACACAATTTTATGGCTCATAATCTATCTATAATTCCAGTAATCTCTGTCTGTACGTTTGTACGTTTGTACGTTTGTACGTTTGTACGTTTGTCTGTGACCGCTGTTTCTCGACAACCACGGGTCCGATATACTTTTAACTTGCCAGGTATATTGCTGGGGACCCGAGGATGTGCCTTTTCAAGGTTTCATATTAATCGGACAATTACTTACCGAGCTATGTCCAAAAAACGATTCAACCAATCAGAGAGCAGCGAACGATCGCGTGTGCCGAACGTGGCGGGCACACTCTGCCTCGGATGGCACATTTGAGAGCGTATTCATTTATTTCACGTTTGCAAACTATGTTGGCGTTAAACTATGTTTTACAACTAATAAAAACGAATTTGCGATTCATTCGCTTTCCTGCGCGTTTGTTCACGCGATGGCGATTTCTTTACCAAACTCCGGAAGCCGTTCGCTTTGGACCAAACCATTGCATGTAAATAGAGGGGGGGGATTGTCACCACTCGCAAGCCGTTCGCTTTGGACCAAACCATTTCATGTAAATAGAGGGGGGGGATATAATTTTAGATATAGATATAGTACGGGCATGCCCTAGTCTATCTATAATTCCAGTAATCTCTGTCTGTCTGTCTGTCTGTACGTTTGTTTGTCTGTGACCGCTGTTTCTCGACAACCACGGGTCCGATATACTTGAAACTTGCCAGGTATATTGCTGGGGACCCGAGGATGTGCCTTTTCAAGGTTTCATATTAATCGGACAATTACTTACCGAGCTATGTCCAAAAAACGATTCAACCAATCAGAGAGCAGCGAACGATCGCGTGTGCCGAACGTGGCGGGCACACTCTGCCTCGGATGGCACATTTGAGAGCGTATTCATTTATTTCACGTTTGCAAACTATGTTGGCGTTAAACTATGTTTTACAACTAATAAAAACGAATTTGCGATTCATTCGCTTTCCTGCGCGTTTGTGTACGCGATGGCGATTTCTTTACCAAACTCCGGAAGCCGTTCGCTTTGGACCGAACCATTTCATGTAAATAGAGGGGGGGGGGATTGTCACCACTTGCAAGCCGTTCGCTTTGGACCAAACCATTTCATGTAAATAGAGGGGGGGGATATAATTTTAGATATACGTATATATAGTACGGGCATGCCCTAGTCCTTTAAAAATACACCAAGCATTCAAAACGAATACTACCATTGTTGCCTTGTAAATTTCACGACGATGCACCACATTCTCCACGATGCTGCACCCACAAGCTCATATAACAACCCCGACATGTTAAATAAACCATAACCTTCTGCCTTCTGCGAACGTCAGATATCGGTGCATTGAAATGTAAAAGGAACAAAACCATTTTACCTTGCACCTCTTTGAGCATGTTGCAGACGTGGCTTGACCTAGTGTGCCCAAAATAAAGATGGTGGGAATGTTGCTACTTGTGAATGCAATTACTGCATTCAGAATATGGTCAGACAGGTGTAACGACTTTGGTTTTGTCTTTGTATGAACAGGCTCGTGTATTTTGCGCTTTGCGATCGGTGTATGTCCACCTTGGCAAGTGCAAGGCAGGGAGTGCAGCAGGAAGGGGAACAACGCACAAGCTTTGTAGAGACATTGCAATAAGCTTACAAAAGGTATGGGTGACGTGAGACTCGCCAGCTCAAGCCGATGCTGGCAGCTGTTGACGTTGTTCGCAGCTAATTGGAACATCAGCGGAGAGAGGGAAGAGCCACGTTGCTTGTTTCTCGAGGTTGTGTGGATGTGTCGAGCTCCGAGATAAAAAGGGACCGTAAACCGTGTTGTATGTTGGTGCTGCACAGTATATAGGGTGTTGTTATAGGGTTCGTGCTGCACCGTATATAGGGTGTTGTTATAGGATTCGTGCTGCACCGTATTAGGGTGTTGTTATTGGGTTCGTGCTGCACCGTATATCGGGTGTTGTTATAGGATTCGTGCTGCACCGTATATAGGGTGTTGTTATTGGGTTCGTGCTGCACCGTATATCGGGTGTTGTTATAGGATTCGTGCTGCACCGTATAGAGGGTGTTGTTATAGGGTTCGTGCTGCACGATATATAGGGTGTTGTTATAGGGTTCGTGCTGTACGATATTATAGGATGTTGTTGAGGGTTCGTGCCGCACAGTATATAGGATGTTGTTATAGGGTTCGTGCTGCACGATATATAGGGTGTTGTTATAGGGTTCGTGCTGCACGATATATAGGATGTTGTCATAGGGCTTGTGTTGCACCGTATATAGGGTGTTGTTATAGGGTTCGTGCTGCACAGTATATATGGTGTTGTTATAGGGTTCGTGCTGCACCGTATATAGGGTGTTGTTATGGTTCGTCCAACACCATGTATAGAGAGTCGTAGGTTCATGCCATATCATATATAGGATGTTGCGGGTTCATGCCATATCGCATATGGTGTATTGTGGTTTCATACCGCACCATATATAGGATGTTGTGGGTTCGTACCACACCATATATAATAGGGTGTCACGGGTTCATGCTTCACCGTATATATATATATATATATATATATATTGTTACGGCCTGCGGATAAGGATGTTGGTTTGCCGAGCGGATGGCACCGTGGCCTAACAGTTACCCCGATTACCCCGATCCCCGAACGTTGGCCGGATCACGCCACAGCTATTCAATATGGAAAAGACAAAAGCGACACGGATGTGAAGAAGAAGACGAAAAAAAGGTTGAAAATACTACTAAATTTATTCCTACTATATACAGGCTCAAAATAACCAAGGAAGAAGGAAAGATTAATAAAATAATATACAGAAGATTTTAGACACAGTGCAACCTAGCTTATACAAACTTAATTAAATACCCAGGGACAAAACAAACAGAACAAACTCACGTACACAAACAGGATGGACAGGCAGGAGGTGGATGGATGGAGGAAGAGGAAAGTCCAAGGGGTCCTGCAGCACGATCGGTGCGTTTGGCAGCCGCCGTTCCTTCGCGGCCCTGCTCAAAACCGCCATCCAGGCCCCAAGCGGCTGTTGAGTGTTGTTGCTGCTGTGGACGTCACGTGCTCTGCCAGGACTACAACAGGCTTTGTGCTTCCCTGGATGATGATCTCCTTAATGTTCTCTATGTTCTTTTGCTCACATGCCAGCCTCGGACTCTGTTCGGAAAAGCACCAGCTCAGGAACAAACATCAGTCCACTTGATCAGCCGTTGCTGTGTACAAAGCTTCCTTGGGTGATATCAATGTACTCTCGCAGTTGGTTCTCTTACAGTTGGTTCTCTCTGGATGATCTTTTTACACAACTCAGCAACTACTCCACCCTACAATGTCCTTGCACGCGCGCTTTTATAGCGCCTCCGGCGATCAAGCCGCCGGCCTTCAGGACACGCCCATCGGTGTGCTCACCTCAGCCCTGGTTGGTCGCGCGACCCTCTGGCTCTGCCCGTGATGACGACGGGCGGGCACGCCTTTCTTCCCTGACCCGAGCACATGTTCAATGGTGGTTTTGGAGGGGATGTAATTTGCAATCGAGGCTTGGCAATGATGAAAGGGGATCTACTCTTATTTAATGCAGTGCAATGGAGTGTCATCTTAATGGAAGACAAGGCCTTACCCTAATACACATAATAAGATATAACTATCAACCAGGGGGAAATCTATGATTGGCTGACGTGTATGCTTTATGGAATTAACTACGGGAACGCCCTTTGACCTTTATACAACACTGGAGGCAGGAGGGTCCAGACTAAAGCAATAATTCACACAATTTATGATACAATACAACACAATAAAAAAACACAATCCTCATATCCGCAACACTGCACCCTCCTCCTCTTAGGCACGTCCCGGGCCTATAACTTTAACTTAGTGTGACACGTAGGTGTAGTTCCCTCTACTTTTAACCTGACCCTGAGTGCGACAGTTTTAAAACATAAATAAATATGTCCCGCTGCTCCATTGCACCCTACCTAACAGACTCACGCCCACAGCTAACCGAATTGCGGAATGGTCTTCAAACTATACACTGACGGTGGGGAGCATTATTTACAATGACGTTACTTTATTTACAAAACTAACCCAGGACCTGTGATTGTTCTTTTGGGGGGGGGAGAGACAGTCTGCTCTGCATCAATGCACCATGAAAGCACCCATAAATGCACCAAAACACCCTCAAGCACCAATCGGTGCACAGTTATCACTGTTCACTGAATAAAAATAAAAACAACAACCCCTAACCCTGCAGGTGGTCTCTTGCTCTTCGGCTCCCTCTGCTGGCTATTTGCTATTTTCCTGGTGTTGTCATCTTCCTTTGCTGGCGGCCTATTTGTTACAATAAAATGCACCCAACATGTCCATTTTTATTTTATTTATGGCCCACAGGGCCGACTAGTGTGGTTCACCTGTGGGGCATCGGTGCCCTGTGATCAAGGTCCGCCAGCAAGATTTCGGGCCTTCACGGCCGGTTCCAGCAGAGAGGCCCTGCCCCAACCCATGGGGTCCATAAGTGGTGCTCGGCCACAGACATGTGGTCCATAATGTGGTGCATCGATGCAGACAGCTGGTTCTGGGAGTTCTGGGCGCACAATGGCGGAATCACGCACGCCCCCTCGGCGCCCAGTGGCGCACAGGTCCTCATGTGGGAGACAAAAGGGGGGACAGACAGATGAGCGAGGGGTAAGGTCACAAGGGTACACATCAATAAGGCAATGCAAGGTGAAGTGCGTATGGAGAGCGAAGTGAGAAAGCTCGTCCCTACCGTACGTCACCCCCCCTGTCACCTACACTACCCTTGCCCTTACCCCATATGTACAACAACCTACACCTTTACAAATTCGTCACTACTGTCATGTCTTCCACATATTTCTTCGATACCAAATTCGTCTCCACAATCCCTCTAACTAAAATTTGCCATCACCAATTCATCATCAATCCTCATAAGGAGGGAGAGATGGAACATCAAGCACAATGTCACACCCACGTCATGATGCGTCTCACAATCCAAAACATTTGCATCAAAAATAATAACAGAAACAACCTGGCATGGTGTGGAGGTACGTCATCTCAGGTGAGTGGATGCAGATGGTGCGAGGAGACTTCAATCCTAACTATCCTCTAAATGACTTTAACACACTTTACACTACCCGGGGTCTTTCCCTGCCAATCCATTGGCCACTTACTCTATGTGGTTTTAAAAACCAAATTCCCATTGACCAACTGTGGTGCTTCTCAATTTGGGGTCTCACTCCCCCGATTCAACTCCCTGTGCCCTTGCACAATTTCAGGACTGGGGCAGGAAGCTCTCCCAGCAGGTCTACCCACCTGCACACCTCCACCACTGCAGTTGCCACCCGAACTTACCTAGCTCCTCACCCTAACCTATCTAACTGGGGAAGGCCCCTCCTGGCTCTGTCACCCCTCGGTGCCCTCTGGCACTGGGCTACCCGGGTCCGTCCTCCGGATCCTCGGGCCCCATCCACAACAACTCTACCGGCTCCCAAAGCCCACCTGCGGCCTCACCTGGCCGACATCCTCACAGTGGTGGAGTGCCCAAACCAACTACACACACTAACAGGCTACACGCCCAGCCATTTCCACAACACTAATGCACCCATCACTACACTCCTGTGCAACTACCCGCACCACAGATGCCAATATCCAACCACAATTTACCTGTACCCTCTACCTAACACTTACACTACCCGCCCCGGGTATTCGTGATGGGGGTCCATCCTTCCCCCATTCACACCTTCGCACCATCCACTCCACTCCATAGTTTCCACCATACTCACTCCACGACCATCCATTCCAATACTCCATATATTCCATACCATTTATTCCACACAACCATTCTCCATACACCTGTTGTTGCACACCTGTGCAATCACACCTGGTGCCACCTGCACCCTCCTTCCTTCCTGGACCATTTGGTCAGCACAATACTCATCACCATCACTCACTCAAACACTGCTCCATCCACCTGTCCAGTTGCACACCTGTGCAATCACACCTTTTAACCATACACACGGCATCATCTAATCTACCTGTTGCCCTGCTAATTTAGTGCTCCCCGTCTTCCCTTTAAACTAAGCACATACCACGTCATTATCATCCACTCTAATCTACCTGCGCCCCCACTACAGGTATCAGTCACTACCTAACCTTAACGTTACCTAAGGTCATCTTCTCTAGATCCCTATCATTATATCCTAACCCTCCCGGGCTAGTTTTCACTGCCATAAACCCCATAAGACTAGTGCTCCTTTGCCCCCGCTGTGAGAGATGGCAGAATTGCCATCCCCCCACATCGGGTATCTCTCACTATAAATTTTGCTCGTCCAAATTCAACAAATCAAAAATTTGCCAATCGTCTGCCAATCGTCTGCCAATCCTCACTCTGCCAATCATCACTGCCAATCCTCAAATTTTGCTTTGCAATTTCGGGTCCAAACCACTATCCTCGTCATCAGTCTTCTCACTAGTGCCTCTCGGTGCGCCAATTCACTTCTAAAGCTTGGCTTCGTAAAGCCGAGCAATGAATGCGGGTTGTTTGGTGCCAGCGGCTGGATACGTCCGTCACTCGGTGCAGGGAAGGAGGTTTACCCGGGCCGAGATCCCACGCACCACCTCGGCACGGAGCCATCCAATGGCCCGATCTCGACCTGCCGGAACGCCTCAACAAAAAGGGGTCGCCATGACGACCCTTCCTATCGGGCTGCCCGCTCCGCCTAGTGGAGCACGGACGCGACCGTTCAAAGCGAGGCCCAGCATGGATCGCGTACGGCGGTTCTTTCGAAACCGCGGTGGTTCGGATCCCCGCTGGTCCTCGCGGCACGCGAAGCTGCTCGGCGCGCACCGAGGGCCAGATTCGGCTAAATGTCGTTCTAACCGCTAACCCGGTTACCGTCGATGCTTCACCTGCATGCTCACACGCATACGCTACCCCTTTCACCCTCACCGAGCTTGGTGCTCCAACGCCGCCCGTACACCCCGCGTACTTCGCTATTGCACTCGTTCTTTCGCTCACAGACTTGGTCACACACCTGACCACCGCACACCTTTGCACACACTCGTCGTTCGCACACCTCACCAACACACCTCTTCGCGCCCCCTCCTCGGTCACCTCCTCTGTGACAACCACAGGTGTGCTCTCACTTGCACACCCAACCACGTGCCTCACGACCAACTCCAGCGTGCATTCCCATACGCGTTCTATCATTCCAGGTGTGCATCCCTCCATTCCAGGTGTACATCACATCCTCTCTCACCTGCCACAACCAACTTACGCTCCGTGTCACTCTTACTACTCTCACCACCACTCTTGACAGCGCACTCTTTCCCCATGCACCCGTCCGTTACACACCTTCCTCGCGCATCCTCTTGCGCACACTCTCCCGTTACATCCTCTGTAACACTCACCACAGGCGTGCATTCTCCCTTACTCTTGACAGCGCACTCTTTCCCCATGCACCCGTCCATTACACACCTTCCTCGCGCATCCACTTGCGCACACTCTCCCGTTACTTCCCCCGTAACACTCACCACAGGTGTACATTCTTCCTTACTTTTGACAGCGCACTCTTCCCTCATGCACCCGTCCGTTACACACCTTTCTCGCGCATCCTCTTGCGCACACTCTCCCGTTACTTCCTCCGTAACACTCACCACAGGTGTACACTTTCTTATTACATCCTCTGTAACACTCCTCACGACGCGCTTCCATGTGCCCCCTCGCACACGCGCTACGACCGACTCACTCTCGACAGCACACACACTCCTTGGCGCACACTTTTTCCTCACACACCCCAGAGTCGGACATTCTCGCACACCTCCTCCTTCGCACACCGTACCTGTCGCACACTTCACCAACGGCCTCTCACGAACACCCGGATCCAAATCAACCCCCAAGCCGACTGAAGCTCCCCTCACATCATATACATTTCCTCGTATATCGCCACTCACCTTGGCACCTCGTCGTCGCACCTCCTCTGCCACCTGCAAACTCTTTATTTGGTTAGTGAGCACATCATCACGATTCGAGCACAGACCTTGTACCAATTCCATTACCTCCTCCTTTATCTCCTTTTTAGTTTCCCTTAGTCTCTTCTTAATTTCACTCACCCCTTCTTCCACCTCCTCTAATTTTTCCTTTACCTCCTTCATCTCCCGGTGCGCCCCATCTATCTCTTCCTCTAACGCCACTTTAACCGTTTCTATGTGCGTCCTCACCTCTCGGTCCTTCGTCTCCGTTACTTCTGTCACCTCTTCCAACTTCTTCGTCAACCCCTCATGTACCATCTGACATTCCTTCTGTGTCGCTATTAATTCATTTTTTATGTCTTTTTGTGTCGCTTTTAACCCCCCGATTATTGCAGTGTTCTTTTCCACTTGGTCCACGAGTTCGTTTTGTCCCACTGTCAGCTGTTCTACTCCCCTCGTCAGACCCTCTATTCCCCCCTGTAACCTAGCCGTATTATTCCTCACCTCTTTCTCCATACGCTTTTCACCTCGCTTTACCTCCTCGCGTACCCCCGAGACCTCCTCACTTACACCTCGTCGTATCTCCTCCTTCATCTCCTCCCTCTCTTTTGTAGATGCCACCCTCATCTGTCCCAATTCATCCCTCTGAGCATCCAATTTGGTTTCTACCCCGATTTTCACCTCCTCTATCTGCTCTCCCATTTGTTTAATTTCTCGGGCGGATTGCTCCCCTATTTCCCGCAATTTGCCTTCCATTCTATCTTCTAGCCCCCTTAACCCATTTTTCACCTCCTCTATCTGATTCTCCTGGGCAGCCATTCTATTTTCCACCCCCGTTAACCCATGTTTCACCCCTTCTATCCCATTGTCTAACCCCTCAAATTTATTGTCTAACCCCTCAAATTTCTTGTCTAACCCCTCAAATTTTTTGTCTAACCCCTCAACGGTACCCCTCGCTTCGTCCCTCATTGCTCCCATCATTCTGCTTTCCAATCCTCCGATTTGGTTTCCCAATTGCTCACTATTCTTGTCCATAAGGGCCTTCATTTGCATCATAAAAAGGTTCAAATCCACCGGTGGCGCTGCTACGGTCGCGGGCGCGGTCGCCGTAGCCATGTGCGAGGCGCCATTTTGCGCGCCCGTAACCTCGTGCGCGAGAGCGCCATTTTGCGTGCCTGAAACCTCCTCAACCACCTCCTCATTGCCCTCCTCCACATACAGTTCCCCCAGGTCCTGGGTCGATTCTACCCCGTCTATCTCTCCCACCGACATCCCGTCGCCTTGACCAGCCATGGCGCGATTTCAAAATTCGGGTTTTGTAAAACAAAACAAATTTCAGTCGCTCGTAATTTTGAGCGCGTTAAGCGCGCTTCGGGTCCGTTCCCGCTCCCGACACCAATTGTTACAGCCCGCGGATAAGATGTTGTGTTTGCCGAGCGGATGGCCCCGCGGTCGTACAGTTACCCCGACTACCCCGATTCCCGAACGTTGGCCGGATCGCGCCACAGATATTCAATGGGGAAAAGACTAAGGCGACACGGATGTGAAGAAGAAGCAGACAAAAAGGTTGGAAATACGAATATAATTTATTTGCTATTTACAGGCTCAAAAAAAACCAAGGAGAAGGAAAGATAATAAAATAATTTACAGAAGATTTTAGACACAGTGCAACCTAGCTTATACAAACTTAATTAAATACCCAGGGACAAAACAAACAGAACAAACTCACGTACACAAACAGGATGGACAGGCAGGAGGTGGATGGCTGGAGGGAGAGGAAAGTCCAAGGGGTCCTGCAGCACGATCGGCGCGTTTGGCAGCCGCCGTTCCTTCGTGGCCCTGCTCAAAACCGCCGTCCAGGCCCCAAGCGGCTGTTGAGTGTTGTTGCTGCTGTGGCCGCCGCTGCTGCTGCTGCTGTGGACGTCACGTGCTCTGCCAGGACTACAACAGGCTTTGTGCTTCCCTGGATGATGATCTCCTTAATGTTCTCTATGTTCTTTTGCTCACATGCCAGCCTCGGACTCTGTTCGGAAAAGCACCAGCTCAGGAACAAACATCGGTCCACTTGATCAGCCGTTGCTGTGTACAAAGCTTCCTTGGGTGATCTCAATGTACTCCCGCAGTTGGTTCTCTTACAGTTGGTTCTCTCTGGATGATCTTTTTACACAACTCAGCAACTACTCCACCCTACAACGTCCTTGCGTGCGCGCTTTTATAGCGCCTCCGGCGATCAAGCCGCCGGCCTTCAGGACACGCCCATCGGTGTGCTCACCTCGGCCCTGGTTGTTCGCGCGACCCTCTGGCTCCGCCCTTGATGACGACGGGCGGGCACGCCTTTCTTCCCCGACCCGAGCACATGTTCAATGGTGGTTTTGGAGGGGATGTAATTTGCAATCGAGGCTTGGCAATGATGAAAGGGGATCTACTCTTATTTAATGCAGTGCAATGGAGTGTCATCTTAATGGAAGACAAGGCCTGACCCTAATACACATAATAAGATATAACTATCAACCAGGGGGAAATCTATGATTGGCTGACGTGTATGCTTTATGGAATTAACTATGGGAATGCCCTTTGACCTTTATACAACACTGGAGGCAGGAGGGTCCAGACTAAAGCAATAATTCACACAATTTACGATACAATACAACACAATAAAAAAACACCATCCTCATATCCGCAACAATATATATATATATATATATATATATATATATATATATATATATATATATATATATATATATATATATATATATATATATACAGACTTGGCATTTAATATGGAATATTTTTTTTGTCGGGGTGAACTTACTTTTCAAGATGTCTTAGAACCAAAAGTTCATTGGAATATGTTGAAATTATTCTAGATTTTGTTAATGTGACCTTTAAAAGAAACAAAAACCACATTTGACATTTCGAAACAAATAAATTGATCCTTGAAAGTGATGTAAACTGATATCGAACTCAAATGATGGACAGTACTGTGTTAAACTTATGTACGTTTTCCAGAAGTATCTGTTTATTTTGCACATTAGCCAAAAAATTTTTTTAACAAAAACAAAAGTTAAATTACGACTGGGATTACGGACAGGAAAATTAGAGTTCAGTACTTCGTGTAACCACCACGAGCATTCAGGAGAGCACGTACACGTTGATGCATGCTGTTCACGAGATTTGCCAAGGTTTGGATAGGAATCGCTTGCCATGCAGTGACAATAGCCTGCTGCAATTCACGCACAGAGGTTGGCTGCTGGTCCAATGGTCAATTTGACGCGTTAATTCTTCCCACAAGTTCTCTATCGGATTCATATCCGGGAACATGGCAGGCCACTCCATATGCTCTACACCATGGTCAGCAAGAAAGTGTTGGATCATGCGAGCATGATGAGGCCGTGCATTGTCATCTTGGAAGACAAAGTTTCCTCGAAAGGCTGCACGAGCAAATGGAAGCAATGTTTCTTCCAGAATGGCCCTGTACTTGAACTGGTTCAGGTTTCCATTCAGAACAACCAGGTCAGTTTTGCCACCTGCATGAAAAGCAGCCCAAACGGTCACCCCACCACTTCCAGCTTGGACTCTTGGCACTATACAATCTTCGTTGTAGGCTTCATGCACTTGTCTGCGCACTCGGATGTGGCCAACTTGACGACAGACCAGAAATCTAGACTCGTCACTGAAGATCACGTGGTTCCAGTGTCCTGGCTGCCATTGACGGTGCTCTCTGGCCCACTGCAATCGGCGCTGGCACTGTTGTCTGGTCAGGTGTGGCTTTCTCATGGGACGCCTGGCACAATAGCCTGCTTGAACCAGTCTTTGGTTGACTAGCCTTCTGGATACAGGCACATTTGTCAGTTGCTGCCACTCAGCCCTAAGCCGATGAGCTGACTTGGTAGGGCCATTGCGGACTAACCGGTGCAGCTGGCGATCATCCCTCCTTGTGGTTCTGCAGGGACATCCTGGCCTCGGTATTGGAGTAGGGACACCCCTCTGAGCCTTTCGTTTCAGGATCTTTGACACCTGACCTTGAGTGATGCCATACTTCCGAGCAATAGCACGCTGTTTCATGCCGTAATTTCGTAAAGCCACCACTCCATGATAAACAGCATTGTCGAGTTGACGGACCATCTCCGGAGCAAGCGGCAATAACTTTTGGAGACGTGCAGCATTTGTTTTCCACTAATACAGAACGCAACAACCCTTGTATACCCAACTGTGAAGCCAATCGTCAAATGCACCTGTCCGTACATTTTGCCACGCCACCTGTGATATAATCCTGTTGTTGACTTCTTGCTGCGATAGACAATCAGTGACATGGTTTTTTTAACAAATAAATCACCAAAGTGTAAAGGAAACTCACCACATTGATATACTGAGTTAAGAAAGTAAATCTAAGTCAAGAAAAAAAAAATATTCCTTATTAAATGCCAAGTCTGTATATATATATATATATATATATATATATATTGTCCTGTTCCTGGTAATTGAAATCTTCCAAGGAACAAATAGCTAAACAAGCTGTTACTCCGAGGCGTTCAATCAAAAATACAGCGGAGAATACGCGTGGGGGAGCAAGAGGGAGTGGGAACCGGAGCCTTACCTGAACGGCTTCCACCCGGCAGCCTTCACCCTGTAATAAATAACTCAAACAAAACGGAATTAAAATGTACAAAAATAAACAGGTTTCTTAAAGAAATGCACGATAAACTAAATTCCTAACTTGAGGGACCCTCCACACCAGACCCAAACATGGACAAATGGAAATATAATGATGTAAAAATAAAAGGTGTAATTTAATTGCACTTAACTCAACTCGATCGGTGCATCACGTCAGGACTCTTCCAGGCCCCGGGCGCGCAGTCTGGACGCGGCGCCGTTCTTGGCGGGAAAGTGCGCTCGTTCGTTGGCGCGAGTAGGCCTCAGTCCGCCCTTGTTTCACTAGGCCGCGCCTGTTGGTGTGAAGTAGGCCTACCGCGCGAAGTGAACAGCAGTCGTGCAGCCCGCTCTTCCACACCGTGCTCATCCACCCGTCCTCCACACGGAAACTGCAGTTCCCGGGCTGCGGTTGTGCCTCTGTACTACCACCAGCAACATCTCCAAAACGTGGCCGTTTACGATCGCTCCCTTGAGCCTCAGAGCTAAATGCCACCGTTCGTACGAGGTTAAGGGTGAGAATGTGCAAGTTGGAATCGCGGCCGTTCGCTGTCGTCTTTGGTAGGACAAGGCACACGAGAGCGATAAAGGACGGTCAGAGCGAGCAGCCAAGGAGAAGAGAGGACAATGTCCGCTCGATCGAGAAGCCAAGAAGAAGAGAAGGGAAGAAGAAAAATGTCCGCTAGCTCATGAAGCCCAGGAGAAGACCAGAGCGAAGGAAGGAAAATGTCCGCTGGCTTGTTTCTTTAGCGTCCAGGCTCTGACGTCATCTGGGGCCCCCCGCCAATCAGCGAGTCGTATCTTATCCATCCTTCCCGTCAATCAAAACCCCGCCCAATCACGGCTCCTCGGCGCGTGGCCTCGGCCTGCCCGACCTGTGCGCTTCCCAAGTCGGGGTTGTCAGCGGTAGGGCTTGATGCATGACTTACGGTTAGCTTTTTAATTAGTGAGTTTAACTGCGGGTGATTGCGTGGCTTGCCTATGTGTCAATGGTGTGGTGCCAAAAGGGACATAGGAAATAAATTACAGAGGTAACGACATACAAGGGATAAATTACCATAATCCCTGATCTAATTAACATACCCCACACCTCGTCATGGGGAGGAAGACACCTTAATCCGAACACACGGTCTACTGGATCCCTGCTTATAGTACATTGAGTTGGTGCTCTTCTTCGCGACAGTGGGAGAACACTAATCTATACAAATCTACCTGGACTAAAGTATCCCTACCTCCACAAACGTAACTATATACAGACTTGGCATTTAATTTGGAATTTTTTTTTGTGGGGGTGAACTTACTTTTCAAGATGTCTTAGAACCAAAAGTTCATTGGAATTATGTTGAAATTATTCGAGATTTTGTTAATGTGACCTTTAAAAGAAACAAAAACCACATTTGACATTTCGAAACAAATAAATTGATCCTTGAAAGTGATGTAAACTGATATCGAACTCAATTCATGGACAGTACTGTGTTAAACTTCTGTACGTTTTCCAGAAGTATCTCTTTATTTTGCACATTAGCCAAATTTTTTTTTTAACAAAAACAAAAGTTAAATTACGACTGGGATTATGGACAGTAAAATTACAGTTCAGTACTTCATGTAACCCCCACGAGCATTCAGGAGAGCACGTACACGTTGAGGCATGCTGTTCACGAGATTTGCCAAGGTTTGGATAGGAATCGCTTGCCATGCAGTGACAATAGCCTGCTGCAATTCACGCACAGAGGTCGGCTGCTGGTCCAAGTGGTCGATTTGACACGTTAATTCTGCCCACAAGTTCTCTATGGGATTCGTATCCAGGGACATGGCAGGCCACTCCATATGCTCTACACCACGGTCAGCAAGAAAGTGTTGGATAATGCGAGCACAATGAGGCCGTGCATTGTCATCTTGGAAGACAAAGTTTCCTCGAAAGGCTGCACGAGCAAATGGAAGCAATGTTTCTTCCAGAATGGCCCTGTACTTGAACTGGTTCAGGTTTCCATTCAGAACAACCAGATCAGTTTTGCCCCTGCATGAAAAGCAGCCCAAACGGTCACCCCACCACCTCCAGCTTGGACTCTTGGCACTATACAATATTTGTTGTAGGCTTCATGCACTTGTCTGCGCACTCGGACACGGCCATCTTGACGATAGACCAGAAATCTAGACTCGTCACTGAAGATCACATGTTTCCAGTTTCCTGGCTGCCATTGACGGTGCTCTCTGGCCCACTGCAATCGGCGCTGGCGGTGTTGTCTGGTCAGGCGTGGCTTTCTCAGGGGACGCCTGGCATGATAGCCTGCTTGAACCAGTCGTTGGTTGACTAGCCTTCTGGATACAGGCACATTTGTCAGTTGCTGCCACTCAGCCCTAAGCCGATTAGCTGTCTTGGTACGGCCATTGCAGACTAACCGGTGCAGCTGGCGATCATCCCTCCTTGTGGTTCTGCGGGGACGTCCTGGCCTCGGTATTGGAGTAGGGACACCCCTCTGAGCATTTCGTTTCAGGATCTTTGACACCTGACCTTGAGTGATGCCATACTGCTGAGCAATAGCACGCTCTTTCATGCCGTAATTTCGTAAAGCCACCACTCCATGACAAACAGCATTGTCGAGTTGACGGACCATCTCCGGAGGAAGCGGCAATAACTTTTGGAGACGTGCAGCATTTGTTTTCCACTAAAACAGAACGCAACAACCCTTGTATACCCGACTGTGAAGCCAATCGTCAAATGCACCTGTCCGTACATTTTGCCATGCCACCTGTGATATAATCCTGTTGTTGACTTCTTGCTGTGACAGACAATCAGTGACATGGTTCTTTTAACAAATAAATCATCAAAGTGTAAAAGAAACTCACCAGATTGATATACTGAGTTAAGAAAGTAAACCCAAGTCAAGAAAAAAAAAATATTCCATATTGAATGCCAAGTCTGTATATAGATATATATACTTAACAACTTACTCATATATATATATATATATATATGTATATATATATATATATATATATATCTATATATATATATATATATATATATATATATATATATATATATATCTATATATATATATATATATATATATATATATATATATATATATATATATACATACATATACATATGGCACGAGCAGTGGTATCCAGCGTTTCCCGGTGCTGTTCTAATGCTCTTGTCATTTTGAAGAAATCCATTTTTTTGTGGGTGTCTAAAACACCATCCGATACCATCTAAAGAATGGGGTCAGGTATCATTTAATATTACCTTTCACATAGCTACAAAGGCTTAGGCACGATAGAGTGATTCAAAAAAAAAATAAACTTTTTGTTTCCAAATTTAATTTATTAATTTATTTTTTTGCTTAAAAACTCCATGTCGTTCACTGATGAACTTTTGAAAGTTTGATGAAGCTCCGTTTGGCCACCTCTGATAAAAATGGCAACACAGATAGACAGACGAACATCTCTCATAGTAGAGATTGCTGGTTCACGCAGCACCATAGAAGTTTTGCGGGTTCATGCTACCTATATAGAGGGTGGTAACGGGTTTGTACCACATTGTGTATAGGATGTCGGGGGCTCTTGCTGCACAATGTAGGGTATCGCGAGCTCATGCAGGAAAAAGGCGCACAAGTGTCAGATCCACATCAGGCAGGTCCAACCCCAAAGAGGTCAACCCCAAAGCCCATCAAAACTGGCCCACGTGTGTGCCGATACTGCAGACCTAATGCCATTTGCGGCTTGACACCACTTGCTGTCTGGAAGCTGTTTTCTGTTTCCGAGAAACGATGCGAGTCTCAAGGAGGTCCTCAAAGTGAAGGCGTAGGTTTTGGAGGGCAACGACCTGAGGTCGTGCACCCTGCGAATCGAGGTTTGAGTCTCGCAACTTGAAAGCGTTTTGCTATTATCTCCAATCGAAGTCTCTGCCGATCACAGCTCGGCCTGTTGGTGTGTTCATGCATGGGAAACATTTCACCTGACCTCCATAAGGGCTCCATGTGTGTGTGCACCTTCAGGGCAATGCCCCTTGACCTGCTTCTGAAGTTCTATAGTGGTTGTGATCTTCACAGGGCAGCACCACTCACCCATGATGGCGGTATTTCTACATCTTTTGTTCAAAACAAAAGTACGTTTCAACACAGCAACAAGTGCAAGATCAAATGGGCCTGCAGCAAAACACTTTACAGGTTTATTCTAGTACTATATGCAACATGTGGTCAAGTTTGATGTGCGAATACTTTTCGTGAAGTCAATGGGCTTGACCTCAGAAAAAGTTGATGGATAGTTTTATTAATGTCAGTAAATCGATTAATGTTAGCATCTAAACAATAGATCATCATTGTCTTACCTTTCTCTCATGTTCGGTTACAGACTTACTCCATTACAACGAACTTTGGCATCTAAATTTTTTTCATTTTTATTAATTCCGCTACCGAAGGTCTCCAGGTACTGCATGACGTCATTGCCAGGGGCTGAAGGGAGTACTCAGTTTTCACTCGGTTTGTTACCTCTGCCACCAAAGGTGGATGGAGGTTATGTTTTCACCACCGTCTGCATGTTTGTCTGTCTGTCTGTCTGTGAATAAGATATACCAAAAAGTTGTGGACCCATTCGGACGAAATTTGGCACAGATGCAGCGTTTGTGGCAAGGAGGAGATTATTAGGTTTTGGTGAAGATCCGGATTCGGATTCGGCTACTAGAATCTCTAAAGTGATTCTTCACCATTGGGAGATAGGGCGAAAAACGATACATAGCAGGATATCTAAAAAGTTGTGGACGAATTTGGACAAAACTTGGTGGACAGGTTGGGTGTCTGACAAGGAAGAATCGATTCAATTTTGGTGAAGATCTGAATATGGATTCGGATATGAGAATTATTTAATTTTCTGAATGATTCTTCACCAGTGGGAGATGGGGCTAAAACCAACATATAGCAGGTTATCTCAAAAAGTTGTGGACGGATTTGGACAAAACTTGGTGGACACGTTGTATGTCTGATAAGGAAGAATCGATTCGATTTTGGTGAAGATCTGAATATGGATTCGGATATGAGAATTATTTAATTTTCTGAATGATTCTTCACCATTGAGTGATAGGGCTAATACCAACATATTGCAGGACATCAAGAAGAGTTGTGGACGGATTTGGACAAAACTTGGTGGACACGTTGTGTGTCTGACAAGGAAGAATCGATTCGATTTTGGTGAAGATCCGAATATGGATTCGGATAAAAGAATTATTTAATTTTCTGAATGATTCTTCACCATTGAGTGATCGGGCGAATACCAACATATTGCAGGATATCTCAAAAAGTTGTGGACGGATTTGGACAAACATTGGTGGACACGTTGTGTGTCTGACAAGGAAGAATCGTTTCGATTTTGGTGAAGATCTGAATATGGATTCGGATAAAAGAATTATTTAATTTTCTGAATGATTCTTCACCATTGAGTGATCGGGCGAATACCAACATATTGCAGGATATCTCAAAAAGTTGTGGACGGATTTGGACAAAAATTGGTGGACACGTTGTGTGTCTGACAAGGAAGAATCCTTTCGATTTTGGTGAAGATCTGAATTTGGATTCGGATATGAGAATTATTTAATTGTCTGAATGATTCTTCACCATTGAGTGATCGGGCTAATACCAACATATTGCAGGACATCTCAAAAAGTTGTGGACGGATTTGGACAAAACTTGGTGGACAGGTTGTGTGACTGACAAGGAAGAATCGATTCGATTTTGGTGAAGATCTGAATCTGGATTCGGATATGAGAATTATTTAATTTTCTGAATGATTCTTCACCATTGAGTGATCGGGCGAATACCAACATATTGCAGGATATCCCAAAAAGTTGTGGACGGATGATTTTGATTAAATGTGATTCTGTATTGTGATTTTCTGGTGTACTCTAGGATACAAAGTATAAAATGTTCACCTCGCCGGGGTATTCTCCCCACTGAGTGCAGTTCTAGTTTGTTTCTTTGTTTGTCTGGACGATATCTCAGCCATCCTTTAACCTAGGAAGCTGAAATTTGGGCACAATAGTGAGCAAGTGCTTTGGCAAAAACGGCGTTTTTCACTTTTTGATTGATCAATTAATTATTTAATTAATTGATTATTATCTATTTATTAAGTACTTATTTATTTTCTTTCTCACTTGGGCAATGTATCAGGCACCTTTTGAGCGAGGAAACTCATATTTAGACATGACAGTGACCAAATGATTTGGCTATAAAATGTATTTTATTTATTTATTACCTCTGCCACCGAAGGTGGATGGAGGTTATGTTTTCACCCCTGTTTGTCTGTTTGTTTGTGAACAAAATATCTCAAAATGGTGTGGATGGATTCGGACGAAATTTGGCAGAGATGTGGCGTATGTGACAAGGACGAAATGATTCGATTTTGGTGAAGATCCGGATTCGGATTCGGCTACTAGGATTTTAAAAGTGATTCTTCACCATTGGGAGATAGGGCCAAAATCGATACATAGCAGGATATCTCAAAACGTTGTGGACGGATTTGGACGAAACATGGTGGACAGGTTGGGTGTGTGACATGGAAGAATCGATTACATTTTGATTCAAGACCAAATCCAGATCTCGCCCATCAGTGGGATACAAAACGTAAACCGTTGAGCCTGGTGGAGGTGTGCTTTCTCAAGAGAGTGCCGTTGTTGTTTACCATTTGAGACCATGTTTAAATTTCAGTTGTTGTACAAATTATTGCATAGCTGAACAATTTTGTCTAACCTTTCCATAAGCAGACTTTGAAAAGTTCCAGAAGGGTGATGTAACCACAGGAATAGGCTCACAACTTGGTAAGTTTTAGTAGAATCCTGTAATGACAGTTGGAGCTGGTTTTGGGGTTCCCGGTGTGACTAAAGCAGCAAAGGTTAACCTCCTAGGGGCGAAAGTTAACCTTGAGGGAGGAATACGGGTCGGTGATAAGCAATCTGTCGGTCTTCTGGCCTGGGAGGATAGCTTTGAGCAATCTCGCATGGGTTCGATTTTCGATCCAGCTTTGTGGAGATCGATGTCAACCTGGTCTTTTACCTGCAGGGCGATTGCTCAATGTGTGTGTGCTGTCCATCGGCTGGACATTCAACGGGGCAACCCATCTGCTGACAGTTGGTGGACAGTAAATACCCCCCATGGTGTGTTTGGACGAAGAGTAAGCGTGTTATCGCCGGACATATATGGAACGTCAAACCTGGCAATCTGGATCGTGAAAGACTTGAGCCAATCTCAACCTTGAGCCAATCTAGACCCCACAGAAAGGTAAGGACAAGAAACATGGCAATCTGGATCGTGAAAGACTTGAGCCAATCTATCAACCTTGAGCCAATCTAGACCCCACAGAAAGGTAAGGACAAGAAACCTGGAAATCTGGATCGTGAAAGACTTGAGCCAATCTCAACCTTGAGCCAATCTAGACCCCACAGAAAGGTAAGGACAAGAAACCTTCACCTCATCCGCAACTTTCTTTTTTTCACCTCATCGAGCGCGTCACGAGGTCAACCCTCTTTATTGAGCAGATCCAGAGCGCATCCCGGAGTTTGCAAAAATCGATGCACAAATCCCATTTGGAAGCGATTCGTCTGTGTGACTCAATGGTCGTGGCCTCGCGAGGGCTTCGTTCAAAATGACCTTCGCTGGTGCGTCTGTCCGTCCGGTGGGTCCCGCCCTGCCGCCGCCAAACGGCGGCATTAACATTCGAAAGGCAAGCGCGGCCCGTGGTCGACTCGACGCGTTTGATCGCAGTCAGGTGTGTATATGGAGGCGGTGCTGGGACCCGGTGAGCCCCCGACTCCGGCATTAGGGGGGCTTCCGTGACGAGCCGAGCAATTCCGAGCGCGTTAATTCCCCGCCCCCTCCCCGTGCAAATTACTACCCATAACTCAGCGCACGCGCCGCCGCAATGCAAACTTAATTGGCTGCACCTGATTAATTAGGTCCTTGCGCTTAAAGCGAGGAACTGTTTTGAATAACTCTCATTAAAAATATGCCGCCGGATCCCCAGGGACACCTTACCGTGATCACTCTAAAGTGATGGTAACAGCCATTAAACACTTACAAACCCACATGTAATACTCTACACATCCCGGCTGTGTAGCTGTTAGCGCGTGGCCAGGTACAAACTTATCATTGGACAATCTTACTTTGGGGGGGGGGGGGGGGGTACCTGCACCACACTATCCGAGATACAGTAATAATTCCTTATCCTGGTCCACGACAGATATATGAAATATATAGAATACACACATACAACAATGGTGGATACTTTGAGACCTGGTAGGTCTCCAATCCATCTCCTGAAACCCACCCACGTGGGGAGATAGCAGCCAACAACAACTTACACAAACACGCACACACTGTCTCTCTGCTTCAATAGCCCCAATTATTCCCATTTGCTTGCCGGGTCGACCGGGAAAGTTTTTTGCTCCGTCTTTCACAAACGAGCTGCCCAGGCCTGACGTTTGACGAGAGGTGGCAGGACTTCGTAATGTGTTCAGTATGCCGACGATAACTCACCTACCAGTGCTCTCCCCGAAAGACACGGTGGGTTCTTCATTGTGACATCACTAATTTAGTGCAGCACACTGTGAAGTGAAATGCAGCACCTTGTGTGGAGTGGGGGGGGGGGGGTGGCTGGGAGAGTGGGTGGGTGGGTGGGGAGGGGCGGGGGTTTGTACCCATGACTTGACACGTTTGCACAATGTGGTTGAGGTTGGGCCAGGCATTTTTTTTTTTCATGATTCTCATAGCTACACAAACATGCATGCAGACACTTTACTTGGGGGGGGGGGGGGTATCTTTAAACCCTGCCCAGATTCTGAAGTTCCCACACCCAAAATTTGGGGCCTCTAGGTGCAAGGTTCGGCAGTAAAAGAACAAAAGGGGAGGGGAGGTGAGATGGGGGGGGGGGGTAAAGGGGAAGAGGAGGTGGGTTGAAGGGGGGAGGGGAGGTGGGAAAAGGTGAGGAGAAGGGAGGGGAGGAGAAGGGAGGGGAGGGGAAGGGAAGGGTGGGGAAGGAAAGGGATTGGGAAGGGAAGGGAGGGGAAGGAAAGGGATTGGAGTGGGAGGAGGAGAGAGAGGAGGGATGGTCGAGGGGAGAGAGAGAAATGAGGAAGGAGAGAAGAAGGGAGGGGAGGGGAACTTATCATTGGACAATGGATAATGGCCCTGCGGCCTCCATGGAGCGATTTGGTTTTTGAAATATTTTTTCAAATGCTCGAATCTCATTGGTTCCGGTGTTTGGTGACGATTTTCGTTGAAGATAACCAGGGCCCATGCGGGCCCGCGGAACGAGGTTGGTCTTAAAGTATTTTAATTACAAATTAGAGGTGTATAGGATTGTGAATCAAACAAAGACGGGTGAAACAAACTCCTATTGAACTTTTTCGCAATTGTTTATGCATACTTCCGCATCCGCAAGATGGCGGCCTCCATTGAGCGATTTGGTGCGTCAAAGCTTCGAAATTCTCAAGGGATCCAGCAAATCTGGCTTTTCATCATAATACGTACGCGTTCATTCACAACACCGGGTCTTTGGGGTAATTTGGGTCTTTGGGGTAATTTGGGTCTTTGGGGTCCACTGCACCCTCAGGGTCTTTAAGGGTCTTTTTGGTGTTTTGGATCGACACCCTACAGACGTAAATGAACACTCCGTTTACTATGTGCACTTTACACATCATGTTCAGCGAATTTCACGTCCCTACACCGTGTATTTATTGTAATATAATAAATTTTAAAAACCGCTTCCGTACACCGAACTTGAGGCTCGGTTTGCAAGCCACTGTCTACAATTCTAATGTAAGAGACATAATTACTCTTCTTTTGGGTCTTCAGAGTCCTAAGGGTCTTTTGGGTCCTCTGGTTAATTTGGGTCTTTTGGGTGCTCAAGCTCTTTTGCATCCTTGGGATCTCCTGGTTAATTTGGGTCGTCGGGGTATTTTAGGTCATTCGAGTCATTTGCGTCATCTGCATCTTTGGGATCCTCGGGTCTTTTCAGTCATCTAGATATTTTGGGTCTTTGGGGTAATTGGGGTTTTCATGGACTTTTTGGTCTTCTGGGTCTTTTAGATTTTTTTTGGGGGCTTGGGATATTGTGGGTCTCTGGGGTCTTCTTGATCTTTTTGGTGTTTTGGGTCTTTGATGTATTTTGGGTCTTTGGGGTCTTTTCAGTCTTCTGGGTCTTTGAGATATTTTGGGTCCTTATCGTATTTAAGAGTCTTCTGGGTCTTTTGGGGTATTTTGTCTTCATGGTCTTTTGGGTCTTCTAGGCATTTAAGGGTCTTTGAATCTTCAGGGTATTTTGGGCTTTTTGGGGTCTTTAAGGGTCTTTTCAGTGTTTTGTCTTCTGGATTGTCTTCTTGGGTCTTCGGTGTCTGTAGTGGGTTTTTATGGGTCTTGGGGTCTTTTCAGTGTTTTGGGTCTTTGGTGTCTTTATGGGTCTTTGGGAAATTTTGGGTCTTCAGGGCCTTTTGGGTTTTTGTTGTATTTTGGGTCTTTAAGGGTCTTGCAGTCTTTGGGGTCTTTTTGGTCTTTTGGGTCTTCTGCATATTTAAGGGTCTTTGGGGTCTTTGGTGTATTTTGGGTCTTCTGGATATTTAAGGGACTTTGGTGATTTTTGGGTCTTCAGGGTCTTTTGTGTCTTCAAGGTGTTTTGGGTATTTGGGGTATTTGGGGTATTTTGGGTCTTCTGGGTCTTTTGGGTCTTCCGGGTCTTTTGGGTCTTTGGGGTGTTTTGGGTCTTCATGGTCTTTAGGGGCTTTTGGGTCTTCTGAGTCTTTAAGGATATTTTGGGTCTTCGGGGTGTTTTGGGTCTTCGGGGTATTTTGGGTCTTTTTGGTCTTCAGTGTGTTTTAGGTCTTCAGGGTGTTTTGGGTCTTTGGGGTATTTTGGGTCTTTGGGGTGTTTTGGGTCTTTGGGGTGTTTTGGGTCTTTGGTGTCGGGGTGTTTTGGGTCTTTGGGGTCGTTGGGGTCTTTGCGGTCTTCAGGGTCTTTTGGGTCTTCAGGGTATTTAAGGGTCTTTGTGGTCTTCAGGGTGTTTTTGGTCTTCAGGGTGTTTTGGGTATCTGGTGTGTTTTGGGGGTATTTTGGGTCTTTGGTGGTTTAGGTATGCTCTTAGCCAATTAATTAAGACATTGATTATAATACAATCAATGTTTATTGATTTTAATTACGCAATTACTCAATCAATTATTGTGCACCTCGACCTTCCAATACTGTCTCTGTTTGCTGCACCCGGCAATGCCACGTGCTGGAGGATATGTTATTACATGCGAAAATCGAAGATTTTTCAAGTATGTGGGTTGGTCTTGTGCATTATTACTTGCCGGAATCTATTCCAAATATGTTGGTTGGTTGGTTTGTCTGTCCGTCTGTCTGTCTGTTTGTGCGCAGTACGACATCTACATCGTTGCACATAGCATCGCCATACTTTACACACATTGTTGCCTTGCCCTGGAATAGACTGTGCCCAATTATTAATTCTCTAGGCTCAAGGTCAAGCTCAAGGTCACCCAAAACGTGAAAATCGTTAGATTTTAATCTTACAGCCGCCATGTTGGTGCTCGCCGTCACTGTGATGCGAAGTGAAAGATGCCTCAGAGCTGTCACATTCACAATCGCTATGTCGTATGTACTCCCGATATGTGTTTCCTTCATTGTAAAAACTACCAAGTCAACAGTTAAAAGGATTTTGAGCCGATAGGTGTTACGGCCTTGGCAAGATCGATGGAGACAGCGATCTGTTAGCTTATACACTGCGCAAATAGCTATGCTGGCTATGCTGCTAGTTATACACCGCCGGCAAGAGTATACAGTGCATTCAGAAAGTATTCAGACCCCTTCACTTTTTTCACATTTCGTTATGTTGCAGCCTTATGCTGAAATCGTTTAAATTCATTTTTAGCCACATCGCAGACGCTGCTAATAGAGTGCCCTCTGCTGTTGTTGTTGTTCTTCTTGTTCTTCTTCTTCTTGTTCTTGCAGAGAAGACAAAACCTCAAAGCTCCACCCATTCTGCGAACCATAGCTCCACCCATTTTGGGAGAGGCTTCATATAAACAAATATCCACCATTTTATTAACTCGCATAGCTTTGAGGCCTGTTTTGTAGGCCCGTGGTGTCTTCCTCTCTCACACAGTTTTATTTCAAATCAAATTCGATATATCATTTCATTTTTCACAGTCGCTAACATAGTTTTAGACTCGGTTGAAAAAATACGGGAAGAAAATCCGATGAAAGTTGCCCTTTATAGAACGAAATGAATTCTCAAAGGCCTGTAACTTCAAGTCCATTGAGATATATATTTTTTAAATCGCGGCATGGTCAGTCATACACCGCCCGAAATAACAGATGGGAAAATGCCGAGATATATATATTTTGTTTAAATCACGGCATGGTCAGTCATACACCGCCCGAAATAACAGACGGGAAAATGCCGAGATATATTAAAAATTCGTCCATTTGATGACAATCGTCACGATGAAATATTTAATTTATACATCGTCACAATAATGTGGAGAGAGGAGCATAGCTTCGTTCACGTGTCGCCACATACGGGAAATTGCCGAGATATATTTTTTTTACATCGCGGCATGGTCAGTCATACACCGCCTGAAATAACAGATGGGAAAATGCCGAGATATATTAAAAATTCGTCCATTTGATGACAATCGTCACGATGAAATATTTAATTTATACGTCGTCACAATAATGTGGAGAGAGGAGCATAGCTTCGTTCACGTATCGCCACACACGGGAAATTGCCGAGATATATATTTTTTTAAATCGCGGCATTGGTCAGTCATACACCGCCTGAAATAACAGACGGGAAAATGCCGAGATATATTAAAAATTCGTCGCCACACACGGGAAATTGCCGAGATATATTTTCACTTTGCACAAAAATAACATCAAGTAATCGAATCAATAGGAATGTCCTGTGCCTATAACATCGATGTTATAGGCACAGCTGCATCTAGGCAATGTGTAACATCGACGCGGCTTTTGTTTTAATTAAAACTTTTTGTACTTGTTCCCCTTATCAATCTACACTCACTACCCATAATGACAAAGAGAAAACGGTGGCCAGACGGAAGCCAAACAGTTCAATCTTGGTTTCATCAGACCACAGAATCTTGTTTCTCACAGTCTGAGAGTCCTTTACGTGCTTTTTTGCAAACTCCAAGCGGGTTTCATGTGTCTTTCACTGAGGAGAGGCTTCCGTCTGGCCACTCTGCCATAAAGCCCAGATCGGTGGAGTGTTACACTGATGGTTGTCCTTCTGGAAGATTCTCCCATCTCCACACAGGATCTCTGGAGCTCAGCCAGAGTGACCATCGGGTTCTTGGTCACCTCTCTTACCAAGGCCCTTCTCTCCCGATTGCTCAGTTTTGCCGGGCGGCCAGCTCCAGGAAGAGTCCTGGTTGTTCCAAACTTCTTCCATTTAAGAATTATGGAGGCCACTGTGCTCTTGGGAACCTTCAATGCAGCAGAATTTTTTTTTGTAGGCTTCCCCAGATCTGTGCATCGACACAATCCTGTCTCTGAGCTCTGCAGGCAGTTCATTCGACCTCATGGCTTGGTTTTTGCTCTGATATGCATCGTCAGCTGTGAGACCTTATATTGACAGGTGTGTGCCTTTCCAAATCATGTCCAATCAATTGAATTTACCACAGGTGGACTCCAATCAAGGTGTAGAAACATCTCAAAGATGATCAAGCGAAATGGAAGGCACCTGAGCTAAATTTCAAGTGTCATAGCAAAGGGTCTGAATACTTTCTGAATGCACTGTACATGTATATATTTCAAGAGTATACATGTATAAATATAGATTTCCCGCCATTTTCATCCAAAATGGCCGATAAAAAGTACATTCTGGCAAGTCCTCGGTCTCTGACCGATTTTTCATTCTGTCTGTCTGTTTGTTTGTCTGTCTGTATGTCAGTCGCCTACAGGTCACAATTTTCAACCGATCTTCAGGAAAATTCACCGAATGGTAGAGGTGGTCATATTCAAGAAGCCTATTGTTTTTGGGGTCAAAAGGTCAATAGGTCAACATAGGCCAAAGGTCACCAACTTTGTCGAATTTCTAAAATCCTAAATTTTCATACGATTGACTTGAAATTTGAAGAGGAATTGCATATATGGTCACTGAATTCAACCACCAACTATATTTTAAGTCAACATCGGCCAAAAGGTCAACATCGGCCAAATTTCTAAAATCCTCAATTTTCATCCCATTAACTTTAAATTTTAAGAGGATTTGCATATACGGTCAATGAATTCAACCACCACCTATTTTTGAGGTCAACATAGGCCAACAGGTCAACATCGGCCAAATTTCTAAAATGCTCAATTTTCATCTGATTCACTTGAAATTTTAAGAGGATTTGCATATACGGTCAATGAATTCAACCACCAACTATTTTTGAGGTCAACATAGGCCAACAGGTCAACATCGGCCAAATTTCTAAAATCCTCAATTTTCATCTGATCGACTTTAAATTTTAAGATGATTTGCATGCCAGGTCACTGAATTCAACCACCGATTATTTTTTGAGGTCATCATATGCCAACAACTTATTTTATGGATTTCGAAAGTATCTTTCTATGCACGACATATTTCTTGTTTATTTATTTGGCATGGGGCGTTGTACTTTGAATGTATCTGTACTTGTATATAATATTTTTAATGCCCCTCAAAATATGTGTAATAAATTTCAAGTTTATTTTTTGCATAACTGGTGTTGCCTGCTTCAGTCTCCCACAAATCGAGTCGATTACCTCTACAAGATGAATCACCTGACAACATTGCGCAAAATAATTGCCAATGAATTGGTTGCTCAAAATATCAAACAACTGAAATAATATATACCTATCAAGCACCAGGGCAGCAGCAAGGCTGGTCATTAACAGGGACAGGGTGAAGGGGTATACATAAGGTTTTGGAAGGGGAGAGGGGTTCATGGGGCAGTTTTTGCTTTGCTTTCAAGAGCTGAGCATTAACACTGCACAGCAACAAGCCACAAGTAATAAAAAGTGACACCAGCCGAGCGTAGGGCCAATTATGTGTCGGGCGGTACGCCCTTGCTGCATAATGCATGTAGACAGCGCCTTGAGGCACTGTTTGCAGTGTTTGGTGTGCCGCTCCTCACAGTTTCCTGAACCTATCTGAGCTCGCTGAATTGGGGAAGTTGTGAAAGTTATCGGGGCACTCTATGCTCTCTTCAATACACTTTGTTTGTTTAATTGGTACTTGTTTAATATGAATCTGAATCTACACCTCCCCAATACCCCCACTACACCCTCGTATTTTATTCCTCTATTTACATTTATACACTTGTTAAAAATTTCCATAGAAGTTCAAGCCATTTACATATTTTTTGGTCCCCCGGTTTTCAACAACCATCAAACTGCCTGGCGGGTATGGGATGGAAAGGTCTCTGCGTCCTCCGAGTTAATTTAGCACGAATCTGTCTCTCCGAACACAACGACTGTAGCAGATCTTTCGGCAAGATGGCCGAGTGAAGCCCGTCACGGAGATCTGCATTGAAGGCACTTAAGCACTGTCTTGTTCTTAAGCACTGGTATTGTTGAATGTCTTGTTGCGGTCACTTTTATTGAGTGTTATAAATGCACGATTTCTTAGCTTGTGTGTGTGCTGTATTGTCATAAGGAACAGAGGAAAATTAGCAGAGGCCATTATATACAGGGGATTAATTACCCATAATCACTAACTAATTAACATAATCCCACCCCTCGTGATGGGAACAAAGATACGCGCTTAAACGACATCTGGTCTAAACTAATTTCCTACTTATGATACATGGGGTTTCTTCTACTTCACGACAGACGGAGCACACTACCTATACAAATCTACCTGGCTCTAAGGTAGTCATTGACTACCCCATACAAACGTAACACAGCCCCCCCTGGAACCGTAGCTCCCGCAAGGTTCACTGCAGGCACTACCATTCCAGCCTTAACACTTACCGACTCACACCTATTTAGCCTATGAAATCAATTAGAAGGGCTGTGGGAAGCGAGCCGTAGCTACTTACCTATTCTCCTTAACATTCTACACCTCTTAAGCAACAATTCGCATTTCAAATATTTACAAAGCTCAAAGTCCTTGCTCCTAACTCCTGGGGCAGGAATAAAAGGTCAGCAACACACAAAACTCTATCATAACCACAAAACCTATCCAAAACTGCAAAATTCAATAACATTTGTACAACCCCATTCTACAGACCAGCGTCATCCCCTGATGGATGCCACAAAACCCACGTTACCTACGGAGCCATCCCAATGTACCCCAAATTTCTGCGGGCCCTGTTCTGGTGTTACAGGTGAGTAACATGGATCGGTGGATTTCTCCCCCATCCATTCCCTCAAATCCCATAATCATTCACTCACATTCCAATAATCATTAAAAAAAACACATATTTCACCCCCCTTGCAAGACCATGCCTTAGATGTCATTACACATATGCGTGATCCTCAATTAGGCAATGGGGAGGTACCATACAAACAAGATGGTGGGGGCGCTTCAGGCTGTGGTGCCCGCAGTTCAAAAACAAGTCACTCGACTTACGACTTCTTCACCCCTCTCCCCTTTAACTCTTGGCCCCATGACAGCCAAACAGCTCCTTTAGCTGTCGTCCCACTGGGGAGGACTCCACATCAGGCTTCATCGCCTCAGGCTTTCACATAGCCTCATGGGTCACCAGGGGTCTCCATACCGCAGGGCACCCAACCAGATCCCACCGCGGACACCACGGCCAGAGGTAATTGCCTCGGGGGGGGGGGGGGGCAGTCACCGCTCCTCCAGAGCTTGATCCGTACCTGCGGACACACACACCTTCCCCACCCACAAAATCCACAAAAACATTTCCTCCCCCGCTGCCATTCAATTCTCAACCATATATTTCCATAAAAATATGTCATAAAAAGGTGCTGCCATGGCCTGCTTACATGTGAATTTCCCATATTCACATTTCCAAACACAATTCCATCACAATTCAGTTTCCACCCTCACGACCACAAAAGAACACAAAACCTCCACACATAAACAAACGCCACCGACAGGACACTCCGTGGCACACACTCCAATCTCCTCACCGACCATGCCGTCACTCTCACCTGCCCCCATTCCAAATTACTCATGTCCCAATTTAAAAGCAAGTACCGAAGCCTGGGACAGTACACATCAAGTCCTTACCTTAGCTTGATGTACAGGAAGCTGCAGGTTGGTCGGGTCCAAAAGTGCCATCCACCCTACTGAATCCCAAATTTATCCCATCTGGCATTCAATCAAGTTTCAACAAATTTCGTTTTATCCTGGCAAGTATGTGGATCCGCCTCCTCCAGTGACCTTTACTACACTACTACCCTTGGCTACGACAGCTCCGCCCTCTACCGTGCAAGAGCCATCGGGTAAGTTGAGCAGCTGAAACGCCAACATGGCCCATGAGTGTCTATAAGGGTGCGACCCACCATTCATCCTTCGTCTCCCTGCGAGGAACATGGCCACATGGCTCCACTAGCCCCAGCTGGCCAATGTGGTGAGCACCTGCTGCCAACTCCACGATTCCCAAGGCCTCGAACCTGGGAAGCACAGTCAAAGTGCGTGGCATCCCAACAGCCACGTCCCCTGTGTTGTAAAAATCAACCAGATCCACAACTTGTCCCATAGGTAGGTTTAATCTCAATTAGATCTTTGGCATCATCCTGTAAGAATACAATCATGCAATAGATATCAGGATCTCGGTATCATACAGAGAGGACCGATAATAATAGTCAAAGCAAGCAAGTCTAGTATATATGTGCGAGTCTAGCATATACGTACCATTCAAGACTACATGTAAAGTAAATGCCACAGGAGTGGCTAGGTGTCGCGGACGTCCCGGGTTTTATAGACGCCCTTCAGTGGCTGAAGCGAGTAACTCTCCTGGGTTCAACCTTGGTATAATTTCACTACATTCTCCCCGCCGTTAGAACTATACTGCCGCTAGGCAGATCGCAAGCGTGCGTCAGCATTAATGGATTGGGGTATGTCATTCCAAGTCAGTCGGTCCACCCGTAGCAGTCGGGGTGGCGAACTACCCTGCCAGCCCGCGTCCGGAAACTACCGGGTACGGCGTCCCCAAGCCCGGAGTCCCCGTCGGAGTAGCCGCGGGAGGCAGGTGTCGGAGGGGGCACCTCAGAGCCTTCAGGCAGGGGTGTAGGTGACGACAGAGGTGACGGCAAAGGTTCCATAGAGGAAGCTTCGGTAGAGTCCATAGACTCGTAGATCGGTTCGTCGGTATCCCTATAAGGGTCGATGACCCCACAAGGGGCGAGATGGCGTACGGAGACAGTGGACTCGCGTCCATCTGCCGTCAGCACACGAGCATGCTCGGGATTAGCCTGGAGTACCTGCACCTTATCCACAAAGGGGTCGTACTTGCTCGTGCGCACCGCTCGTTTGAGATAAGCCGGCCCCGGCTCAGCGAGCCAGCTGGGTAAAGATCGGATACTACCCGAGCTTCTAGGGTGGTGGAACAGTCTTTCGTGAGGAGTCTGGTTGGTGGCCATACATAGGAGAGCCCGGATCGAGTTCAGAGCCGCAGGTAGCGACCAAGCCCATTTATCGAGACCCCGGCCGAGGGTCCGGAGGCTTAGCGTGACGGCCCTCCATATAATCCCATTGAAGCGTTCGATCTGCCCATTCGCCTGGGGTCTGTACGGTGTGGTGTAACTCGAAGCAACATTATTTTGGAGGAAATAACCTCTCGCCTCCTGCGACAGGAACACCGCACCCCGATCGGTATGCACGTAGGCCGGATACCCAAACATAGAAAACAAATTCTGCAGGCACCGTATGAACGTGGCAGCCGTCATATGCCCGCACGTGTAAGCAAAGGGGAATCGCGAGTACTCATCAACGATCGTGAGCAGATAACGAGAGTTGCTCGACACCGGCAGCGGTCCTTTGAAATCCATTGCCAATCTCTCCCACGGTCTAGTAGCCCTAACCAGCGTCCCCATGGGAGGGTTGTAAAAACGCGGTTTGAGTTCCGCACATATAGCGCAGTCACGGCAGATCTGGCGGATGTCCTCAATTGAGTACGGCAGATTACCACTGCGTACAAAATGAGCGAAACGCGTCACCCCTGGATGACACATAGTGTCGTGCAAAGTACGCAGCCCCTCCAAAGTTACGATCCCCGCGCACGTAGCCGGCCTCGATAAGGCGTCCGCGACCAGGTTATCCTTCCCCGGGCGGTATTTGATGGTGTAGCAGAAATCGGCGAGTTCGATACGCCAGCGAGTGATTTTCTCATTCTTAATACGTTGAGCATGTAAGGTGTCGTACATGAACGCAATGCTTTGTTGGTCCGTTATGATTTGGAAGCATCGCCGGAGTAAGTACGGTCGCCATCGCCGAATCGACTCGACGATCGCGTACGCTTCCTTTTCGACAGACGAATGCCTCCGCTCAGCGGAGGTGAGAGTCCGCGAAAAGAAAGCCACAGAGCGCCCCCCTTGGGAGAGAGTCGCCGCTATCGCATGATCCGAGGCATCACTTTCTACGACGAAAGATTCGCTCTCGTCAATCGTCGCAACAGCGGCGCCAGCGATGTCGGCCTTAAGGCCCCCGAAGGCCGCCAAGGCGGCCGGGCTCAGGGGGAACGTGTCGCAGGCCACGAGGGGGTGGAGCTTCGCGGAGAAATTTTGCACCCACTTCGAATAGTGGGCGAACAGCCCGAGAGCATGCTTCAGCGAAGCTCGATCGCCGGGCGGGGCCATATCGAGCAAAGGTCGCAGACGCTCCTTATCCGGAGAGACTGAGCCATGGGTCACGGTGTACCCCAGAAGATCTATCGTGCGTTGAGAGTAACGACACTTAGCCTCATTCATGGTTAGGCGATACCTCGAGGAAGCGCTTCAGATTAGCATCGTGATGCTCCTGGTCATACCCACAAACCGTAAGATTGTCCAGATAGACAAAGACATCTGTCAAGTTCTCCTTAGTAACGAGGTCGTCCATAGCCCTCTGAAAACAGGCGACCCCGTTCGTTACCCCCAAAAGGTAATCGGGTGAACTGGTATAACCTTTGACCCGATTCAAAGGCGGTGTAGATGCGATCAGCCCTAGAGATGGGGATCTGATGATACGCACTACCCAGATCGAGAGTGCTGTAGACGGAGTACTGGGCCACCAGTCGTACTAGCGCGTCCATCCCCGGTAAGGGGTAGGCGTCCAGCTGTGTAAAGCGATTAACCGTCTGTGAGTAGTCGATTACCATGCGCCGGCTGTGGGCCTCACTTCGCACCACTAAGACCTGGGCCCGCCACGGCGACCGGCTAGGTTCGATAACACCGTCCTTTAAGAGTTGGGCCGTTTCTTCCGCAATGAATTGCGCGTCCGCTCGTGAGTAGCACCGCGATTTTACTGCTACAGGAGCGCAGTCAGTGGTCAGGTTGGGGAACAGCGAAAGAGGCTCAATTTCCATTTTCGGGAGTGCACACACAGCAAGTGTGTCCGTCCCACCGAATTCAATTTCCAAACGTCCATGTCGCTTAAGGAAATCGTGTCCTAACAGGATGTCAGCACATAAGGCAGGCAAGACCATGAGATGTACATCGGAAAACATGCGTCCCTTTATTACAAGTTTCAATCGACATTCCCCCTTCGTGCTGAGCCGAAGTCCCTGGGAGGCCATGAAGATCCGTCGTGTAGTCCCGATGACCGGCCAACCATGTTGACGCACCAGCCGCTGATCGATGAAACTATCTGTAGATCCTGTATCGATTAGGGCCCGTGCAAAAATGCCTTCGACCAAGAGCGGGATAATGGCCTGATCAAGGCCAGAAGATCCGGCAGGTATTGCGCCGTCCGAGCGAGAAGATCGCGCCTCACGCGTGGATCCCACACCAGCTGCAGTTTTCCGGTCGTTTGAGGAGCCTCCGGAGGGCCCCCGTGCCAAACGCATAGTTGGTCGTGCCGATCCAAGAGCGTGTAGTTCGTACGAGCCGCCGTCAGATGGCGCTCGTGTCACGTGCGAAAGATCGCAGTCAACATGTGCTCGATCAAGAGCGTGTAGTTTGTACGAGCTGCCGTCAGAGGGTGCTCGTGTCACGTGCGAAAGATCGCAGTCAATTGTACTTTCACTGCCGTCAGATGGCGCATGCGCAAGCACATCAGGAGGAGCTGTCAAAGCCGGAACTTTTTGTTTGTTTGAGGAAGGCGTTCGAACGCCAGTAAAGGTCGATCGCTCCGCGGCCGGTCGCGTTCGCGCCATTTGTTGTGGCGGCCCGATGTATTTCACCAAGGACACGCGTGCAGCCAGAGGCCCGGGAGGAGGAGGACAGCTCATCAAGGCCGGGTGAGGTGCCCCGCTCCGTGCTCGGTCCGCTGGCTCGGCGATTAGCCCGTTCAAGGTCGCGCGTGCTCGTGTGCCCCGCGCGGCCTTCTTACAGACTTTAGCAAAGTGTCCTTTTGTAAAACACAAATGGCATATGGCTTCCCGAGCCGGACACGCTGACCTGGGGTGCTGCCGATTGCCACAAAAGTAACACGTCGCGTTCCGGTCAGGCCTGGGCCTGGTTGCTGTAGCTGCTGCTAGGCCGGAATCCGAGTCCACCTCGGGAGCGGCCAGGGGCTCGGCCGCAGCCGAGCCCGCACCCGTATCCTCGGCGGTAGCCCTCTCCGGTCGCGTGAGTTGAGAAGTCCCCGCGACGATCCGTGCGTGGTCATAAGCGGTGGATTGTTTCCGGGCCTCAGTGTAGACGTTGGCCAACCGCAGGGCTTCTGCGAACGTCAGGTCAGCTGTCTCCAAGAGCCTGAGTCTCAGATCGGTAGAGCTGATTCCAGAGACTAAAGCGTCTCGGACAAGATCGTCTTGGACTTGCTCGTGTGTCCGTACCTCTTGAGTACTGTCCGCGAGGAGGTGCCGCAGCTCCTGAGCGAAGCGGTCGATCGACTCGGTTGGCTGTTGACGTCGCGTGACGAGCAGATGCCTGTTGTACACCACGCTCCGCTTCTTAATGTAGAGTCGCTTTAGCTCTTCCACGGCGGCATCGTACGTCGTACATCGAACGATGCTCCTGTAAACGTTGTGGTCGACTTTTGTCTGTAGCACAGACAGCTTCGTTTCAGCGGTGGGTACGGCATCCTGGGCGCCGAACTGGTTCTCCAGCGTTTTGAGCCAGTGAGCGAACACCGAGCCCGAATCCTCAGCTTGTGGGTCGGAGCCGAGTATCGGTACATTGATCATCTTGTGTCCTGCCATTTCCGTGGATCTTAATTGAGATTAAGTGTTGTGAAAATCAACCAGATCCACAACTTGTCCCATAGGTAGGTTTAATCTCAATTAGATCTTTGGCATCATCCTGTAAGAATACAATCATGCAATAGATATCAGGATCTCGGTATCATACAGAGAGGACCGATAATAATAGTCAAAGCAAGCGAGTCTAGTATATATGTGCGAGTCTAGCATATACCTACCATTCAAGACTACATGTAAAGTAAATGTCACAGGAGTGGCTAGGCGTCGCGGACGTCCCGGGTTTTATAGACGCCCTTCAGTGGCTGAAGTGAGTAACTCTCCTGGGTTCAACCTTGGTATAATTTCACTACACCCTGCACCTCCACATCATCCCCCAGTCTGACCACATGCAGCCCCCAGTGCCCACCCACACTTGACCACGCCCAAGGTCTAGCCAACAGCAATGCTCCACCAGGAGACTCAATCCCAGAAGACACGGTCCGCACACCTCGGACACCCATAACACCACGTTGACCTCCAGACTACCAAACTACAATTCCCACAACCTTGCGTCCCAAATATTGGCGCCTCGCCCCCGCAGCCAGTTGACGGCTGTGTCCTGCTACTCTATCCATTTTTATCCCAGCCTCCAACACTTGGATCTAGCACACCTGAATCAATAATGGTGCCACTGTGCAGTGTCCACCATGGCCTCACAAAATTCACCCTTAAATTTTTATCTAACCCTCAGATTACCCATGTGTATATACTTTACTCGGGGTACAAATACAAGTACAAGTTTGTCTGGGGGGTAACATAGGCTATGTGGCCGCGGCCTCATTCGGAGGTGTGGGGGACCGGGAGAGGGGCGTAAGTTATCTATGCAAATGTGTACGATGTAGTGCCACCTGGTGATGGTAGCAGAGTGGCTTACAATTTCCTTTTTTCACCTGTGCAACACTGAGGTTATGAAGAACTCCCTTCCCTTCCCCTCTCCCCCAAAACGGAGGGGCCTGTCAAAGCCTGTCCTTGAAAGGGATTGAAGAGGGTGTGGGAGTTTGTTCCAGGGCAGGAGAAAAGAGGAATGAAGGCGTGAAGGTGAGCAGAGAGTCTTGATTTTGGCAGTTTCACCAGAAGAAGGTTGCTGGCAGATCTTGTGTGTCTTGTAGGAATATTTGTGGGACAGAGCACAGACAGAGCAGGGGGAGCTAGGCCGGGGAGGAGTTGGTAGAAGACAGAATGACCACCTACTTGCCTGTGGTGAGCGAGTGAAAGGCCCTCAGAATCAGATTCATCACGGGAGATTCCAATGATTCTGACAGCTTTAGTTTCAACAGCATGAAGCCGAGCTAGGTGTGAGGCAGGAGCACCGGTCCACAGGGGGGAGCAGTATTCCATTGAGCTGTGGATGAAAGCTTTTGTTTGTGGTGAGGAGCTCAGTAGAGCCCAGAAAGAACTGCACACGATGGAGGATGCCCAGTTGGCGACTGGCTTTGAAGGCCAGCTTGGAAATGTGGTTTCCCAGGAAAGATCATGGCAGATAGTGAGTCCCAAAAGCTTGAGTGACAGAACTTCTTGGAGAGGATTATTCAGAAAGTAGATGGGAGGGTTGTCCAGACGGTCTTTTCGGAGAGACATAGTAAGAGTGTGAGATTTGTCAGGATTGAAAGACATGTTCCACTTGTTTGCCCAGTCTGTGATTTTGTCCAGGTCTGCAGAGAGTGAGGAGGCTGCAGACTGCCGATCTGAGGGATGAGATATGGAGCGGCAGAGAGTGGAGTCATCAGAAAAGAGATGGAGAGGATTTTCCAGAGTCGGAGAGATCATTGATGAAGACCAGAAAAAGCACAGGGCCCAGAACACTGTCCTAAGGAACTTTCCTCTACCATTTTCCTCATTATGTCCATTGAAGAAAACGTTTATTTCTTCCTTACTTTAAAAGCTTTTTAAAACGTATTAAAATGTTCGATTCCCTTACTCTGACATGTGCAGCACGCCACGTATCGATATTCTTCTTCCTCATCGCGATCTATTTTTCCACTTCTTTTTCTTCACAAGGCATCTATATACATACTTTAATCGCCAAACTGTGGTTTTTGATTGGACGTTTGGACGGAATATGGGATAGTAAATTGGTAGGCGGACAATTGAAGGACTGCCTTACACCCATTGGCTGTACAGCTGGTGTCGGCCGCCATGTTCCTGCTCAGGTCGGCCCAGGCCATCTGCCGAAGCCCTCCTTATCCGGTATTCACAATCGTTATGCCTTCCATTTCAATTTTCCCTTCAGTGTAAAGCAAGAATTATCAAATACTAGCAGGAGTACCCGGTGTTGCCCATGATGTTCGAATCCTGTTGCATTTTGAAGAAATCAATTTGTATTTTATTTATATCTTATGTGGGTGCCTAAAGTGCAAAACACTTCCCTACACCCACTAAGGAAAATTTATATATTAATATTATAATATTACACACACACACACACACACACACACACACACACACACACACACACACACACACACACACACACACACACACACACACACACACACACACACACACACACACACACACACTAATCGGGGGTAATTTAATATTACCTTTCACATAGCTACTCCTACAAAGGCTCTGGCACCATAGAGCGATTTAAAATATTGTTGTGGTTTTGAGAATAAAGGATGACCCCCCCCCCCCCCCCCCCCCCTCGTAGGTAGACGCATCACAACATGTAGCCTGGCGGTAGTTCAGTTATTTCTTCGTAAATGTAAGCGTAGTCCTTTCCTGTGTTAGTTTTGCGTTGAGCAGGCCAGTGAGTAGGCCTCAATTGGGCTAGCATGCCATCTGCTCGGCCTGAACAAGTCTGGCAAGGCCAAAAGGAGGAGCTGCAGGGGGAGTGGCCAGTAAGCAACGAGCTGCCAATTAGAGCTCGAGGGGAGTGGCTCACCACGGCGACGAGAGGTGGGGCTTGGAACATTCGAGTAAGACTCTGGGGCGGGGCCATAAAACCCTGCTCCGGGCCCCCCGCCTCAGTCAGAATCGGGGAGAGTTGAGTCGAGTCGAGTCGAGAGCTTGAGTCGGTCAAGAAGCAGACGAGTCAGAACCCCCAAGAGCGAGGCAGTCGGAGAGAGAACCGCAGCAGACAAGAACGTGTCAGAATCGCCCATCTCCTGAACGAGTCGGGAGTGCTTGTAGCTGCTTGAACTGCTTGTAACAGTCTCGTTGTACACGAACATTCCCCATGCCCTGCGCCCTGCGCCTGTATTAATCGCGCTTGTGGAGACGACCCATTCCGGGCCACAGACGCGCGATCTCCTCCTGCCTGCGTTTCCCTGCATACGTGCCATGACCACCAGAGGGCCATGCTGGGCGAGCTGTCCCGGAGCGACCGACGGCAAGGCGCGTTTGGCGCACAAACTTCCTTCCTTCTTTTTCCTCGCGTGAGTGAATGGGCCCTTTGTCTGGGCTTAAGTTAAGATTGATTAAGCATCTGCTCTGTGTCCCCTTTCCTTCATCCTGATTATTGTACATTATAAATAAACCTGTGTTCTTCCTCTAATTTGATGGTTCCCGTCCTTTCCATCTATTGGCCAAGCATCGTACGAATAAAACCGCTCGAATCGGGTTCAATAAAAGTAACGGCACGAGTCACGTGATACGCACACCGCTCGGGCGTACTCAATTAGAGTGGCTTGAGCGAGGTCCGGTCCCCGTTCCCGTAGCAGCGTGGGTACCAAAGGTACGTGCGGCGTCGACCCGATACCCTTTTCCACTTTCGCTGCGGGGGTGGCGACTCGGCCTCGTGGACATGAAGGCCCAAGGGGGAAAATGGGTTTAACCCCCCCTTTTGTAACGTCGACGGGATTCGGGAGATCCGCAACAATATATATAATTTTTATTTGCGCAAAACACGCCACGATACTCATCACTGATGAACCTCTGAAACTTTGACGAAGATCCGTTCAGCCATCTCTGAGAAAAATGGTGACACACACACACACACAGAGACATACACGGACACAGACACACACACCACACACAGACAGACACAGACACACAGACAGACAGACACAGACAGACAGACACACACCACACACACACACCACACCACACACACACATACACAGACAGACACCACACCACACACACACACACACACACACAGACACACACACACGGCTCTCTTATAGTATAGATATATATCAAAAGGTTGCAGCCGATATCCTCAACCCCTCATCCCCCCCAAAGCGTCAACCCCACTCTCCAAACTCTCTGCTCCCCCACCCCAGCACCTCTATGCAACAGTAAAATAAAATAACGACAAAAATTCGTTGGTAATATTTCACAATAGTTGGTAATAAACCTAAAAATATAAGGCATAAAAACTTTTTTTTTTAATGCAAAAGGATGTAGGGATGTTACTCTAAAAAAGTATGGAAACAAGGTTGGGATGATCACAAGAAATGATCAAGTGAAACAATCCCTACGTCTTCCTTTAAATAATGGTTTCCCTGGAAACGGTGTGTGTGTGTGTGTGTGTGTGTGTGTGTGTGTGTGTGTGTGTGTGTGTGTGTGTGTGTGTGTGTGTGTGTGTGTGTGTGTCCATAACCTTTAAACCATTTAAGGTTTCATAATATTTTCAACAAACCTTTATTATGAGAATATCGAAAAGACAATTTCTTTTTTTTGTATACAGAGTCAAGGCTCGTGTAAGAGCTAACACATTACACACGAAAACATGCACCGACCCATGAAACATACAATAATAAAGGGAGCGGGAGAAAGAGGGAAGCACACAAGCACAACAACAGTAGAGAACAGGGACGTCAGTAGATCTGTGGAAGGGAGAGGCCCGGGGGGAGGTCGGGAAAGGGGGAGGGAGGGTGAGGGAAGGTATAGGGTGAAAACTAGAATTGGAAAGGTATCGGCTGGAGAGGATTGAGATATGGAGAGAAAATGGGCGAGGCGAGACAACATTTGGTAGCGCTCGGGTGAGGAGCCACGAGGAGATAAGGAAATTATTATTAATCGCCAGTTAGCTGAGATAGACCGAATCGTGTTCTCACTGCATCGGATCACACACAGCACACTGTTTCAGTGAATAGATCGAGCTTTATTGGGAGCTCACGCAAAACACACCAAGCTCAAGGAAAACAAAGAGCCAAGAGGAAGAAGATCATGAATACGACAAAACAAAAGGCACAACCGAGCATGCGCAGGACGGCACCAGGCGACGTCACGACTCACGTCCTATGTACTAAACCAACCACAACCAACACTGGCGAAGATTTTTTTTTTTTGGAGTTTTGTTTTGTATTAAGACTTTAAACAAACGGTAAGGTGGTCGAGGGAAGTATGGGGTGAAAAGAAAGACAAAAAAAAGCAATACAGTGAAAGAACGAACCTAAATAACAAACAAAATGACCGCCGAGGAGACAGGGAAGCCTCGAGGGACCAGGCCAAAAACACGATGGAACAAAACGACTATTAGGCCAAAAAAATATATTGCTGGTCTCTGGTCAGACCAAAGTTCCAGAATTGATGCAGCGATGGTTTTTTTTTTTTGGTTTTTTTTTGGAAAGCATGGATTGCACATATAAAGGTTTTTTTTGTGTCCTCATGCTTTGCGGTCCTCATCTGCCATGGCGCCTTCCAGAGAGAAATTAAAGACAGCCAATGGGACTTGTGGGCCTTTTTGTAAATAATGAACACAAGCTTAAGTTATTTTAAAATGTATTTATTCTGAAAATCATTAAGTTCTTCAAGCATATTAAAGACTGCTATTTCGTTCTCGAGATCGCCTCGCCGTACCGTCAAACATTCCAATGCGTCGATCGCGTCAACACTGCGCATGCGCAAGTGGTCTCACAGGCCGATGGTCTCCCACGATCTCTTCTCCCAGTCCACCAGATTATCACAGACACTTACAACTTCATGACAAACGAGATAGGATCCAGGCCTAACTAACGAGACCACCCGCAGCTCTCTAGGCCTTCTGGTTGCTTCACACGAACCCGACAAGGAACGTCTTCGTTTTAATAAATTACAATATCCAGCCGATCGAGGCCTTGCATCGCGTGAGCGTCGTCCATGGCAACCGGTTCCGGCCGCCATCTTGTGTGGCATAAACAACATGGCGGGAAAGCTGTCGTTTGATCAGACGGACCTGTCAGTTTATGCCCGTAGCTTGCCCGTTGAGGCGTTTTCGCGGTATTGCGAGAAACTGAGGCTGTCATCTGCTTGTGGACCCGTGTGGACCCACAAGTACGCCACACACACCCCACATGTACGCCACACACACTCCACACGTACACCACACACACTCCACACGTACGCCAAAAGTACGCCACACGTATGCCACACACACTCCACACGTACGCCACACACACTCCACAAGTACGCCACACACATTCCACAAGTACGCCACACGTATGCCACACACACTCCACACACTACACACGTACACCACAAGTATGCCACACGTATGCCACACACACTCCACACGTACGCCACACACACTCCACAAGTACACCACAAGTACACCACAAGTACGCCACACATACGCCACACACACTCCACACGTACGCCACACACACTCCACAAGTACAACACACACACTCCAAGTACGCCACACACACTCCACAAGTACGCCACACGTACGCCACACACACTCTACACACTCCACACGTACGCCACAAGTATGCCACACACACTCCACAAGTATGCCACACACACTCCACAAGTACGTCACACACACTCCACAAGTACGCTACACATCCGCCACACACACTCCACACATACGCCACAAGTATGCCACATGTACGCCACACACACTCCACAAGTACGCCACACACACTCCACAAGCACGCCACACACACTCCACAAGTACGCCACACACACTCCACAAGTACGCCACACACACTCCACAAGCACGCCACACACACTCCACACACTCCACACACACTCCACAAGTACGCCACACACACTCCACAAGTACGCCACACGTACGCCATACACACTCCACATGTACGTAACCAAATGCCTAATCCTGCTTTTCGCTTCGCGAGCGAAGGTAACAACCTCATGAGGCATATTCTCACCTGAGAGCTGCAGTCAAGGCAGCCATGAATCCGTTTTAGCGCGTTGTGTCGTCCGGAAAACTGTAGAATGACAAGCCCGATTCCTTATGAAATCGGGCTGTACATCCGACAGCACAACAACTCTTTACCGTCGTGTAGGCGGCAATTTATATGTGAGACGAGTTTCAAATTGCCGCCATGACGAATGGTGGCAGAAGCAATGTTTTGCCACCCAAGGGGTCACGTGCAACTTCCCTATTGGATTCATGACGTCACGGCACACAAAACGACTCATATCCTTGGAACGGCTGGTTGGATTTGGATAAACTAAACGCAGTTTTGTAGGGGAGAACCGTGCGCGAACGTCGATACCAAATTCGAAAAAAACAATTGTTGACGCGCAGGGTCAAAATCGATGCGCGCGCTGACCAGAACCCGGAAATATATTTTTCTCGGCCTTAATACACACAGGTATGCACGATTTACAAACCGGGGATCAAACAAACTGAGACCGGAAGCGGAAGTCCCCAATTGGGTCAAAAGGTTTTAATTGGGTCAAAAGGTTTTAAAAGTAAAAAGGCTGTAAAAAAGGAAATTTGGACAAATTAATAATTGGGTGAAAAGGTCAAAAGGTCAGCGTACATTAAAATCGCCAATTTTCACAGTAAATAGGCTTTATCTGCCACGTGTCTAATAACGCCTTATCGCGCATGAGATGACCAGCTTTTGTAATCGCCTCCATGTTTCCTTATTTTTCGTATGTCTAGATGCTTTCTCGTTTACCATTTGAGCTTTTGTCATCAACTTTTTAACAAACCTTTATTATGAGAATATGGGGAACAATAATTTAATTGAATTTTTTTTGTTTTTTTTTACCCTCGCCAGAGGAGTGGGTATTGCATTTGAGTCAATTTGTTACTTGACAAAAAAATAAAAATTGACAAGTATGTTGATCACTCCGGTTTGTGTGTTTGTGTGTTTGTCTGTCCTCTCACTTATACTTGCCTACAGATCACAATTTTGAACCGATCTTCACGAAACCACCAAATGGTAGAGTTCGTAGTCTGACAAAATCTTATATATTTTTGAGGTCAAACGGTCAACATAGGTCAACCACAATTACCAATTTCTAAAATCCTCAATTTTCATCCGATTGACTTGAAATTTGAATAGGATTTTCATATCGGCTAACTGAATTCAACCACCAACTATCTTTGAGAGCAGCATACGTCATAAGGTCACCATAGGCCAAAGGTCAACCACTTTTTACAGATTTCTAAAATCCTCAATTTTCATCCGATTGACTTGAAATCTGAATAGGATTTGCATATCAGCTTACTGAAACCAACCACCAACTATTTTTGAGGTCAACATCGGCCAAAAGGTCAACAAAGGCCAAATTTCTAAAATTGTCAATTTTCATCAGATTAACTTAAATTTTGAAGACGATTTGCATGTCAGGTCACTGAATTCAACCACTAATTATTTTTGACTAGCAGAAGTACCCGGCATTGCCGGGCGGGGGAGGGGAGGGGAACTGGGGGGGGGGGGGGGGGGGTGGGGGAGCGAGCCCCGTGGCAAAGCGAGCGATTTTTTTTTTCATAGCGTCATAGCGTCATAGCGTCATACCGTCATAGCGTTCATAGCGTCATAGCGTTCATAGCGTTTCATAGCGTCATAGCGATTTTTTTTTTCATAGCGTCATAGCGTCATAGCGTTCATAGCGTTCATAGCGTCATATCGTTCATAGCGTCATAGCGTTCATAGCGTCATAGCGTTTCATAGCGTCATAGTGATTTTTTTTTTCATAGCGTCATAGCGTCATAGCGTTCATAGCGTCATATCGTCATCACGTGATCGCTCTGAGCGAATCAGCGCCCACCTGCTCTGATTCCGTTGATTCCGTGCGCTGAAATGCGCTGAGGTAAATATGAATAAAAAATATGGATCGTCAAATATTTTGAGTTCGGCCATGTTCGTCCCAGGCTCAATGGCCATGTCTATGCCAAATATCAAGCACATAAGCCTCTCCGTTTAGGAGTCTATCGGTAACATTAAACACACACACACACACACACACACACACACACACACACACACACACACACACACACACACACACAAACTGTGTTATATATATATAGATGTCAAAAGGATGCTCAACCGAGTGCCATTCTACTTTGTTCTGTTTGGCGAAGTGTCGCCCTATGAGTGGTTTTTCATTTGTTTGTCTGTCTGTCTGTCTATTTGTCTGTCTGTTTGTCCACACAGAATAAACATGATTTTCTCTGCAACCGTTGGTCCTATTGACAGGAAATTTTGACCATCGGTGCAACTCCTGTGTAATTTTTAAATGATAATTATAACGCCATAGGTCACGTAGTACGGGCGCCATCTTGGAAAAACCGAAAGACTTTGCACCTCTATATCTCCAAAAGCGTTGCAAAGAAAAAATTGAGACATGGCTCATTGTAAAGAACTCTCCATGTGGAATAACATATGTTAATGATGATGTCATAGGTGCCACCATTATGACATCATAATTTGACAAGTACAACACTTCATCCGATCAAGATGAAATTTCTTCAGCATCATCTATGGATAAACTGGTGGAGAAAAAAAAAATGATTATGTCATTGGTCACGTGGTTCAGCCGCCATATTTGTTTTAACACAAAAGCCTTAAAAGGCACTAAAACACGTCTTGGTGAGGGTCTGCAATCTCTGATTGCTCTTTCTTGTTTCAGCTGTTGTTTTCGTCAAGTTTAGCTTGAGTAAAAAGCGGATGCGGAGGGCTTTTGATTTTGAAATCCTTTCTAGTTATTATTTGTAAAGTTGCAATGTTCAACGTCTCCTCTATACATCAGGCTAGTAAGTTGACATTTTCATTAATGCTAAGAACAACAAAAAAGTTTCGTGTCATTGTGACCAACTGGTTTACCTCTTTATTTGAGCACGAATAGAAATACCCTCACAGTACAAATGATATTAGCGTCAAATTTGTTAAAGTGTGTGTACAGCTCACGGAGATGTTTCACATTCGGAATTAGAATCTCAAAGCTATAGAGCCATATCGCCAATATGACTACTATAAACTCTCAGCATCCCGTCACCTGGCCGCGAGGGTAATAGAGAGCATATCACATTAATGGCGTAAGCAAAACTGACAGCCGACACCGCTGCAGCAAAATTACTTTCCTCGTTGAGCTGAGGTCCGGGGGACGGATTGACAGGATAATATGTATGAACATGCGGGAAAATAATACGATGTGCCCGGCGAAGTGACTGATGCGCAGAGCCCTCTCTGCGTCAAAACTCTGCGGCTCTTAACGGCTTTATTTGCTTTGCCTTCTCGCATAATAGCCCGGACTGAGCCGAGTGAATACCATTGCTGAGATGGCCTGCCTGAGCCGGCTCTCAGATGACAAATCCTCTCGGCTCAGGTTTGCCGCTGGTGTAATGGCAATTTCATACCCTGTGCACGGTTATTACTTAGCGGTCTGATTCCAGCCCTCAACACCACGGCCAAGGTTGTAATATGCGAAAAATCCCAATCTCACCCATTTCCCTCTTACCCCACCCACACTCACCCAGCTCCACTTTCTACTTATTGCAGAGATCACCAAATGTGGTGGTGCTCACTTATAATCTGATATAGGACTTTGATTCGAGATGGAAGGACGTGGATTCAAGCCCTTGTGGCTCGAACTTGAATGACGGTTTCGGTAACTTTTCTTCCATGTGATGTTACGTGGGGATCAGAAGGACAAGAAAAGTCGCGGAGAAGCTTGCAGAGGTAGGAGAGTGGGTAGTGGGGTGGTTCGGAGATGTCGGTGGGGCTGGAAATTAGGCCAGTGGGTACTATGTTGTCAAAAGTCTGCAAAAATAATTCTGAGTAACACCCTCATCTGTACAGCTAATCTGAATGTGTGGAAAGTTCAAAAGAGTTGAGTTATTTTGTGATATTTTCTGTAAACTGGGTAGAGAAGTATAGAAGCAATTTCATATTATCTTTCACATGCTTATATCATAAATAAACTCTGTGAACACTTAGATCTGTTTATAATAGTTCTGAGATATTGAGAGTGAAACTTATGATAAGAGCAAGTTAATGTTAGTTTGTGTTATAAATGTTATAATAATGTTATCATAAAAATGTAATAAATATATAACAAAATAAAAAATAAATAAAAACAAAAAAGTTTTTGTTATAAAACTTTTGTTATAAAAACGACATTATAAAAATTATTTAAAATTTTTGAAAAAACATTTTATTAAAAAATGCTAAAAAATAATAAATTAAATATATTTAAAATTAAATTAAATTAAATTTAAAAATAATATACCATTTTTATTTAAAAAAACATTTAATTAAATTATTACAATTTTATTTTTAAAAATATATAAAAATATACATAAAAAATGAAATAAAAATGAAATTAAAGTATAAAAAATAAAACTATAAAAGTTTTGTTCGAAAACAAAAATAAATAAATAACAAAATAATAATGTTATAAATAATGGTCATGTTGTAAATTAAATTGTTTTTTTTTTCAATGTAAAAGTTACCTAACGTATTTATAAACATGTTTAGCCCACTCCTGAAATCATACTTAGTTGATGCAAACCTGGAAAGATTCACAGCACGAAGAAGAATTTTTTGATGTGGACTACAGAGCGCAGTAACACAATTAGGTACAGTATCGGTAAAAACACCGTAATACACAGGATGAGTGATATTAAAAGGTATTTCCCATGACATGTTTTATTTTGGTAAAATACAAGGATGTATCCTTGGCAATAAAATGCAAGTTGCGAAAAATAATATACAGCGAAAGTCTGAAAAACATGACGCAGTGTCATAGCTTTCTGACTCGCTCATGTGGCCTATCTGATAACAAACCTTGTTGGTCATTGACCATCACTTCAGTTGCTGGCAATTATGGCCAAGTGCAGCAAAAACGTGAACACTCTACTTTCAAAGGATTGTGGTGCAGGAAGCAATCACTGGCGAGCAAAGGGCTCCCATAGTCTAGCCGACGCCTCCCCCCCTTTCCTGCCCTTCGCACAACCATGTAGCAGCCATAGCGGGGCTTGGCGTCTGTCTGGAGCCAGAAGCTACATGCTGCGCGGGGGTTAAACGAAAGCCATGTGTCTCTGGGTCAAGGGTTGTGGATCCGACAACTCTTTTGGCAAGACACCCTACCACCCGGCCTGCTGGGGGACACGCCCTGTGTCTTAAAGCCTTCACACTATCCACTCTATATCCCCATACCAATCAATATAGTTCTAGAACAACTCCAACTTAAACCTCTTTTTCAGAAAAAAGTACTTATTTTTATAGTCAAAGACATGAAGTAGAAGAAACAAAAACTACCAAGGGTTTCCTCCCCTCCACACACAAACAATATAACACATACATGCCATTTCCACCCATCTTTATCTTATATACTCTGTAGTCTCCTTTGTTATCTGTCTTCACTTCTCCCACAGTTCCAGACAAACCCAGCCTTCTCCTATTCTTCTTTATAAAATAAAATAATTTGACTATATATACTCACACGACAAGTGCTATGGAGAAGTGAACTCCTCCATCAAGGGTTCAGTACAGGCTCAACCTGCCATGTGCATAACCTTTGCCCTTTGATGCGCGAGCCATTCAATGTGAACCCTCATGTTACATAAAGTAAGGGGTCATGGTTAAAGAAGGAACTAGAACGGCACTCAGTCGAGAGCATACCTGCGCCAGGTGAACAGTTTACGTTTTGTATCCCAGAGTACACCAGAAAATCCCAATACAGAATCACATTTAATCAAAATCATCCGTCCATAACTTTTTGAGATATCCTGCTATTCATTATTTTTGGTGCAATCTCCCTCCCAATGGTGAAGAATCACTTAAAAAATCAAATAATTCTCATATCCGAATCCAAATTCAGATCTTCACCAAAATCTAATCGATTCGTCCTTGTCAGTCACCAAACCTCTCCACCAAGTTTTGTCCAAATCCGTCCATAACTTTTTGAGATATCCTGCTATGTATCGATTTTGGCCCTATTTCCCAATGATGAAGAATCACTTAAAAAATTAAACAATTCTCATATCCGAATCCATATTCAGATCTTCACCAAAATCTAATCGATTCTTCCTTGTCTCACACCCAACCTCTCCACCAAGTTTTGTCCAAATCCGTCCATAACGTTTTGAGAAATCCTGCTATGTATCGATTTTGGCCCTATCTCCCAATGATGAAGAATCACTTAAAAAATTAAATAATTCTCATATCCGAATCCATATTCAGATCTTCATCAAAATCGAATCTATTTGTCCTTGTCAGACACCCAACCGGTCCACCAAGTTTCATCCAAATCCGTACACAACTTTTTGAGATATCCTGGTATATATCGATTTTGGCCCTATCTCCCAATGGTGAATAATCACTTTAAAAATTATAGTAGCCGGATCCGAATCCAGATCTTCACCAAAATCGAATCATTTCTTCCTTGTGACATATGCTACCTCTCTACCATATTTCGTCCGAATGCCTCCACAACTTTTTGAGATATTGTGTTCACAACCAGACAAACAAACGGACAAACAAACGGACAGACAGACAGCGGTGAAAACATAACCTCCATCCACCTTTGGTGGCGTAGGTAATGAATCATCATTGTTTGCCTTTTCACCTTTTCACCTCAGAACATTTTGAAAATTCTGTTCTTATACTGAGTTGAAACTAAAATCTATGGAGTCCATAACATATACTTTCGAAAACTCAAAATTTCTTCAAAAATATTTGATTGGATCCAACATCAAGCTTAAACTGTTTCACCACTATTTCTGAACTATATTGTGAGTAAATGCCAAACAAAAGATGTGCGACGTGGATGTTACCCATGCATCCCCAAAATTAATTATTATATTCCCTTCACTCCTCTTTTCTGTTCGTTCAGGGTCTTGCTTGGTCCAGCCACCTGTTGCCACACTGCCCATCTGTCAGTGTCTTTCCTCCTCCACCACCATCTAGATCTTCCACAAACACAACAACAACAACATGCATTTTAAGGCCATTTTCCCTGCTAGAGCGGGGGTTAGCCTTCTGAATCTTCCACAAAGATATATATATATATATATATATATATATATATATATATATATATATATATATATATATTGACACGTGTAAGGGACGTGTGAAACTGCAATCCACTGAATGCGAAAACTGATGTCCAGGCTCGGCCCGGATAGCCGGAGAAGTGATTGTCCGATTCGGGCCAACAGTGGGCTTTTCTCCCACTTGTGCGAATGGCTTTGTCTCGCCGTTCAAGGGAATAAGCAGGGATGGTGAGATTTGCAAAAGACCAAAATGACTTCAACGTTTGGGACAGATAAAAGAACGGAGATAATGGAGAGTGTGGCTGTGGTTGGTGATAGCAGGATGTGCAGATGATGGTGGGATCTGCCCAGCCCAGAATAAGAGGGAGTGCTAAGGATGACCCAACTGTTACCACCACTGCCAGTGCCAGGGGTAGGGTTTAACCTTCAGAATCTTTAATCCCACACATCAACAGCACAGACAGGTATCAGGAAAGGGAAGATCTGCATATGCAGAATGAAAGTGACATTGAGTGCCACATATTGTTGGTTGGTCAGAAAGTTTTCCACGTCTTTTGTTGTGCATAGCCACACCCCTTTCCTGCAGGTTCATTTCCAAGTATTTTGGCTTCTTTAAAAGCTTGGTAAGTCATTCCATGCCACAATCCTTAGTTGTCACATATGACACCAAGTCCACCCCAATTTTTATTAGGGGGTTTCTGCGCATGTGTGCCGAGCAATCTCGGACGGATTACGTCATTTTGAAAGTACCATATTTATCATTATACACAAACAATAACAATAGCTCGGGCCCCATACACAGGCCTTCACACAAACATAATGTCTTAATACCTACCAATCTCCCATGAAACACGGATATAATTGTATGACCAAGTTAGCAAAAACAATTGCAGATGATATCTCATCCGACATAGAGCTTATTTTGCTGAGTTTATAATGTACATTAACATTTACTGCAATATCCAAGTGTGGAAAAATATACTCGCAAAAATCATATATGTACGAGTCGATATGCTGAGTACGTGTCTGTGGGTCATATATATACAGACTTGGCATTTAATATGGAATTTTTTTTTTGTGGGGGTGAACTTACTTTTCAAGATGACTTAGAACCAAAAGTTCATTGGAATTATGTTGAAATTATTCTAGATTTTGTTAATGTGACCTTTAAAAGAAACAAAAAGCACATTTGACATTTCGAAACAAATAAATTGATCCTTGAAAGTGATGTAAACTGATATCGAACTCAATTCACGGGCAGTACTGTGTTAAACTTCTGTACGTTTTCCTGAAGTATCTCTTTATTATGCACATTAGCCAAAAAAAATTCAACAAAAACAAAAGCTAAATTACAACTGGGATTACAGACAGTAAAATTACAGTTCAGTACTTCGTGTAACCCCCACGAACATTCAGGAGATCACGTACACGTCAAGGCATGCTGTTCACGAGATTTGCCAAGGTTTGGACAGGAATCGCTTGCCATGCAGTGACAATAGTCTGCTGCAATTCACACACAGAGGTCGGCTGCTGGTCCAAGTTGTCGATTTGACGCGTTAATTCTGCCCACAAGTTCTCTATCGGATTCATATCCGGGGACATGGCAGGCCACTCCATATGCTCTACACCACGGTCAGCAAGAAAGTGTTGGATCATGCGAGCACGATGAGGCCGTGCATTGTCATCTTGGAAGACAAAGTTTCCTCGAAAGGCTGCATGAGCAAATGGAAGCAATGTTTCTTCCAGAATGACCCTGTACTTGAACTGGTTCAGGTTTCCATTAAGAACAACCAGGTCAGTTTTGCCCCCTGCATGAAAATCAGCCCAAATGGTCACCCCACCACCTCCAGCTTGGACTCTTGGCACTATACAATCTTCGTTGTGGGCTTCATGCACTTGTCTGCGCACTCGGACGTGGCCATCTTGACAATAGACCAGAAATCTAGACTCGTCACTGAAGGTCACGTGATTCCAGTGTCCTGGCTGCCATTGATGGTGCTCTCTGGCCCACTGCAATCGGCGCTGGCTGTGTTGTCTGGTCAGGCGTGGCTTTCTCAGGGGACGCCTGGCACGATAGCCTGCTTGAACCAGTCGTTGGTTGACTAGCCTTCTGGATACAGGCACATTTGTCAGTTGCTGCCACTCAGCCCTAAGCCGATTAGCTGACTTGGTATGGCCATTGCAGACTAACCGGTGCAGCTGGCAATCATCTCTCCTTGTGGTTCTGCGTGGCCGTCCTGGCCTCGGTATTGGAGTAGGGACACCCCTCTGAGCATTTCGTTTCAGGATCTTTGACACCTGACCTTGAGTGATGCCATACTGCCGAGCAATAGCACGCTGTTTCATGCCAGAATTTCGTAAAGCCACCACTCCATGACAAACAGCATTGTCAAGTTGACGGACCATCTCCAGAGGAAGCGGCAATAACTTTTGAAGATGTGCAGCAGTTGCTTTCCACTAATACAGAACGCAACAACCCTTATATACCCGATTGTGAAGCCAATCATCAAATGTACCTGTCCTTACATTTTGTCACGCCACCTGTGATATAATCCTGTTATTGACTTCTTGCTGCGAAAGACAATCAGTGACATGGTTCTTTCAACAAAGACATCACCGAAGGGTAAAAGAAACTCAAAAGATTGATATACTGAGTTCAGAAAGTAAACCCAAGTCAAGAAAAAAAAAATATTCCATATTAAATGCCAAGTATATATATATATATATATATATATATATTGTTACGGACGCGGTTAAAGATGTTATTTACCGAGCGGTTGGTATTACCGCGACCGAACAGTTATTCCCCGACTAATACCCGATTTGCCCCAAACTTTGGCCGGATCGCGCCACCGCTATTCAATCGGGAAAACTCTAAAGCGACCGAATGCAAAGAGGAAAGCGAAGGCAAAGAAAGGTTTGGAAATACTACTAAATTTATTTACTATTCACACACATAAGCAAAAAGACAGCAGTCACGTTTATTTACAAGCACATGAGACGCAGGTGACACAGTAAAAATACTAGCTTATACAGACTTATTGTTACTACCCAGGGACAAGACAAAAGACAGACTACGAGCACACTTACACGGGGAATGATGATAGGGATGGCAGGTGGGTGGCTGGTGGATGGCTGGCGGGATAGGGAGGTCCAACTAGTTCTGCAGCTGATCGACTCGTGGGCAGCCGCCGCTCCTTCGCGGCCCTGCTCCAAACTGCCGTCCAGGCCTCACGCTGCTGTGGTTGCAGTTTCGGTGGCTCCAGCTGCAGCAAATGCAGTTTCAGTGGCTCGAGCTGCAGCAAGTGCAGTTTCGGTGGCTCGAGCTGCAGTGAGTGCAGTTTCGGTGGCTCGAGCTGCAGTTCAACCCTGGACTTCTTCTCGTCTCTCTGTCGTCAAAGCTCATCTCCCTTGTCTGCCTTGGGAATGCCCTGCCTGCGGGTTATATAGGCCCCACCCTTCAACCTTCGCGAACCTCCTCGATGTTTCTCTCCACACCCTCTCCAAGTCCAACCCCTTGTTCGTGGTTGGTTGAGTGGGGCTGACTCACTCCTCCCCTCTATGACGAGGTGGGGACCCGCCTTTCTTCCCCAACCCTGCCTCGTGGTCAATGGCGGCAATTGGAGCGGAGGTAGTTTCCAATCGATGAAAGGGGGAATGGAGGTTTTGGAAATGGGAATGAAGGGAATCTATCTCTTTCACTGGTGCAATGGAGTATTTCAATTAATGCGAGACACAGCCTTACCCTAAAACACATAATAAGATATAAGCTATCGAACAGGGGTATTCTATGATTAGCTGTGTGCGGATGCTTTATGGACTAATTATGGGACGCCCTTTGACCTTTACACAGCTCCGGAGGCAGGAGGCGCAGAATAACAATAATAATAATAATAAAGCACACAATCAAAAAAAAATACAGTCCTCATATCCGCAACAATATATATATATATGTATATATATATATATATATATATATATATATTGTTACGGACCGCGGATAAGATGTTGATTTGCCGAGCGGATGGCGCCGTGGCCCTAACAGTTACCCCGACTAACCCGATTCCTGAACGTTGGCCAAAATCGCGCCACAGATATTCAATGGGGAAAAGACTAAAGCGAAGGATGTGAAGAAGAAGAAAGACAAAGGGTAAGGAATACAAATATAATTTCTTTACTATTTACAACCAAAAGAAACCAAGGAGAAGGAAGGATAATAAAATAAAGACAGAAGGAATCAAGGAGACACAGTGCAAATATTAACTTATACAAGCTTACTTATACCCAGGGACAAGACAAAAGACAGACTACAAGCACACTTACACGGGGGATGATGACAGGAATGGCAGGAGGTGGATGGCTGGAGGGAGCGGAAGGTTCACCTGGAACCGCAGCACGGTCGGGTCGGGGATGAGCAGCCGCCGCCCTTTCTCGATCGGTGCGTTTAGCAGCCGCCGTTCCTTCGCGGCCCCGCTCGAAAACTGCCGTCAAAGCCCCGAAGCTGCTGTGGCTGAAGCTGCTGTGGCTGAAGCTGCTGTGGCTGAAGCTGCTGCGTGCCGCTGCTCTTTCAGGGATCCTCTCTGGCGCAACTCCTTCTTGGAACCTTTGGCGCAACTCTTTTAATTCACCTCTCCCTCTCTTGCTTAGTCCAACAACAACTTCTCGGCTTTTGCGTGCGCGCTTTTATAGCGCCTCAGGCGATCAAGCCGCTAGTGTCCAGGACACGCCCATCGGTCAGCTCGCCTCGGCCCTGATTGGTCGGCACGGCCCTCTGGCTCCCCCCTTGATGACGATGGGCGGGCACGCCCTTCTTCCCCGAGCTGACCATGCTTAATGGCGGCAATTGCAGACAACAGCCAAATGCAGTTGGCAATTGACGAAAGGGGGGTTGGAAGGGAATCTACCTTATTTCACTTGGGGCAATGGAGTATTTCAATTAATGGAAGACACAGCCTTACACTAATACACATAATAAGGATATAACTGTCAACAAGGGGGGAAATCTATGATTGGCTAACGTGTGGTGTTTATGAACTAATTACGGGACGCACTTTGACCTTTATACATAACTGGAGCAAGGAGGGCGATATTTTACAACAATTTACACAACAACAACAACAAAAAAAAAACATTCTCATATCCACAACAATATATATATATATATATATATATATATATATATATATATATATATATATATATATATATATATATATACATATATATATTGTTGCGAATATGGAATTTGGCCTCCATATCCGCTTGTAAATATTCCCCTATTTTTTCCAATACTCCCCAACTTTCCCCAGTCCCCCATTCCCTAGTCCCATTGTCTGTAAACAACACCCATTAGAGCCGATCTTCCCCTTCATCCCCCCATTAAATGTCGTGCCCAGGTCCCCCGCACCACACGTAGACAATTATAGGACATCTTGCTAGTTATTCTTAATCTATGTCAGTTAAGGACTTGTTTCCATTAATTATGACTCTTCGTTGCACCAGAATGTGATTATATGGCACCTGTTAGGAAGTTTAGGACCTCCCCATACCTCTCCGCATCTCTTCCCCATGAAGAAGCGCCAACTACAACAACAACAACAAAAGAGGGGGGCGGCGCGGTGACGGCATGGGGAGTGGGCGTCCTCCTTCCGGCTCGGTTAGCCGCCATTGACCACGCGCTCCACGGGGTTACCACGAAGGGGCTCCCTGTCGGCCCCTCGTCAAGGGCGGAGCCGGTAACCCCCGCACCCAATGAGAAGCCATGGGCCGATGCCATCTGGGGCGGCGCTAACGAGCCGAGGGCGTGTCACTCCCCGCCGGATATACGCGGCCCCGCGCCGGACGTGACGTCAGATGCGCCCCGAGCTTGGAAGGACAAGACGCCACCCTCCCGAGCGCTGAGCGACCTCCCCGGCATCTCCACCAAAGTCGCGACCCACGAGCGCTGAGCGACCTCCCCGCATCTGCTGGACACCACCGTACGTGATTCTGTCCCTGAGCCAGGTGCACCTGAGCCATCGACTGCCGCTTTCCTTGCCATCAAATCCCGTGTGAGTGAGCCTTGTCCCGCGTTTACCTGTCGTCTGTCCGGGGATAATATAAGTGTGTTTAAGTGCCCACCTTCCTATGTTTCCCTCTTGTCCCTGTAATCTAAACCTTCCGCAATTGTAATAACAACCTTTGAGAACCGTATCCCTGGTGTCGTATTGTGTGATTGTAATCCAGCCGGGTGTCTTCTTTTTCTTATTGAGCCAGCATAGCGCGATTAGTCAACCCCGGGTGCAATCGGGGTAACTTGTACGGATACGGCGGCCATCCCGCTCGGCCCACCATACCATCAAAGTCGTATCAGTAACAATTGGTGTCGGGAGTGAGATTCGAGGCCCGACCAAATTTTGAAAAAAAAAAAAAAACGAATAGAGGAAAAAAAAAAATTTGGTCAAAATTTGGAGCGGCCGAAATTTGTTTTGTTTTACGAAACTCGAATTTTGCAAGTCGCGCTATGGCGGATCAAGACGGCTGGGGTCCGGTAGGGGAGAGTGAGGCAGGGTCGGTCCAGGACCAAATTGAGGGACGTGAGGAGAGCGAAGCAGCGAGGGTAGCAGACGCGCAAAATGGCGCCTCGCTGGTCACCGCGCCCGTGACCGTGGCAGCGCCCCTGGTGGATCCGAACCTTTTTATGTTGCAAATGAGGGCCCTTATGGAACGAATAGAGGGCCAAATGGGGGTAATGGGGAACCGGATGGATGCTCAGGGTGAGCGATTAGAGGGCCAAATGGGGGTAATGAGGGACGAAGCGAGGGGTACTGGTGAGGGGTTAGACAAGAAATTTGGGAAGTTAGACAATAATTTTGAGGAGTTAGACAAGAAATTTGGGAAGTTAGACAATAATTTTGAGGAGTTAGACAAGAAATTTGGGAAGTTAGACAATAATTTTGAGGGGTTAGACAACGGGATAAAAGAGGTGAGAAATGGGTTAATGGGGGTAGAAAACAGAATGGCCGCTCAAGAGAATCAAATGGAAGGGATGCAAAAAGGGTTAGAGGGGTTAGAAAACAGTATGGAAGGCAAATTGAGGGACATGAGGGACCAAGCGGAAAGGGAAGTTAAACAAATGGAGCAGCAGATAGAGGGGGTCAGAATGGGGGTAGAAACCAAACTGGATGCTCACAGGGAGGAAATGGAGCAGATGAGGGTGGCATCTGGGCAGGAGATGCAAGTGATGGGAGAGGAGATCAGAAGAGGAGTGAGTGAGGAGGTCGGAGGAGTGCGCGAGGAGGTGAGGCACTGTGAGGAGCACATGGAAAAGGAGGTGAGAAAGGGGACTGTAAAGTTACAAGGGGGCATAGAGGACCTGACGCAGGAGGTGGAGCAGCTGACGGTGGGACAGACGGAGTTAGTGGAGCAGGTTCAAAGGAACACTGCGGTATTAGGAGGTTTAAAGGCGACACAGAAAGAACTAAAAGATGACTTGGTAGCGACGAAGAGGGAATGTCAGATGGTACGTGAGGGACTGACAACGAGGTTGGACGAAGTGATAGAGGTTATGGAGACGAAGGACCGGCAGGTGAGGACGCACATGGAAACGGTCAAGGTAGCCTTGGAGGACGAGCTTGAGGAGACGTACCGGGGAATAAAAGAGGTGAAGCACAAATTAGAAGAAGTGGAAGAAGGGATGAGTGAAATTAAGAAGCGACGGAGAGGGGATAAGAAAGAGATAAAAGAGGAGATAAAAGAATTGGTCCAAAGTCTGTGTTTGGATCGTGATGTGCTCATTAACCGGATGAGGGATTCGCAGGTGATGGAGGAGAAGCGAAGAGGAAGAGGACCCGGTGTAAGTGGTGACCAATATGGTCGTGCGTATGATGCGCCAGGGGATTTAAGAAGCTTGGGGGTCGAGATGGACCCGGGTGTTCGTGAGAGGCCGTCGGTGAAGTGTGCGACAGGTCTGGTGTGCGAAAGAGGAGGTGTGCGAGAAAGTCCGACTCTGGGGTGTGTGAGGAAAAAGTGTGTACCAAGGAGTGAGGGTGCTGGCGAGAGTGAGTCGGTCGTAGCGTGTGTGCGAGGGAGCACATGGGAGCGCGGTGTGGTGAGTGTTACAGAGGGTGTGACGGGAGAGTGTGCGCAGGAGTGTGCGCGAGAAAGGTGTGTGACGGACAGGTGCATGAGGAAAGAGTGCGCTGTCAGAAGTAAGGAAGAGTGTCCACCTGTGGTGAGTGTTACAGAGGGTGTAACGGGAGAGTGTGCGCGAGAAAGGTGTGTGACCGACAGGTGCATGAGGAAAGAGTGCGCTGTCAGAAGTAAGGAAGAGTGTCCACCTGTGGTGAGTGTTACAGAGGGTGTAACGGGAGAGTGTGCGCGAGAAAGGTGTGTGACGGACAGGTGCACGAGGAAAGAGTGCGCTGTCAAGAGTAAGGGTGAGTGCGCTGTCAGGAATGGAGGTGAAAGTAGTGAGAGTGACATGGAGCGTGAGTTAGTTGTGACAGGTGAGCGAGGATGTACACCTGGGATGGAAGGATGCACACCTGGAATGGTAGAGCGTGAGTGGGAATGCACGCTGGAGTTGGTGGTGAGGCACGTGGTTGGGTGTGCGAATGAGAGCACACCTGTGATTGTCACAGAGGAGGTGACCGAGGAGGGGGTGCGAAGCGGTGTATTGGTGAGGTGTGCGAGCAACGAATGTGTGCCAAAGTGTTCGGTGGTCAGGTGTGTGACCAAGGCTGTGAGTGGAATGGGTGTACCTGGGTGTGTAAGGAAAGGTACGAGGAGCATGGGCACGGCGGGATGTGTGAGCAAGGAACGGGCTTCGGGGTGTAAGCGTCCAGGTGAAGCATCGACGTTACACAGGTTAGAGGTTAGGTCGACTTTTAGCCGAAGCGGGCCCTCGGTGCGTGCCGGGCTTCGCGTGCCGCGAGAACCAGCGGGGATCCGAGCCACGGCGGGTTCAAAAGGACCGCCGTGCGCGATCCGTGCTGGGCCTCGCTTTGAACGTCCGTGCTCCACTAGGCGGAGCGGGCGGCCCGATAGAAAGAGTCGTCATGGCGACCACTTTTTGTTGAGGAATTCCGGCAGGTCGAGATCGGGACATTGGATGGCTCCGTGCCGAGAAGGTGCGTGGGATCTCGGGCCGGGTAAACCTCCTTCCCTGCACCGAATGCGGGACGCACCCAGCCGCTGGCACAAAACAACCAGCATCCATTGTTTGGCTTTACGAAGCCGGGCTTTGGACAGGAATTGGCGCACCGAGAGGTATTAGTGAGTCGACTGGGTGATGAGGTTAGTGTTTTGGACCCAAAATTAGAGAAAAACAAAATTAGATGATTGGCAAGGGATTGGCAGTAGTGATTGGCAGATGATGGGCAGTGATTGGCAAATTTTTAATTTGTGGAAATTTGATGTGCAAAATTTATAGTGAGAGACCCCCGATGTGGTGGGATGGCAAATCCACCATCCTTCCCATATAGGGGGGCAAATGCGCAATAGATTATGGGGTGTATGGCAGTGAAAACTAGCCCGGGTGGGTTAGGTTATATTGATAGGGATCTAGAGAAGATGACATTAGGTAACGTTAAGTTTAGTTAGTGACTGATACCTGTAGTGGGGACGCAGGTAGATTAGTGTGGATTATAATGACGAGGGAGCGCAATAGTTTAAAGGGACGACTGGGAAGCGCAAGTTTCAGAAGGGAGTAGTTAGCTGAGATGATGCCGTGTTTGTGAGAATTGAACAGGTGTGATTGCACAGGTGTGCAACTGGACAGGTGTGTGGAGCCGTGTATGAGTAGTGAGTGTGTGGATCAGCGCGAATGCGCTTGGGGAGAGAAGGGTGCCGGTGGCACCAGGTGTGAGAGCACAGGTGTGCAAGTACAGGTGTGTGGAGAAAAGTTGGAGTAAGTGGTACGGAGTGGTGTGCATGGTGCGAAGGTGTGGATGGGGGAAGGGTGGACCCCTTTCACGAGTACCCGGGGCGGGTAGTGTAAGTGTTAGGTAGAGGGTACAGGTAAATTGTGGTTGGATATTGGCATTTGTGGTGCGGTTGCAGAATGGTGTTGTGGATGGGTGCATTAGTGTTGTGGAAATGGCTGGGCGTGTAGCCTGTTAGTGTGTGTAGTTGGTTGGGCACTCCACCACTGTGAGGATGTCGGCCAGGTGAGGCCGCAGCAGGTGAGGCCGCAGGTGGGCTCTGGGAGCCGGTAGAGTTGTGGATGGGGCCCGAGGATCCCGGGTGTGGATCGGGCAGCCCCAGTGCCAGAGAGGGCACGGAGTGGGGAGAGAGCCAGAGGGCCTTCCCCAGGTAGTTAGGTTAGGGTAAGGAGCAGGTAAGCTCGGAGGCAACTGCAGTGGTGGAGGTGTGCAGGTGGGTAGACCCACTGGGAGAGGTACACGTCGCAGCCCAGAAATTGTACGAGGGCACCGGGAGATGAATCGGGGGAGTGAGACCCCAAATTGAAGAGCACCACAGTTTGGCCAATGGGAATTGGTTTTTAGAACCCATAGTGTAAGAGGGCCAATGGTTTGGCCGGAGAGAGACCCCGGGTAGTGTAAAGTTGTTAAAGTCATTTAGGAGATAGTTAGGATTGATGAACCTGTCGCACCATACGCAGCCACTTGCCTGTGGTGATGATGATGACTCCACACCTGTGTTTTCTTTGTTTTGTGCAGGAAATGAAATTGCTGTGGATTTGTGAGACGCATCACGACGTGGATGAGACATTGGGGTGATTCCATCTCTCCCTCCCTAGGAGGGACTGATGATGAATTGGTGATGGCAAATTTTGATGTGCAGGTTGGAGATGGCAAATTTTGATGAGAGTTGAAAATGGCAAATTTGATTGGTTAGGAGGGAGAGAAGACGAATTTGGTATATGGGAGGAACGGGGAAGACAGTAGGGATGTTTGTGGATTTGTAAAGTAGATGTTTATGGGTAGTGTTGTGTTTTGTTGATACAGTAAGGGGTAAGGGAGGGGCCATGTAGGTTACCTGGTGGGGGGGGCGTACGGTAGGAACGTACCTGTCTCACCTGGTTCCCATGTGCCCCAGTGTGCATCACCTTGCATTGCGTGCACTTTTGCGCCCTTACCACCTTGCTCACTTGTCTTGTTTTTGTCTCCCACCTCCGAGGATCTGGCTTTGGGGTAGAGAGAGAGGAGAGAGAGGTGCTGGCGACGCAGTTGTGGGCCTGCACTTTCGCTGCTTGCTGCCGGGATCGATACACCATATGGACCGCAATGTTTGTGGCCACCCACGATGGACCGCAGTTCGTTTGCGGCCAAGCACCACCCGGGGATGGACCTATGGGTCAACGTGGCACCTATGCCATACAGGTGAACCACTTTTAAGTAACACCAAGTGCACCACAAGAAGAGCAAGAGACACCTGCAGGGTTAGGGGTTGTCGCATTTATTTTTAATCATTGAACAATGGTGACTGCACCGATTGGTGGTGGGGGGTTGTGTGCTTTTGATGCTCGGGAAGGGTGCTCTGCACGTTATTAAAGGCCGTCGGCCACAGAGCACTCGTGGGTTGGTGTATCGATGCTGGCAAGCGCGCTCTCTCTATGCATAACATCTGCATGTGTTCCTCCAAAAACAGGTCCTGGATCGTAGTGTAAATAGCAGCATAGTCTTGTAAATAATGCTCCCTACCGGCTGTATGTTTAGTTTGAGAATTCTTTCCGGATTCGGTTATCCTGTGGGTGTGGTTCTGTGAGGAGAAGGGTGCAACGTCGCAGGGGGACATATTTACTCATTTGTGAATATCTGTAAAACTGTCGCACTCAGGGTAGAGTTAATAGTAGAGGGAACTACATTGCGTGCCACACTAAAGTAGGTAAAAATTTATCGGGTCGGGACGCCCCGAGGGTAGAGAAGGGTGCAATGTTGCGAATATGGAATTTGGCCTCCATATCCGCTTGTAAATATTCCCCTATTTTTTCCAATACTCCCCAACTTTCCCCAGTCCCCCATTCCCTAGTCCCATTGTCTGTAAACAACACCCATTAGAGCCGATCTTCCCCTTCATCCCCCCATTAAATGTCGTGCCCAGGTCCCCCGCACCACACGTAGACAATTATAGGACATCTTGCTAGTTATTCTTAATCTATGTCAGTTAAGGACTTGTTTCCATTAATTATGACTCTTCGTTGCACCAGAATGTGATTATATGGCACCTGTTAGGAAGTTTAGGACCTCCCCATACCTCTCCGCATCTCTTCCCCATGAAGAAGCGCCAACTACAACAACAACAACAAAAGAGGGGGGCGGCGCGGTGACGGCATGGGGAGTGGGCGTCCTCCTTCCGGCTCGGTTAGCCGCCATTGACCACGCGCTCCACGGGGTTACCACGAAGGGGCTCCCTGTCGGCCCCTCGTCAAGGGCGGAGCCGGTAACCCCCGCACCCAATGAGAAGCCATGGGCCGATGCCATCTGGGGCGGCGCTAACGAGCCGAGGGCGTGTCACTCCCCGCCGGATATACGCGGCCCCGCGCCGGACGTGACGTCAGATGCGCCCCGAGCTTGGAAGGACAAGACGCCACCCTCCCGAGCGCTGAGCGACCTCCCCGGCATCTCCACCAAAGTCGCGACCCACGAGCGCTGAGCGACCTCCCCGCATCTGCTGGACACCACCGTACGTGATTCTGTCCCTGAGCCAGGTGCACCTGAGCCATCGACTGCCGCTTTCCTTGCCATCAAATCCCGTGTGAGTGAGCCTTGTCCCGCGTTTACCTGTCGTCTGTCCGGGGATAATATAAGTGTGTTTAAGTGCCCACCTTCCTATGTTTCCCTCTTGTCCCTGTAATCTAAACCTTCCGCAATTGTAATAACAACCTTTGAGAACCGTATCCCTGGTGTCGTATTGTGTGATTGTAATCCAGCCGGGTGTCTTCTTTTTCTTATTGAGCCAGCATAGCGCGATTAGTCAACCCCGGGTGCAATCGGGGTAACTTGTACGGATACGGCGGCCATCCCGCTCGGCCCACCATACCATCAAAGTCGTATCAGTAACAATATATATCTCTTCTACTATATAAAAGAGATGTCTGTCTGTCTGTCTGGCTGTGTCGTTATTTTTCTCAGAGATGGCTGAACGTATCTTCGTCAAACTTTCAGAGGTTCATCATCAGTGAGTGCCTGGCACTCAAAACACTGGGAGTGTTTTAGGAAAAAAACAAAAAAAAACAATCGTTTTTTTGAAGTTAAAAAACAAAAAATCGCTCGATAGTGCCTAAGCCTTTTTAAATTAATGACAGTTATATACAAATACACATTCGCATAAATAAATACAAAACAATCACCAGACATTAAAATACAAATAAATCAAACAATTCCGGAAAGTGTACGAAGTTGGTAGTATGGCTTCTTCTTCTTCCTGGTCGGCATCACACAACTCAGAAACGTGATGAACGCCACATTCACCCACCAGCATATATATGAACCCCCTTCCTCTCATGCCTCCCCCCTCCCCTCCCCTTCCCCCCTTTTCCCCACTCTCCCCCTCCCCTCCCCTCCCCTTCCCCCCTCCCTCCCCCTCCCATTCTCCTCCCATCCCCCCCCCTTCCTCCCTCCCCTCCCCTTCCCCCCTCCCCTCCCCTTCCCCCCTCCCCTCCTCCCTCCCCTCCCCTCCCCCCCCCCCCCGCCGGCAAAGCCGGGTACCTCTGCAAATATATATATATATATATATATATATATATATATATAATTATATATATATATATATATATATATAATTATATATATACATATATATATATATATATATATATATATATATATATGCTGAGTTCGTGTCTGTGGGTCATAAGCAACACCCATTCTACAGACTGCGCCTTCCCTCCTTTCCCCAGCATCATAAGCACTGCCTTTTGCCCAAGCCACGCTTTTCTCTACAACGGTCCAGAAATCCAACCACCATTCTCCACAAAAAATCCATGCCACATTATGTGAATACCATTGCACACCACTGTGCCAAAAATTACAACAGAGTACGACGACATTCTTCACATCAATCCCAAAATTATTTTATGGAGGACACATTTCAACAAATTATCTTGCACCAGACATCCGTGTATGGTATGCACCAGATGGGGTCAATGGTGCCAGCCTTGTGGGTGATTGCCCCCCTGGAAAATTTGGTTTCGTCATTGTAAGGGATTGTCCAAGAAATACATCTTCTCAGAGGATAAAAAAAAATTACAATACAGATTATTTATGAAGGCAGAACCTCACTGGAGTATTTTTGTAGGCGATCCCCCTTTCACATAGTGGGGAAGCTATATTAAAGTAGCCAGACCGGAAGGGCTATGTTGTAGAGGACAGCCTGGAGGTACTATATTGAAGTGGGCCACCCCGAGGATCCTATAGTAAACACGACCGACAGTAGGTGCTTTAGAGGTTTCTCACTGATGCAAGCTGGTGACGTCATCCCCTGTTGGGTCCACCATTTTGTAGGTCATCTAGAATCCTCGATGCTAAATAATCCAGTCAAAATGTGTGGAGAAATATATGCAACCGGAAGTGGCTCTAGCTTGTGTAATGTTGTTCATTATTTAAATAAGCAGAGCAGGTACTGGCGTATCCAGAAAGTAGAAGTTGCTGTGGTCACAGATCCCTACACCTTCCCAGAAACGCATTTACCTCCATGGAGAAGCAAGCTAATGTGGAGCAGCTACCTAAAACCTGCATTACATCGATATCTACAATTATCTATTAAATACTTCCTTCGACTACACAAAAGAGGCTTTGAAATCTTACAAGAACCTGGACGGCTACAAATATTTTGTGGCCAGCTGGGTTCATGCGACGCAGACTTGGAACTTGTCAGAGAAACAGAGGGTGCTGGTGATGTCTGAAGTACCAACAGATATTAATCAGCAATTATGCTTGTTAACACACTGGCTTGTCATAAAACTATGCGGGGTCGATTGACTATTGTGATAGTGCTCTATCATGGTGTGAATAGGGTAACTTCTATTAACTGGTTACTCAATAGAGTTGCCACATTTTAACAACCCCATTTGGGACAAAGCTAATCACTTAATGGTCCAGATTAGGATTGGTTGTAAATTATGTCCTCAGGGATGAATGGAGAGTGTGTACTGTAATGCTGTGTGACCTATATAACAACTAGTCAGTGTCTTAATCAAAAGACAGACAGCATGTTGCACTTTGCAAATACTATATAGTGGTTGAGCCCACGGAACTTCCGCACAACAGCAGGGAGGATTCGAGGTTAGGGAGAACTTACTTTGTCAAGAGGACACACAGTTCTGGAGGATAACTAAAATCGGACCTCAGTGGTTAAGGTGTGTGTTAAGGTGTGTGAACTGTGAATCCTCCTGTTATGATATTGTTATGAATTTTGGGGTAGAGTGATATATAGATCAGGTAGATCAGTGTAGGTATCATGCTTCGACTGTCGTGAAGAAGAAGAACCATTTCGATGTACATCAGCAGGGATCTGTTTAGCCCGAATGTCGGATTAAGGTGTATCTTCATCCCCATTACGAGGAATTGGGCATGTTAACTAGTTATAGGGATTATGTTAACTACTACCTTGTTAGTCAAACCTTGTGACATATCCTTTGTCCAGTATGGCACTACACCAATGGACACTAGACAGGCCCATTAGCACACACACACTAATTAAATTCCCCCCACAACCAAACTCACCGGAAGAACAGTAGTGCAGGCAGGAAGCGCCCATGCATTGCGCCAGCATGGCGATAAAACATTGCTCAGGCAGGCTGAAGCCACGCCCACCTCACGACGGATTGGTCAAGGAGGTTTGATTGGGAGATCACACCATTGGGCTCGGTGTCGACCAACAGGAAGGCAGAGTAAGGAAGGACTTGTGATTGGCCATGGGCAGAGCAAAGAGTGCCTCGCTGATTGGTAGAAAGAAGCAAAGAACTGATTGGCCACCGACCGATGGCATGAGAGAGAAGTGACGCAACCATTGGTGGAGAATTGAGCCTGTGGTGTTGGCCGACAGGGATTGGTGGAGAGAGGTGGATGACGTAACACCACGAGCAATAAAATAACTGGCTGGCCGGCATTTTGCCCTTCTCGTTCTGGACCTCTCTTGTGTTGGATCCTCTCTTGCGCTGGACCCTCCCTTGTTCTGGACCTTCTCCCTGCGCTTGACGTTGCCCCTTGCGTTCTTGACCCTGGACCCTTGCTTGTTGGGTGACGACTGACGGTGGAGAGACGGTAGAGTGCCGATGAATCTCCTCTCCTGCGTTCACGTGTGGGACCTTGCGAGCGATCGTGCGGGACGCGAGGCTTGCCGCTGCAGTGTGCGCTGGCCTGGCAGCGTGGAGCGAGAGGTTCGCTCCAACAACCGGGCGGCCTTCCTCCCACCAAGCGCGGAGCCGCGTCCGGACGGCGAGTTGGGGCCGACAGTTCCTGACAGGATACTTTAGCCATTTGAGCTAAGCCCACACACACCACATACAACATTTCTTTTCATTTAATTATCCCTTTGTCCGTGTGTACGTCTGGTGTGGGAGCACTGCACTTTAGGACATATATTTAACCGGCGCGTTTCATTGTTCTCGGGTTCCGTTTAATAAACCTGTTATTTTTGTTCATTTTAATTCCGTTCCCGCTTGAGTTAATTTCCCCAGGATTGAAGTCAGGCCGTCGGGATCCGTGAGGTAAGTGAATTTCAGCATCCTCACCCTCCTCCTCCTTACCCTCCTCCCACCCCGCGTGCATGAACTCTGCCATATTTGAACTGAACGCCTTCGGAGTTAAAGCTTGCTCGGCTAATCTGTTTCCTGGTAAAGATTTTAATCGCCAGGAACACGACAATATAATAAGTTGTGCAGCAAAACGCTGTTCGTTTTTATATCTCATAAATCGCCTTTATATTCAGGTTACCTGCAAATACGCCAAGGCGCCACATGTACACCCGATATTGGTCTCTTGTAACTACACACTGTGGTATTCCATCTGGGCCACATGGATCAACCATCCCCGCAACAAAGCCTGAGGAAAACCCAGAGGAAAATCCCAAGAACCGGTTTCAAAATATGCATACATGATGAAGAGTTTTTAGTCTCGGGTCGACATGAGTGTTCTCCACCAATAAAGCGAGACTTGAAAATAAACAGTTCCGATCAGCAAATATCTCATGTATGAAAAATCTCTGATTGTTTGGAGCAGTAAATATCACCATTTTAAAACAAACGGATCTTCTGCACAACGTATGGCACAACATATGACAACAACTACACCTCTAATAACAGGATCGTTCGGGGAAAAAAGAAATATTACCTTGTACAAGTTACCCTCATAACAACAACACCAACACCTCTAATAACAGGTTAGCTCCAAATTTTTAAAATATTATCTCAACATTACCTTCACAACAACAACAACAACAACAACATGATCGTTTGGAGAAAGAAGCTGTTCGAGCTCTGAAGGCCAAAAGCCTGAGGCCCACACATACTACGGCGTTCTTAAGGCCCGTGATGGCTATCGGCTGCAACCTTTCGATACATATTTGATAATCCTTGCTGTAAACTGAAGGGAAAACTGAAATGTAAGGCATAGCATTTGTGAATACCGTATAATGCTTCCGCAGATGGCTTGGGCCGACCTGAGCAAGTACATGGCGGCCGAAGCCAGTTGTGAGGCCAATGGGTGTATGGCAGTCCTTTTATGGTCCACGCCCACTGATTTACTAATACATAGTCTGTCTAAACATCCAATCAAAAACCACAGTTTGGCTATTTAGTGTATAGATTGCATATCTATATTTGAGTCTGAACAATGAATGATCGTTTTAGAGGCCATTTTTCCCCGCTGGAGCGGGGGTTAGCCTTGCGGGCCCCATGACAATCATGGTTCCCTGTTTGAGGCAATGTTTTTATGGCCGGATGCCCTTCCTGACACCAACCCTTGGTCGCCTCTTACGATGCGCAGGGATACGGTGTACCTATTCTAAGCCGGGGTACACACCGGGATCATTCATCCCAGCAAGCTGGTACTCAATTTGCCGACCTCGGAAGGATGACAGGCTGAGTCAACCCCCCTGGCGTTAATTCAGCGATCGACCGGGATTCGAACCCAGGATCCTAGGATCCCAAGCCGGCACCCTAGTTTGCATTTGAGTCTGAACGAGGATTTAAAATGAAGTGAAACACGTGAAGAAAGGGATCTTTAATAACACGTAGTTGTTGTTATTGCTGCTGTCATGGCTGTGCTGTTTGTATATTTTTCTGTTGCCTCGAGAAGTATTACAATATACAATTTTGTGTGCTCCTGACATGTCCGTCACGCTGTATTTATAAAAGGCTCCTGCTGTCGTACTGAACAAGCCTCGGGCATTTAAATAGCAGCAGTGATTTGGGCAATAAAATAAATTCTGTATTGAAGTCAAGTTTGACCTACAAGATGGCGGCTAAACAAAGGCACGTGACCTTGAGAAGTCACGTGATCTTGTGACGTCACGTGATAAATCTCGAAATTGAACAGGGCCGTCCAGGGGTGATGTAATGAAACGGGCCTCTCGGAGACATTCTAATGAAGTGGGCCGTCCTGGGGTGCTGTACTAAAGAGGCCACACGCAGGTGCTGTATTTAAATGGTCACCCACAGGTGCTGTATTAAAAAGGCTGCCCGAAGGTGCTGTATTTTAGAGGCTGTGCCAGGTGCTGTGTTGAAGCCTCGGGGTTCTATATTCAAGTGGGCCGCCCTGGGGTTCTATACAAGTAGGCTGCCAAGGGGTGTTATATTAAAATATGCTTCCAGGGTGCAACTGTATATTTAAGTTGGCCACTTTGAGTGTGGACATGGATGCAGACGCACATGCACACACACCAATTGAAATACCCTGTCCCATCCCTTCATCGCCTTCCTTGCAATATAAAACAAATTGAAAACAAGAACAGATACATTCAATGTACACCGCGCTCATGCCGAATAAATAAATAACATATCCTCCAGCGTGCGCGGCATGGCCGGGGCACCTTTTCGGCACCCTGCGACACAGCCGTGCAGCACATAGAGACGGTATTGGGAGGGAGAGGTGAACAATAATCGATTAGTTAATTGCATAATTAAAATAAATAAATAATAATCGTAAAATAATTAATTTCTTAATCAATTGGCTTATAGCATACCTAAACCGCCAGTGTTTCATCCGAATCTATAACTTAAAAAGAAGAAGTAATTAATCAAATAATTAAATAATTAACCGATTAATTGGTTAATCAATAAATCAAAAATATCCTTTACAGCCAAATCACTTGGTCATTGTTGTGTCCAAATATCAGCTTCCTAGCTCAAAAGGTGCCTGAGATATTGCCCAGATGAGAAATAAAATAAATAAGTACTTAATGGATAATAATTAATCAATTCATTGAATAATCCAAAAATAAAAAAATACCATTTTTGTCAAAGTACTTGCTCAATATTGTGCCGAAATTTCAGCTTCCTAGCTCAAAGGATGGCTGAGATATCGCCAGGACAAACAAACAAACAAAGGAGTGAAAACTGAGTACTCCTTTTCGGCGCGCGTCATCTCCGGGCCCAGTGATGCCCGGCGATGACGTCATGCAGCGCCTGGAGATGGAATAGGAAAGGAGCGGTGTACAAAAATGACAACACAAAGCAATAGCGGAAAGGTATTTGGAGTGGCGACCCATCCAGAATTGTGCCTCCGCAGCCCAACTGTGTACGCACAAAATGAATCCTTATTATTTTATTATTCTGGATCACATGTCACTCCAGCTCTTTCTTTGTTGTTAACTCTACAAGAGAAGGATATAATCAAATTAGATCTTCGATGAGCCTTTATTGCTCTATTAAATAATTAAATGGCTGCAAAACACATGTGGGCAGGTATGATAGGTTCGATAACATCTTCCTTGGGTTGAGGATATCTTGCCTCAATCTTTCTTTCATGTACGACAAACAGACAAGTTCAAACCTGCATCTTCATCATAAGGCGATGATCCACTCGACTTAGACTTAGGGTGAGTGGTTTGGTTATCCAAATGACCAAATCCCAACCCAAGTCCAAAGGCCAATCTTACTGTGACGTCACTCAGAGCAGACATATACTGCTCATCATCAAGAACAAAAACAGAAATGATGTCTACAGGCGCTATACCCTGTTCCAAGATTGCATGTGTTGTTCTTCTGTATCGAAATAACCGGGCTCTTTAATAATGTAACGACAACCAGCTGCCAGGCACTTAAAGAGGAGTGTTTCAGAAACAGTGCGGTGATTAAAAAGCGTTCCCGCTTCACACATCCTCTGCGGGGCATTTTTCAAGTGTGCTGTTTTGGACTTTGCTTGGAGAAAATCACGCTGTGATCTCTCCCTCCTTCGGTCAGCTTTATAGTCCTTATGAAGTCACCGATATCCTTGGAAGCAGAAGGAGCAATGGCTGTATGTCGTATTGTTGGGGAATTCTTGCAATGCCTCACGCTTTTCTTTCTTTTCATGCTCCTCATGCTTTATTTCCTCATGCTTTATGAGGTTCATCTGCGCTTTGTGCTAGACACACACACACACACACACACACACACACACACACACACACACACACACACACACACATATTTATATGTATTTCTTTATTTATATTTATATATATATATATGTATATATATGAATAAATATACATATTGTCGTGTGTCTACCCTGAAGTGAACACAACAGGGTGACACGGATGACAGACTGAGCTTTAACTCCAAGGCTTTCAATCCAATGGCGGACCTTCATTATAACACGTGGGGGGTGGGGGGGGGGGAGACCCGTGTATGCTTACCTGCATGGGTCCACCGGCAATCTTCGTACCTGCGATGATTAACTCACACCGACACGGATTTTAAATGTACAAAAATACCGGCTTTATTAAAGAAACGCCGGCAACAAAATAAAACATGGAAAAATAAGATTCCTAAACGGGATGTCCCCATACAGACTCAAATACAGACAATGGGAAAAATAACTGTGAAAATAAATATGTGCGTGTGGTCACTTAGCTCTGAGCGGCTCTTGAACCTCATCAGGAATCGTCCCAGATCGTCACGGGAACCACAGGCTGCACGGCCCGCGAGCTGGAACTAGGCCTCGCTGTGCAGTCCGCTTCTCTTGCTGGGGAGCGCAAAGTCAATTGGCTGCGGCCGTTCCACTCGCCCCGCTCGTCCCTGTCGATCTTGTTCACCAACACCGCCGTGCCAAGGAAAATAAAATACGGCCGTGCCTCCAATCGGAACCCCGCGCAAAGAGAGCACGCAAATGCGTCCACCTTCCACCAACACCTCCAGGACCCAAGAGATAAAATGTCCGCCCTCCAATTTCTTTGTACTCGAGGCTCTGACGTCACCCGTGCCTGCTCCACCAATCCAATAGTCCCATCTTAGCAGTCCTTGCACCAATCAAACCCGGACCAATCACTCTTCTTCGGGGTGTGGCATTACAGCCCTGTCTGCTTGATGTGGCGATGTTGCGGCTGGTTAGTGCCAGCGGTGTAGTTCAATGTCGTGTTCCTGTCTTTATTTAGTGTTATTAATGCGCGATTCCTTACTATGTGTGTGTGCTGCTGGTGTCATAGGAACAGAGGGAGAATAACAGAGGCCATTACATACAGGGGATTAATTACCCATAATGCCGAACTAATTACCATAACCCCACCCCTCGTGATGGGCACGAAGATACGCGCTTACACAACATACGGTCTACCGGATTCATACTTATGATACATGGGGTTCTTCTTCTTCATGACAGTCGGAGCACACTACCTATGCAATTCTACCCGGACTAACGTAATCACTGCCTACCCCCGACAAACGTAACAATATAAATATATACATATAGATATATTTACATATATATACATATACATATAAATACTCGTGTGTATATATATATATATGTATATATATATATATATATATATATATATATATATATATATATATATATATATATATATATATATATAGTTACATCTGTGGGGTAGGCAGTGATATGTAGAGTCAGGTAGATTTGTGGAGGTATCATGCTTTGGATGTTGGTTAAGAACCATCACCATGTAATAAGTTCTGTTTAGCCGAATGTCGGATAAGTGTATATCTGTCCCCGTCTTGAGGGGGTGGGGCATGTTAACTAGCTTAGGGCATAAGGATAAATTATCCCTTGTAAGTCTTACCCTATGTGATTTACATCCTTTGTCCTTTATGGCACCACAATAGACACTAGCGCAGGAAGTGCCCATTGAACCACACATAACAATAAAGCCAACCGGAAGCCAGTTCTGAACACTGACGATGGACACCACCATCTACATCGCCTGGCAGGCACACATCGCTCGGGCAGGCCAAGAGCCACACCCAGGACAGCGATTGGGCGGGAGTTGACCAACAGGAAGGCCGGGGTAAGAAGGGACTCGCTGATTTGCCAGGGCGGAGCAAGAAGGCACTCATCGATTTGTGAAAGAAGGGCGAGCAAGAAGCGGTGCGCTGACTGGTGGAGAGCTGGGCAGGCAGTGGTGGCCTGCGGGCTGATTGGTGGAGAAGTGCTGATGACGTCACGACCCAACGTTAAAATAACTCTCGGACCGACATTTTTTTCTCTCTTGCCCTGCTCTTGCCCTCTGCTGCTTGCCGTCGCTCTTGCCTTCCTCGCTCTTGCCTTCCTCGCTTTTGCCCTCTTACTCCCTTGCTCCCTTGCTTCTTCTCCCTCACGCGATTGTGCTTGGACCACCGCGTCGAAGACGCCACCGGGAGACGTGCAGAGGCAACTGGAAGAGCCCACAGCCCGGGAACTGTGGTTCTCCAAGTGTACGAGAGCTGCAGCATGACGAGGCCGGGGTGAGCGAGACGCCCGGCGAGGCCTAGCAGGGTGCGAACGAGCAGACTGCGGCTTTCTTCCCGCCAAGAACACCACCAGGTCCGGACTGTGCACACGGGGCCATGACGATTCCTGACATGACCCTACAAGCTGATCAGAGATAAGTGCACAATTAAACCACACGTTTTTATTTTATTTTCATATTTCCCTTCGTCTGTGTTTATATGTCTGGTGAGGGAGCGCTCCATATCGGGAATTTAGTTTTACCGTTCGTTTTTCTTGTTACCGGCATTCCGTAAAATAAACCCTTTTGTTATTTTTGTGCATTTTAAAATCCGGTTCGTGTGAGTTTATTTTACGCAGGTTTGAGGACTGTGGCGGGACCACAGGTAAGCTCTTCAGCTTCCTCTTCTTCTTTCTTCCTCCCACGCAAATGTAGTAAAATCCACATTTGATCATCGCCTTTGAAGTTAAAAGCTCTGTATTGGCCATCCGTGATCCCTGTGGTGTTCACCTGGGGAATCGCAAGATAAGACAAATGTTGTCGAGGAGTGGGATTTTGAACCCTCTGGAACAAAATGGTGTCAAGAGTGTAGGATTTGGAACAAAAATTTTCGTAGTACCGAGGCGATAGAATTTTTAAAAGTCAAGTGGGTGTGCGAGACTCAAACAGCGCGTCGCTAAATTTAAATTTCTTTCCTGAGGTAAAAATTAATGCGCGCAGGAGAACTGCTTCCTCACAGTGGATGGAGGGGGTGAGTGATATGGAAGAACGGGTTGGGGATGCTGAAGACTATGGAAGTGGGCCGAAGATATAATAGAGGGGTTTGAGAATAGGAGTGAAGCCTCCCCCGTCCTGAGCATTAGTCCACCCCCCCTCCCCTATGGGGGAGCCGGGAACAATGGGAACGGCCACCATACCCGACCAGGTCTCGCTACAAATGATAATGGAACAAATAAGGAGATTGAATGACAAATTGGATGCCCGGGGTGGACAATTTAAGGAATTGAGTGACAAATTGAAGGGGGATACAAAGGTAATGGGTGAGAAAATTAAGGCTCAGAATGAGCATGGGGAACAATTGAGTGACAAAACTGATGGAACGGAGGGAAGGAATGAACGATTGGAAGGAAACATTGAGGGAACAACACAAGACCTGGAAGAAAGAGTTGACAAAGTATCGGGGGAAGAGATGGCATTGGTAATTGAAAACGGTGCAACCCAGTCTGATAGATATGGGGCACAGGAGCAGGCAAATTTAAATGGGGAATGTTTGACTGAGGAGGGCCTGGAAGGTTGTCGGACTGGTGTGGATGCCGGAATACACCAACAGGGGGAAGAATTTGAACCCGTGCAGCACCAGGGCGGTTGTGCAAAGCAACAGGGGGTAACAATCTTGGAGGTCTGTGTAACGGAACCGGACCGGGTGTGTATAAATGAAGACCTGTTGGGGCCGCAATTGGTTGGGGTTGATAAGATTTATGATTTGACCCAGCGGGTGGACACCTGGGACAATACCATTGAGGAGGGGATTGATCAGGTCCAAGGGAGTCTGGGGGTTGAGGTGAGTCAGTCCGAGGAGGAGGTTAAGGTGACTGAGGAGACCCTCACCACGAACAACGATTGGGTACAAGAGGCTCCGAAATTGGATACCCAGCAGGGTGGGTGTTTTAGCTCCGAGCTGGATTCGGACATGGAAGAGTCGGGAAATAGAGCCTTGGAGAAACTGGTCCCCGTCGAGAATGTGGAACAGCTGCAGGGAGGTGTAGAACAACCCGAGGAAGGGGTTGTCACCTGCAGCTGCGGTGGTTGGGCACACGAGGCCAAAATATTTAAAAAGAAATTCAAAATTAAATTTCAATGGGAATTTGATTTGGAGCAGCCGTGGTGGGGGTTGGTCCCCGGGCTGCAGAATTTGGACCAGGAGAGTCATTGGGGTCAGCCTCATGGAAAATATGCCCCTTTCGAAATTGGGTTATGCCAGCCAGCTGGGGGGCTGCGCCAGTGAGATTTGGACATGGGGTCCGATCATGGGTGTCATGGTATGGCTTGGACCCCACGGGGAGTCTGGTAGAGTGTGGCGTTAAGCCGCACAAGGTGCCCTTGTCCATCAGGGCACCTCCCGAGTGAGTGCCTCGGGCTGGCAGGGTCACCGGACCCTGGTGGGGGTTAAGACCACCGGGGGGTCTGAGGTGGTATCCCACAGGTACCTAGGATAGCGTATTATGAGGACCATTAGGGGGAGGTGTTGTAGGTCGCACTTTGGTGGCGGCATCACGGATGGCCAACATGGGCCTGATGTTGTGACCGCCCAGGCATGCGGCCTGACAGCTCTGCCTGAGACTCTGGGACAGCCAGCATGTGGTGACCTGCCATGCTGTGCTGGTCTATGGACGTCGGTGAACCGCATGGACAGGTATGGTTATGGCCTACCGGACAACAATTGGGGCATCTGTGGAACGTGATGGTGTCAGATTGATATTCCACAGATGTTCTGTTGTGAATTGTGGACTCTCGGCTTGGGAAGAGAGCCATGGGTTTGATGAATGGGAATTTGTAACGAGCCGAGCATATGGTTATTGATCCAGTTGTGTTAGACCAAAGTGTTGGAGGCTGGGATAAAAATTGATAGAGTAGCAGGACACAGCCTTCAACTGGCTGTGGGCACGACGGCACCGATATTTGGGACACAGGATTGTGGGGATGTAGTTTGGTAGTCGGGAGGTCAACGTGGTGCTGTGGGTGTCCGAGGTGTGTGGACCATGTCTTATTGATGAGTCTCCTGGGGGAGCATGGCTGTCTACTGGACCTGGGCATGGTCAATTGTGGGTGGGCACTGGGACTGCAGTTGTGTGGACTGGGGGATGTGGGCAGTGCAGGGGACGTGATGAGGATGCCACGCACTGCGACCGCTCCCCCCAGGAACGGAGGTTCTTGGGAATGGTAGATTTGGCAGCAGGTGCTCACCACATTGGCCAGCTGGGGCTAGTGCAGCCATGTTCCTCGCAGGGGGGCCAAAGGGTGGATGGTGGGTCGCACCCTTATGGACACTCATGGGCGATATTGGCGTTTCGACTGCTCAACTTGTCCCGATGACCCTTGCACGGTAGAGGTGTGGAGCTGTCGTAACCAAAAGTAGTAGTATAGTGAAGAGCACCGGGGAGGCGGATCCACATACCTGCAAGTACAGTGGCATAAAAGAGCAATTTGGAAGAATTGGATTGGCCCTTTGGGATAAATTTGGGATTCAGTAGGGTGGATGACACTCTTGGATCCGACCAACCTGCAAATACCTGCACATCAAGGTGAGGTGAGTGCCTTTGAGGTGTACTGTCGCAGGCTTCAGGACTTGCTTATTAAAAATTGGGACATCTAATTTGGAGTAGGGGGCGATTTCTGAGCGCTCTGAACGCTTTCTGAGTGGGAGAGGTGCAGAGGCAACGGGAAGAGCCCGCAGCCCGGGAACTGCGGTTCTCAGAGTGTACGAGAGCTGCAGCGTGACGTGGCCGGGGTGAGCGAGATGCCCGGCGAGGCCTAGCAGGGCGCGATTGAGTGGACTGCAGCCTTCTTCCCGCCAAGAACACCACCGGGTCCGGACTGCGCACACGGGGCCTTGACGATTCCTGACGTGACCCCACGAGCTAATCAGAGATAAGTGCACAATTAAACAACACGTTTTTATTTTATTTTAATGAGGGAATTTTTTCTTAAGTTTAAGAGCATGAATGCACATAATTACAGTTTCATTAAAAATGCATACCAATAAAAAAACAACACCAGTAGGTATTGTTAACCATTTTTATTTACTTTTCATATACATGATGATGGTGAGTAAGAATACATTGAACTCCTCTGAAGCAGACGAAGGTGAGGGTACTGATGGTGTCGAGGTGGAGGGACCAGAGCGAAAAAAAATGGCTGTTTATTGCTGAATGCTGCAGGTTTCTGTGCAGCTCTGTGTATGGCAGCAAAACAGCACCCAACCCCCTCTTGAACCTCATGAATCACGAACCTCGTGAACCTATCCCTCTTTTGCCCATTTAAACAATGCCCCGCCATTCACGGATTTGGTTTGTTTTCAGGAACGCATGCCCTGTGAATGTCGGGATCCTACTGTATGTATATATATGGCATGTACGTGGCGGTGCGGTGTTTTGAATGATGTGGTGTCAAGTATTTAATATACGGTACGCATATCTGTGCAGTTTCTGTCACGTCACAGAACTAACTACTCGCTCAAACCTTTGTGAAATCGTCGCAAACTTCCAGGCTGCACCTACCCCTCCCGTGTGTATGTGCTGAAGAGTTCCTTATTGAATTAAAAGAAAAAATCCCTCAACCTAAATCTTCAACTTAAATTGCTTATAAAAATGTGATATCACAAATATTACAAATATTTTTTTACAAAACAAATGTTTGTATTATGATTGGTGTAAATCATGACAACACAGCAACTCAGGTACAATCATTATCTTCAGTTAAAACAAGCCCGCTCCTCTGTAGCAACACACGCTAGTATGTATATATATATATATATATATATATATATATATATATATATATATATATATGTATGTATATATATATATATATACGTATATATATATATATATATATATATATGTATATATATATATATATATATATATATATATATATATATATATATATATATATATATATATATATATATATATATATATATATATATATATATACACAGACTTGGCATTTAATATGGAATATGTTTTTTTCTTGAGTTGGGTTTACTTTCTTAACTCAGTATATCAATCTGGTGAGTTTCTTTTACACTTTGGTGATTTCTTTGACAAAAGAACCATGTCACTGATTGTCTGTCGCAGCAAGAAGTCAACAGCAGGATTATATCACAGGTGGCGTGGCAAAATGTACGGACAGGTGCATTTGATGATTGGCTTCACAGTCGGGTGTACAAGGATTGTTGCGTTCTATATTAGTGCAAAACAACTGCTGCACGTCTCCAAAAGTTATTGCCGCTTCCTCTGGAGATGGTCCGTCAACTCGACAATGCTGTTTGTCATGGAGTGGTGGCTTTACGAAATTACGGCATGAAACAGCGTGCTATTGCTCGGCAGTATGGCATCACTCAAGGTCAGGTGTCAAATATCCTGAAACGAAATGCTCAGAGGGGTGTCCCTACTCCAATACCGAGGCCAGGACGTCCCCGCAGAACCACAAGGAGGGATGATCGCCAGCTGCACCGGTTAGTCCGCAATGGCCGTACCAAGTGAGCTAATCGGCTTAGGGCTGAGTGGCAGCAACTGACAAATGTGCCTGTATCCAGAAGGCTAGTCAACCAACGACTGGTTCAAGCAGGCTATCGTGCCAGGCGTCCCCTGAGAAAGCCACGCCTGATCAGACAACACCGCCAGCGCCGATTGCAGTGGGCCAGAGAGCACCATCAATGGCAGCCAGGACACTGGAATCACGTGATCTTCAGCGACAAGACTAGATTTCTGGTCTATCGTCAAGATGGCCACGTCCGAGTGCGCAGACAAGTGCATGAAGCCTACAACACAGATTGTATAGTGCCAAGAGTCCAAGCTGGAGGTGGTGGGGTGACCGTTTGGGCTGCTTTTCATGCAGGGGGCAAAACTAACCTGGTTGTTCTGAATGGAAACCTGAACCAGTTCAAGTACAGGGCCATTCTGGAAGAAACATTGCTTCCATTTGCTCGTGCAGCCTTTCGAGGAAACGTAGTGTCTTCCAAGATGACAATGCACAGCCTCATCGTGCTCGCATGATCTAACACTTTCTTGCTGACCGTGGTGTAGAGCATATGGAGTGGCCTGCCATGTCCCCGGATATGAATCCGATAGAGAACTTGTGGGCAGAATTAACGCGTCAAATCGACCACTTGGACCAGCAGCCGACCTCTGTGCATGAATTGCAGCAGGCTATTGTCACTGCATGGCAGGCGATTCCTGTCCAAACTTTGGTAAATCTCGTGAACAGCATGCCTCAACGTGTACGTGCTCTCCTGAATGCTCGTGGGGGTTACACGAAGTACTGAACTGTAATTTTACTGTCCGAAATCCCAGTCGTAATTTAACTTTTGTTTTTGTTAAAAAAAAAATTCGCTTATGTGCAAAATAAAGAGATACTTCTGGAAAACGTACAGAAGTTGAACACAGTACTGTCCACGAATTGAGTTAGATATCAGTTTACATCACTTTCAAGGATCAATTTATTTGTTTCGAAATGTCAAATGTGGTTTTTGCTTCTTTTAAAGGTCACATTAACAAAATCTAGAATAATTTCAACATAATTCCAATGAACTTTTGGTTCAAAGACATCTTGAAAAGTAAGTTCACCCCCACAAAAAAATATTCCATATGAAATGCCAAGTCTGTGTATATATATATATATATATATATATATATATATATATATATATATATATATATATATATATATATACATATATATATATAATATATATATATATATATACATATATATATATATATATATATATATATATATATATATATATATATATATATATATATATATATATATACAGTACACCCCTTGTAAAGTTTTGAATTTTTCAACATATTTCAACATACAGCTATTTGATCTTCATTTCAACAATATTGATAGATAAAGGTGATATCATATAACAAATATCATGGAACATTTACATTTTGTAGTCCATTGTATAATTTAAATAAACATAAATGCAAATTTCGCATGTGGAAAAAGTAAGTACACCCTTACATTTATCACTACTTCAAATACCTAAAATTAGAATCAGGTGCACCAGCTCAGGTGCAAATGATTAGAACATCGTGTGAGAGGATCTTGGAGGAACCTGTCTTATTTAAACCTCAGACATTTAGTTTGGTTTGCTCTTTGTTGTTGAAGTGTGCGGCATCACCGTGCCTAGATCAAAAGAGCTCTCTGGGGCCTTCAGAAAGAAGGTTATAGATGCCTACGAGTCTGGGAAGGGTTTTAAAAAGATCTCCAAACAATTTGAAATCAATCATTCGACTGTCCGGAAGATCATCTACAAGTGGAGAAGATTCCAAACAACTGCCAACTTGTTCAGGCCAGGCCGCCCCAGCAAGTTCAGCCCGAGAGCAGACCGCAAGATGCTGAAAGAAGTCTCGAAGAACCCCAGAATGTCATCACGGGACCTACAGGGAGCTCTTGCCACTGTTGATGTCAAAGTGCCCGAGTCTAACATTAGAAAGAGGCTGCACAAATTTGATCTACATGGGAGGTGTGCCAGGAGGAAACCTTTGCTGTCCAGAAAGAACATCAGGGCAAGACTAAAGTTTGCCAATGAACACCTAGGCAAAGACCAGCACTTCTGGAACAATGTGCTCTGGACAGATGAGTCAAAAATGTAGAGCTACTTGGCCACAGTACACGAAGACATGTTTGGCGAAAACCAAAGACAGCATTTGACCACAAGAACCTGATACCAACTGTAAAGCATGGTGGTGGAAATATTATGGTTTGGGGCAGCTTTGCTGCATCAGGGCCTGGGCAGCTCACCCTCATAGAAGCCACTATGAATTCTTCATTGTACCAGAGCTGTCTCTGGCCATCCAGAGCTGTCTTGAGGATAATGTGAGGCCATCTGTCAGAAAGTTGAAGCTCAACCGAAGGTGGAACTTGCAACATGACAATGACCCTAAACATACCAGTAAATCCACCAAGCAATGGCTGAAAATAAAGAAATGGAGGGTTCTGGAATGGACAAGTCAAAGCCCGGATCTAAATCCCATCGGGATGTTGTGGGGGGATTTGAAACGAGCTGTGCATGCAAGAAACCCCTCAAACATCGCACAGCTGAAAGAATTCTGCATGGAGGAGTGGGAAAAAATTTCTCCCAGTCGATGTCAGAGACTGGTAGACAGTTATAAGAAACGCCTACTTGAGGTTGTTTCTGCCAAAGGGGGCAATACCACCTATTGGAGCCAAGGGTGTACTTACTTTTTCCACATGCGAAATTTGCATTTATGTCTATTTAAATTATACAATGGACTACAAAATGTAAATGTTTCATGATATTTGTTATATTATATCACCTTTATCTATCAATATTGTTGAAATGAAGATCAAATAGCTGTATGTTGAAATATGTTGAAAAAGTCAAAACTTTACATGGGGTGTACTTACTTTTTCACATGACTGTATATATATTACATACTGCATTTTTTTTGGTTATCATCCTTGTAAAGAAAAAGGAAGGTGGCCTCATAGATATTCATTAACACGTACTATAAACAATAAATGGGGAGCTGCACCATACACCTTCTTATCCTGCATATTGTTGTGCTCGTTGGCATTGTCTGTTGTTGAGATGTCTGGAACGTTTTTTGTTCTTTTTCACTTCCCACGGCCAGCAGGCGTTTTGACACCGGGGCCCACAGTCTGGCAGACTCAAAAAGCTCTGGAGTGGACGATGATTGTTCGCAGAGAAGCTCGAATGTGGCGCACGATAGCTGTGTCGATGATCTTTCCAGGGGTCCGTGCATTCCGGAGACAAGAGGGCTGTGAAGGGCATCGCTTCATCAAACCGGTCACCCCACACACGTGGCCCGAATCCCTCTTACACCGAAACCACTCCGATTGCGCTCGGTTATTACGATTTATCCCTGATTCCTCCGCAGGTTTGGCTTTTACTGATTTTAATAACCCGTCGAACTTTGAGACCGAGGTGGTTAATCAGAGGAACCATGGAGAGCCAGGGAAAGTTGTCGCAGCTCCGTGCTGCAAGCATATGGTGGTGAGTGAGAATACCTTGATGTGACGACAAACGCCTTCTCATGACGTCATGATGTGATAATGGGCCAATGGCTGTACAGTGAAACCTGTACTTAAATCTCCCTACTGGCTTATCAGGTTATCACTAATCATATGGGCTAACGTACAGGTAGGAAATTAAATTGGGGGCTATTTATTACGTACGCAATTTGGCAGAATTTTTGAACAACTCTTGCACATGGTGGACCGAAACCAGCCCTGCTTCCATTTACCTGGGCGTACGCAATCAATTAATAGATGGCCGCTTGCTCAGGATAGCCAGCCTCTTTGGTCATCTGGCCATGTAACTGTGTTGGTTGGGTTCGCTCCCGAACACAGCCCTTCTCCACGTTAGTTGCCCTTCTGGTGGGGTGTCAGCAGGTGGCGCTGCATTTCGAAGCATGACGTCCCGAGTAACCCCCGCCACCAAAGGTGGATGTAGATTGTTTTCACCCCTGGCTGTTTGTCTGTATATCAATCGCCTACAGGTCACAATTTCAAACCAATCTTTATGAAACTTAACCAAATGGTTGAGTTTGTCATAAGGAAGAGGCCTATTGATTTCGAAGTCAAAAGGTCAACATAGGCCAAAGGTCAACAACTTTGTGAAAAAAAATTAAAATCCTCAATTTTCATACGATTGACTTGAAATCTGAAGAGGATTTACATATCAGGTCACTGAATTCAACCACCAATTATTTTTGAGGTCAACATATGCCAAAAGGTCAACATATGCCAAAAGGTCAACATAGGACAAAGGTCCATGGAATCCATCTTTACTTCGGATATCAAATCCTTCCTCTTCGCCAATGGCTTGATCTCTGATCATCAATTTGGATTCAGACCAGGTCATTCTACTCTGGACATGTTGCTTCTGCTGTCTCAACAATGGATGAAGGTCCTCAATGCCAAGCAGGAAATCAGAGCTGTCTCCCTTGACATATCTCGTGCCTTCGATACGGTCTGGCACCCCGCTCTGCTCACCAAACTCTCCTCCTATGGTATCCATGGAAACTTCCACGCATGGCTTGCAGACTTCCTCACCGGCCGCAGTCAAAGTGTGACCCTGAATGGAATTCTCTCATCTCCCCATTCCTGTTCAGGCTGGAGTTCCTCAAGGCAGTCTTCTGGGCCCTGTGCTTTTTCTGGTGTTCATCAATGATCTCTCCGACTCTGAAAGATCCTTTATCTCTTTTCTGATGACTGCACTCTCTGCCGCTCCACACCTCATCCCTCAGATCGGCAGTCTGCAGCCTCCTCACTCTCCACAGACGACTTGGACAAAATCACAAACTGGTCAAACAAGTGGAACATCCTGACAAATCTCAAACTCTCACTATGTCTCTCCGAAAAGACCGACTGGACAACTCTCCCATCTACTTTCTCAATAATCCTCTCCAAAAAGTTCTGTCACTCAAGCTTTTGGGTCTCACTATCTGCCATGATCTTTCCTGGGAAAACCACATTTCAAAGCTGGCCTCCAAAGCCAGTCGCCGACTGGGCATCCTCCATCGTGCGAAGTCCTTCCTTGGCACACCTGAGCTCCTCACCACATACAAGGCTTTCATCCACAGCTCAATGGAATACTGCTCTCCCCTCTGGGCCGGTGCTCCTGTTTCACACGTGGTTCGGCTTCACGCTGTTGAAACCAAAGCGTTCAGAATCATTGGAATCTCCCACGATGAAGCTGATTCTGAGGGGCTTTCACTCGCTCACCGCAGGCAAGTTGGTGGTCTTTCTGTCTTCTATCGACTCCTCTTCGGCCTTGCTCCCCCAGCTCTATCTGTGCTCTGTCCCCCAAATATTCCTACAGGTCGCACAAGATATGCCTGCAACCCTCTTATGGTTAAACTGCCAAAATCAAGACTCTCTGCTCACCTTCACTCCTTCATTCCTCTCTACTCCTGCCTCTGGAACAAACTATCTCACTTCATTCAATCCCACTCCTCCCTCCAGGTCTTTAAAACTGCTGTTCACCACCATCTCTTGTCTTCCCCCATCCAAAACCTTGATCTTTTCTACCCCCGTTAATTGACCGCAGATCCACCTTTTTGAAATACCGATTTCTTTCCTGGAAGTTCTAGCAGTGTCCATGTGTTTTATACCTCTCCCACCGCCACCCCCCCCCCCTCTTCCCTTGTCCCCTTCCCCCAAGCCCTCTCCCTCCCACAGATCTCCCGATGTCCCTGTTCTCTGCTGTTGTACTTGTGTGCTTCCCTCTCTCTCCCCATCTTGTCTCCCGCTCCCTTTATTATATGTTTAATGTGTCCGTTCATGTTTTTCGTGAATAATGTTAGCTCTTACACCGAGCTCGATCTTATATACAAAAATAAAAGGTCAACAACTTCGGTGGAATTTGTTAAATTGTCAATTTTCATCTGATTGACTTGATATGCGAGGAGGATTTACATATCAAATCAGTCAATTCAACAACCAATTATTTTTGAGGCCAACAACTAGGCCAAAGGTCAACAACCTATTTTAGGGTTCTCGCAAGTATTGTGGTATTTCTTGTTTGGTTGTTTGTCTGTCTCTTTGCGAACAATATATCTCAAAAAGTTTTGGATGGATTTGGACGAAATTTGGTGGATAGATTGGTTCGGTGACAAGAACAAGCCGATCAGATTTTGGTTCAGGTCTAAATCCAGATCCAGCCTATCAGTTGGATGCAAAACGTAAACTGTTGATCCTGGTGGAGGTGTGCTCTCTACAGAGTGCTGTTCTAGTTTTTTTTTTTTTTTTGTATACTGAATCGAGGCTCGTGAAAGAGCTAACATTTACTTCACAAACAAATCAACCAGACAAACAAAACACACAAAAAGAGGGAGCGGAAAACAAGATGGGGAGAGAAGGGGAAGCACACAAACACAACATTTGAGAGCAGGGAGATGTGTGGAAGGGAGAGGGCTTGGGGGGAGGAGGCGTGGGAAGGGGGTGGGGGGTGGAGGGAGAAGTATAAAACACAAGGACACCAAGGACTTCCAGGACAGAAGTTGGTATTTCAAAAAAGTGGAATTGGGGTGAAATTAGCGGGGGTAGAAAAGATCAAGGTTTTGGATGGGGGAAGATAAGAGATGGTGGTGAACAGCAGTTTTAAAGACCTGGAGGGTGGAGTGGGATTGAAGAGAGTGAGGGAGTTTGTTCCAGAGGCGGGAGAAGAAAGGAATGAAGGAGTGAAGGTGAGCAGAGAGTCTTGATTTTGGCAGTTTGACCATAAGAGGGTTGCAGGCAGATCTTGTGCGACGTGTAGGAATATTTGTGGGACAGAGGCCAGAGAGAGCTGGGGGGGGGCAAGGCCAGAGAGGAGTCGGTAGAAGATGGAAAGACCACCAACCTGCCTGCAGTGAGTGAGTGAGAGGCCCTTGGAGTTAGCTTCATCGCGGGAGATTCCAATGATTCTGAATGCTTTGGTTTCAACAGCGTGAAGACGAGCTAGGTGTGAGGCAGGAGCACCAGCCCAGAGGGGAGAGCAGTATTCCATTGAGCTGCGGATGAAAGCCTTGTATGTGGTGAGGAGCTCAGGTGTGCCAAGGAAGGACTTTGCACGACGGAGGATGCCCAGTCGGCGACTGGCTTTGGAGGCCAGATTTGAAATGTGGTTTTCCCAGGAAAGATCATGGCAGATAGTGAGACCCAAAAGCTTGAGTGACAGAACTTCTTGGAGAGGATTATTCAGAAAGTGGATGGGAGGGTTGTCCAGTCGGTCTTTTCGGAGAGACATCGTAAGAGTGTGAGATTTGTCAGGATTGAAAGACATGTTCCACTTGTTTGCCCAGTCTGTGATTTTGTCCAGGTCTGCAGAGAGTGAGGAGGCAGCAGACTGCCGATCTGAGGGATGAAGAATGGAGCGACAGAGAGTAGAGTCATCAGCAAAGAGATACAGAGGATTTTCAAGAGAGTCAGAGAGATCATTGATGAAGACCAGAAAAAGCACAGGGCCCAGAACACTGCCTTGTGGAACTCCAGCCTGAACAGGAAGAGGAGATGAGAGAAACCCATTCAGGGCCACATGTTGACTACGACTAGAGAGGAAGTCCGCCAGCCATGCGTGGAGATTTCCATTGATACCAAAAGAGGAGAGTTTGGTGAGCAGAGCGGGGTGCCAGACCGTATCGAAGGCACGTGATATGTCAAGGGAGACTGCTCTAATTTCCTGTTTGGCATTGAGGACCTCCATCCATTGTTGAGAAAGCAGAAGCAGCATGTCCAGAGTAGAGTGTCCAGGTCTGAAACCAAATTGATGATCAGAGATCAAGCCATTGGAGAAGAGGAAAGATTTCATATCTGAGGCAATGATGGATTCCATGACTTTGCTGATAATTGGGAGAAGGCTGATTGGTCTGTAGTTGCTGGGATCTGTTTTTGCACCTTTTTTGTGCAAAGCGGTGATGTTGGCAGATTTCCAAGCAGATGGAAGATGACCTTGAGCAAAAGAGAGGGTGAAGAGAACAGAGAGAGGGAGTGAAAGAGCGGAAGAACAGGATTTTAGGACCCGTGGGCTGATGCCGTCAGGTCCAGTTGCAGAATCCGAGTCGAGGGTTGACAGAAACTTTTCCACCTTGTCAGGAGGAAAGGACACAGAGTCCAGGAGCAGCTGGGTATGACTGGGTATGGTGGGTACAGAGAGGGATGGGTTTGGGACAGAAGATTTAGAGGCAAACACAGAGTTGAGGCATTCAGCTTTTTCACGCGCGGAGTCAGCCGTGTGGCCATTTGAGGTGAGGGAGGGGATGGAGGGGGAACAAACACCAGAAACAGATTTGACCAGACGCCACCAGGATTTGGAAGAGGGAGACAGATAAGAGAGTTCGGTCCTGAGAACGGAGAGATATTGTTTCCTGGCTCTCCTGAGGGTGGACACACACTTGTTTCGGGCTTTGTGAAAGGAAATGAGATTTCCTTCCGTTGGATTTGCTTTCCAGGAGACGAAAGCAAGTTGTTTCTGGGCAATAGCCTCACCACAAGATTCCGTGTACCATGGACGGGAGGAAGGGTAAGACAACAGAAGACGAGATGGGATAAATCTGTGCATGAGAGAGAGCAGTTTGCTTTGGAAGAATTCCCAGGAAGAATTTATGTCAGAGGCAGTAGAGATGGGAGACCAGTCCAGATGATTGATGGCTGCTTGAAGACCGTGCCAGTTGGCCTGAGTGAAATGCCAGACTCGTGGATGCTGAGGAGGCTCTCTGAGAATGGTCAGAGAGATGTCCACTTTAACAAGCACATGATCAGAAGAGCCGATTGGAGCAGAAGAAGAGCAGCAGACATTTTCAGGGAAGTTAGTCATAACCAAGTCCAGAAGAGAAGATGCTCCGTTGACTGAAATCCGGGTCGGGAAATTGACAGATTGTGTCAGTCCCAGTGAGTCACAGAAGTCCTTTGCTGAAGAGCCATGGCTGGTGAGAGCGGTACCCACACCCAGCCAACTGGCATGGTGACAGTTGAAATCACCACATATGAGGAAGAGAGAGTTGGGATGGGTAGATAGAAGTTGGTCCATATTCTCAGACAGCGAGATGTAGATGGAGTCATCACTGTTTGGTGGACGGTACAACACACATATGAACAAAAGGTGGGAGCGAAGGGGAAGCCGTAGCCAAAGGTATTCCTGGGGGTGAGGTGGAGAGAGGGCAGTGCAGGGCGAGTGAGGAAGAGAGTTTTTTATAAAGATAGCAACCCCACCTCCAGGACGAGGCTCAGGTCTATCATACCGGAGGAGGGAGTAACCTGGGAGAGATACCAAGGCATCAGAGACATCATGAAGGAGGAAAGTTTCTGTTAAGCAGATCACGTCTGGTTTGTCAGAAGCAACCTGTATGGAGAGATCAGACAAGTTTGAGCGAAGGCCCCGGATGTTTGAGGTCCATACTGTTAAGGAAGAGGAAGGGGGAGCATCGGATACAGAACAGGGGGGGGAGCGGTAGGGTAAGATGTGGAAGAGGTAGGGAGAGCTGTTGAAGGTGTGTCGGAGATTACAGAATAGCTTGGAGAAAGGGAAGAATGGGGTAGACAAAAGGTTTGATGGTGATTGGGAGAGGCGCAGTGAGGTGTTATTTGACGAGGGGGAAGAGCGAGGCAGAAGGTTGAGGGAGATGAAGGTGAATGTTGGAAGGGGGAAGAAGCGGGGAGGACGCTTTGAGGGGGAGGGGTGAGAGGGGAGTCTAGGAGGGGAGGAGCGAGGGAGAGTCTCGGAGCGGAGGGGTGTGGGGGGAGATTTGAAAGGAATGGGTGATTGGGAAGATTTGGAGGGGAGGGGCAAGGGGGAAGATTTGAAAGAGATGGGTGATGGGGATGATTTGGAGGGGATGGGCAAGGGGGTAGATTTAGAGGGGAGGGGTGATGGGAAATGGGATTTTGGGGTGATGGGATTTTGAAAAATGTACGATTAATGGGAAACGAACATTTATTGCAAAATGAGTTTCTTGCAATTTTGGTGATGAAGTCAGCTTCCCTGTCTGAATTTGGAGTCTGTGGACATTATAGATCCCACCGTAGGATTTCAACAAAAGTGTGGCACAGACACGAACACTCAAAAGGAATGTACCTGTGTGCCTCAACAAGCCCATGAGGATTATTCTTTCGAAGCAAATAGACGGAAGAACTTTATTTGTCGTCAGTCGACGAATTATAACATCACTCCATGGAGTGAATGATCACATTTGGTATTTGAATGTTATAACTGATTATTAGTTGCCTTTGCTTGACACAAGGAATGACCCTAATAAGACATTTCAGTGTACAGCATTTGCAAATTGGATACCCAAGGACCCGCAGGTAATTCCATTCTAAAATCTCACACCTTATTGCCTGCACCTGTTTGATCTGATAATCAAGGCCAATTTGGATGGCGGGAATATGCATCAGGCTCGTCGTGCACATGGTAATTTTTCAACAAGCAAAGGTCATTTAAAATAAAGGCAAATGAAATGCATTATTCAGGGGAGTTCGTGCGAACAGCGATTGAAATTTGATGTCGCACTTTTTCCACCGTTCTGCCTCAAAATGAGCGATCCCAAGAGCCGCCATGTCACCGCCAACCGCCTGTCACCGTCGTGATGAATGGAGCCACTCATTTGCATCGTTTTTACATTGACCTTAGTTTGTGCAAATGTATTTCATTTTGGAGGGAGGGCAGTCCAAATGATGAGGGAATTTTTCGTAGTCTGGTGACCAAATGTGGACTGGAGAGAAGAGCAACAACACAGCTAGGCCCTGGCTTATGGCGGGGCATCGGAGGTCTGGTGACTAGTTTGGGGGGGCACCACAAGTCGTGAAATCTTCTGGTGACAAGTTAGGAGGGGGCCACCGCAAGTCATGGAATCTTCTCGTGACAGGGTTACGGGGGCACCACAAATCGTTAAAATATTCTGGTGACAAGTTAGGGGGCCACCACGTACAAATCGTGAAATCTTCCGGTGAGAAGTTAGGAGGGCACCATAAGTCATGGAATCTTCTGGTGAAAAGTTAGGGGGGCCACCACAAGTCGTGAAATCTTCTGGTGACAAGTTAGGGGGGCCCCCCACAAGTCGTGAAATCTTCTGGTGACAAGTTAGGGGGGCCACCACAAGTCGTGAAATTTTCTGGTGACAAGTTAGGGGGGCCACCACAAGTCATGGAATCTTCTGGTGACAAGTTAGGGAGGCCAACACAAGTCATGGAATCTTCTGGTGACAAGTTAGGGAGGCCACCACAAGTCGTGAAATCTTCTGGTGACAAGTTAGGGAGGCCACCACAAGTCATGGAATCTTCTGGTGACAAGTTAGGGGGGCCCCCCACAAGTCGTGAAATCTTCTGGTGACAAGTTAGGGGGGCCACCACAAGTCGTGAAATCTTCTGGTGACAAGTTAGGGGGGCCACCACAAGTCATGGAATCTTCTGGTGACAAGTTAGGGAGGCCAACACAAGTCATGGAATCTTCTGGTGACAAGTTAGGGAGGCCACCACAAGTCGTGAAATATTCTGGTGACAAGTTAGGGAGGCCACCACAAGTCATGGAATCTTCTGGTGAAAAGTTAGGGGGGCCACCACAAGTCGTGAAATCTTCTGGTGAAAAGTTAGGGAGGCCACCACAAGTCATGAAATCTTCTGGTGACAAGTTAGGGAGGCCACCACGAGTCGTGAAATCTTCTGGTGACAAGTTAGGGAGGCCACCACAAGTCATGGAATCTTCTGGTGAAAAGTTAGGGGGGCCACCACAAGTCGTGAAATCTTCTGGTGACAAGTTATGGACGCCACAAGTCGTGAAATCTTCTGGTGACAAGTTAGGGAGGCCACCACAAGTCATGGAATCTTCTGGTGAAAAGTTAGGGGGGCCACCACAAGTCGTGAAATCTTCTGGTGACAAGTTAGGGAGGCCACCACAAGTCATGGAATCTTCTGGTGAAAAGTTAGGGGGGGCACCACAAGTCATGAAATCTTCTGGTGACAAGTTAGGGGGGCACCACAAGTCATGAAATCTTCTGGTGATAATTTGGGGAGGCCACCACAAGTCATATAATCTTCTGGTGAAAAGTTAGGGGGGCACCACAAGTCGTGAAATCTTCTGGTGACAAGTTAGGGGGGCCACCACAGGTCATTAAATCTTCTGGTGACAAGTTATGGGGGCACCACAAGTCATGAAATCTTCTGGTGACAAGTTAGGGGGGCCACCACAAGTCATGAAATCTTCTGGTGACAGGTTAGGGGGCCACCACAAGTCATAAAATCTTCTGGTGACAAGTTAGGCGGGCACAACAAATCATGAAATCTTCTGGTGACAAGTTAGGGGGGCCACCATAAGTCATGAAATCTTCTGGTGACAAGTTAGGGGGGCCACCACAAGTTGAAAAATGTTCTGGTGACACGTTGTGGGGGCCACCACAAGTTGAAAAATGTTCTAGTGACAAGTTAGGGGGGTACCACAAGTCGTGAAATCTTCTCGTAACAACTTAGGGGGAGGGTGACCACAGGTCCTGAACTCTTCTGGTGACAAGTTAGGGGAGGGATCACCACAAGTCGTGACCTCTTCTGGTGACAAGTTAGGGGGGCCACCACAAGTCGGAAACTCTTCTTGGCTGAATATTTGATCCTGGACAGTTTGCCAGTCAATCTGAGGACGTGGAAATTTATACTGAGTAGTTATGGGAATCGAACCCAAATCAGTAACTGCAACACAACAAGACTTTAAAATTGACTCAACCACCAAGGCTCTTTCATCTCAACCACCAACATTCTAACGACTCAACCCCAAAGCCTTCACCTACTCAACCACAAAGGCTCTAACGACAACCACAAAGGCTTCATCCACTCAACCACAAAGGCTTCATCCACTCAACCATAAAGGCTTCACCCACTCAACCACCAATGCTTCACCCACTCAACCACCATACTTCACCCACTCAACCACCATACTTCACCCACTCAACCACCATACCTCACCCACTCAACCACCATACTTCACCCACTCAACCACCATACTTCACCCACTCAACCACCATACTTCAGCCACTCAACCAAGCAGTACACATGCAGGAAACTGTTCATCTTGTTTTCGTACATCAAACTTGGGCATGGTTTCTCCAAAGAGTGACTTTCACTTTGAAGTGGCTGCACACAGTGGTGGTAAATGACAGCCCACAACTCAACAAGAAACTACATGGTGTAAGAAAAACGGAACGCAGCCCTTTGAAGTATTCAATGCTTGCCTGACACTCGTAGCTCATTAAAAGTTGACTTTGATCTCTCCTTTGAATTCAACTTAGGAGATTGTTACATGGAAGCCATTTACAATGTTTTTATGTTTATACTTTACTTTGGTAAATGTATTTATATTATAGTAGGATAAATTGGGCATTCACAATACAGGAGAACTTTTGCACATTTGCCCTGTTGAAAGCTTTTCCTGGGTGCTCATGTCCTTTGCCTACATTAGGCCTACTTATCCCCCATTGTCCCTTCTCTTGTCCATGCGTCCCTAATTATGTTGTTTATACCTGTGTGTATGTGTATGTTCCTTGTCCATTTCTCTGTCCCTTTATGGCAGTCTTCCCTGCATTGTTGATGTGTCGACCTTTCACCTCTTTATGGTCAGCCTTTTCATGTGGTTACAACCTGCGACAAAATCCGGTAACGGACTGATGACGACACACAAATTTAATACGCCATTAAAAAATTAACATGACCCCTATCTGTCATCCATGTCATCCACCGCCACGGTTATATTAAAAATCATAAGGAGCTGATTCGTCACCCAACCATGGATTGTTTAACCCCAATTTGGGGCTATTCAAAAATATTACTTAACGTTATTTTTTAGGGAGACGCTTACATTCTTTTTTTTAGGGAGATGCGTACCGTGCGTGCTGATGGGCCTGTAACATACTGTGATGTCATATCCTTTTCCGGTCTGTGCCACCGGTTGGGCACCCAGAGTGTTTTTTCCTGTGTCATCACTTCCGGGAATAAACCGCTGTTTGGATGGTGCAAACTGTCATGTATGATGGTGCAAATATTGCCCGTTTTATCCCGACACCGTGACCGCGGGTTTATTCCCGTTTCCGGAAGTTAGGCTCAGCTCGGATGGCGCTGGGGTGAATCAGGCCTGTATCTGCAGAGTCAATAAATGTGCAACAATCGATCATAGTCTGTCGAGATACCTTACATGGCGACGAGGATAAACATCTTCAAAGATTTAAATGGTCGGGTGCTTTTCTCTCGCACATTGAGCGTCGCGGTGGACCAGTGGATACAGAGTCCGAGGTGATCCCTTTGGGTGGCGGTGTACCAGTGGATACAGAGTCCGAGGTGATTCCTTTGGTCTCCACGAAGGGTGTAGCGTTCGCAGAGGTTTTCGGGGCATCCGAGCCGGCTGGAGCGGCCACGATGATCTCCGGCAGTGGCGGGTCGAACTGTTGATCTGACTGTGACGATGCTGCAGGCTCCATCGACTCACAGTGACGGTAGGTTATGTGGTCCTGATGTCGACGAATTTCGCGGCCGTCCTGCAGGCGAATCACGCAGGACAGTGGACCTGGCTTCTCGATGATGTCCCCCGGTAGCCACGTCGCACCTGCACCAAAATTTCGGGCAAACACTGGATCTCCGATGTTGATACAGCGACTGTTGGACGACTTATCGTGCACCAACTTTTAATTAATCTGGCTCTGATAAACGTTTGATGATATGTCTGGTTTGAGATTGTCAAGTGTCGATCTCAAGTGTCGTTTCATCAATAACTCAGACGGAGCTGCACCGGTTGTTGATTGTGGCGTGATGCGGTATTTGAACAGGAGACGAGAAAGCTTTGTTTCCAGGGTTCCTGCCTGAAGTTTCTGCAATCCGGATTTGATGATTCCCACGGATCGTTCGGCCAAGCCATTTGAAGCCTGGTGATGTGGGCTGACAAACTTATGTTTGATGCCGTTCCTACGTGTGAACTCGGCAAACTCGGAACTGGAAAAACACGAACCGTTATCACTCACAATCATCCTGGGCAGACCATGAGTGGCGAAACAGCGTCTGAGTCTTTCGATGACAATGGCTGACATAGTACCACACGTCACATAGGCATCAATCCATTTTGTGTGTGCGTCCGTGATGATTAGAATCATGCTGCCGTTAATAGGCCTGGCATAATCGAGATGTAGGCGATGCCACGGTTCGCTGGGCCATTCCCAGGGATGCAGTGGCGCTTTCGCAGGTGTATTCCGGGTGCTCTGGCAGGGGTAACAATGTCGAACATGATGTTCGATATCAGCATCAAGATTCGGCCACCATACAGTTTCTAGCGAGTGACTTCATCTTCACAATCCTGGGGTGACAGTCATGGATTTCATCCATGACCCTGGAATGCAGATTTTCCGGGATCACGACACGACATCCCCAGAGTAGGCAACCATTTTACACGCTGAGTTCGTTTTTACATGCTTTAAAAGCCGCAAAAGCTGGGTCACCCTCGGGTAGCAAATGCTATCCAAGCTGTACAGCCTGGACAGTTCTGGACAGAACGGTGTCTCGTCGAGTATGAGTGCGGATCTGGCCGGAATCAACAGCACAATCTTCCAGATGATCCATCAGTGCGATAATGGATCCTGGTGTAGGCAAATCATCAACGGATCCTGGAAGGGGTAACCGACTCATGGCATCTGCATTTGTGATAGACGACCCAGACTTATAACATATGGTGTACTCATAAGCAGCGAGAAACAGGGACCATCGGGTGATCCTGGGCGGTAGTGTGTCAGACGTCACCTTAGTTGGACCAAACAGACTGATCAGCCGCTTGTGATCAGTGCGAATTGTGAAATGATGTCCAAGAAGGTACTGGCGAAATTTGCTGACACCGAAAACGATTCCCAATCCTTCCTTGTCAAGTTGGGAATGGTTCTTCTCTGCCGGGGACAACGTTCTGGAAGCAAATGCAACAGGTCTTTCCGTACCATCAGGCATCACATGTGATAATACACTCCCCACTCCATACCAACAGGCATTGCATGTCAGCACAAGATCCAAAATGAACGAGAACATTGGACGATTTGAGCAGATCCTTGGAGGTCTGGAATGCTGATTGTTCAGTAGACCCCAGCTCCAGGAGACTCCTTTCCTCAAAAGCCGATAAAGGGGGCCCAAAACGTCAGTCACATTCGGGATGCAACGACCATAGAACTGAAGCAAACCGAGGTATGACTTCAATTCGGTTATGTCACGTGGAGCAGGAGCATCCTTGATAGCTCGGACTTTCTCATCTGTCGGGTGTAGACCCTCGGCATCAATCGTATGACCCAGGTGCGTGACCGATGGCACCATAAACTTGCACTTGTCTCGACAGAAACGTAGGCCGGAGTCTGAAATCTCCAGAACTCTATCCAGGTTTTGGAGATGTTCAGCATCCATACGACCAGTAACCAGAATGTCATCCTGGTAACCCCGCATAATCCCGGAATACCCGGAATACCCCCTTCGGGCCCGATTCTCTTAATGTTGTGAACAAACTTTGGTTCATCATGGGTGATGAAGGTTGTGGTCAAGTTTCATTGAAATCCTATGTGGAGTTTCAGAGAAGAAAGCAAATACCTACTTTGGGGCGCTCAACCCCCCCCCCCCCCCCCATTCACTTCCTTTCACCTAAATTGTTTAAATGCCATGAACAAGCTTTGGCATGACATGGCCCACAGGTGATGAAGGTTGTGGTCAAGTTTCATCGGAATTGCGTTTGTAGTTACTGAGAATACAGCAAATACCTATTTTGGGGCCGCCTATCCCGTAGACCCCGCTAGGACCCGATTTTTTTAATGCCATGAACTTCAGTTCAGGTCAGGTATGGGAGCATGCGCCGGAGCAGCGCATCGCCGCATCCACTTTTCAACGGTACTCCAGGGGCCTCCGTCTGGCCATCCCCCAGGCTGATGCCTGGCCCATCCCTATCTCCTTGAGATACCGATCAACCTGCTGCAACCAAGAGGCACGTGGTTGGCCCATTGGCCTCCTCCACTCACGAGGCCCCCTTGCTGAGAGTATCTAGTGAGCTGGATCAGCAACCGGAAAACGAGCCACATGTCCATACAGCCGCAGCTGATGCTCACAGACCATACAGGTAACAAATCTCATCTGAGTCTCTCTCAGCAACCGCTCGTTGGAAACAAAGTCCGACCAGCGATAGACAAGGATTCTCCAAAGAGACTTGGTTCCGAAGGATTTAAGTCTCATTCTCTGGCCCTTGGTGAGGGTCCAAGTCTCGCATCCGTAGAGCAAGACTGGAAGCACCAAGGACTTAAAGACTCTGACTTTCATCCTCCTGCATAGATACCGACAGTGCCATACCCCATGTTCCAGTGAATCCATGACTCCCCAGGCCCGACCCAGACGTCTATCAACCTCTGGCTCACAACATGCAGAGACATGAATAACACTGCCAAGGTAAGTGGTGGGTGGTTTGTGTGCAGCCACCCGACTACTGGTTGCATCATTTTTCTGTGGGCGTGTCTGTCGCTGATGCAATGCCTCTCTATAACCAGTTATCTGGTACTCATTTTGCCGACCTCAGAAGGATGACGGGCTGAGTCAACCCCACCTGGCGTTACTTCAATAGGATTCGAACTCAGGACTTTAGGATTCCAAGCCCGCAGTGCCAAGATAAGTGAATCTCTTCGTGACCTCAACATATTCGCCACAAACAGGCACAGACAAGACAGCAACATACAAGATGTCATTGAAAGCCTGGATCTTGGTTTTGACCCAGGAAATCCATAATCCCAGCGGCTCCGCCTCCTCATTCAGTGCCTGGAGGGACCCCGTAAGAATATCTAGCATCTCCACAAAGACGACTGCATCATCTGCGAAATCAAGGTCAGAGATCTTGACACTCCCAAATGATACACTGCAGCGTGACCTCTCCGACATCCCTCCCAGAATCCACTCCATACAAGAGCTGAAGAGTGTGGGAGCCATTATACACCCCTGCCGAACTCCAGTAACAACTGGAAATAAGTCAGAGATGGAGCCACCACACCTCACAGCACTCTCAGTATCAGAGTATAATTCAAATATTGGATTTATCAGCGTTGGTGGCAGCCCACAAAGACCAAGAATCCTCCAGAGGGCATCCCATTTCACCGAATTGAATGCTTTGCGGAGATCAACTTAGGCTGCAATTAGCCACTGACGAAACTCTTGCTTGCGTTCGGTGAGAACCCAAAGTGCAAGGATACGGTCAATCGTTGACCTCTTTGGTGTAAAGCCTGAAGGCTCTGGTCGCTGGTGCTCGAGCAGATGGCAGCGAACGCTCTCAAGAATGATCCAAGCAAAGACCTTGCCCGGCACCGAGAGTAGTGTCACCCCTCGGAAGCTGTTGCAGTCCTGGTGATCACCCTTCCCTTTCCAGAGGGGGACAGCAAGGCCTCTCTTCCAGTCAGTTGGGATGATGCCTGTGCTTCAAACAGAGCACAGAACTGCATGCAGCGACTCAAGTACAGCATTTCCACCAGTCTTGAGAAGCTCAGCATGGATGCCACAAATCACAGGAGCTTTGCCCCCTTTCAACTGGTTCACTGCCACCTGTATTTCCACAAGTGAAGGCCGTTTACAGTTAATTGGGGGAGTCAGCATTTGGGATAGCAACACCCCTGACATCCAACTCTACAGCCGGTGGGTCAGCCTGGTACAGCCGCTCAAAGTAACCGGCCCAGCGAGCCTTCACTTCAGACTCCTCTGTCAAGAGGCCACCACCCTCTGCCCTAACCGCAGTACATCCAGGGACAGGCTTAGAGAAACACAATACACGGATTCCTCTATAAGCAGGATGAGAATCGCATGTCCACAAATGATGCTCTACCCTTTCACAGATTTCTCACACATAGGCCTCCTTGTCCACCCTCAGCGAACGTACAGTTTTACGCCTCAGCTCCCAGAACAGTTCAGCTCTGCCACCAAGCCTGGCCCTGAAACTCTGGTTGATGGTATCGAGCGTCCCCTGAGAGACAAAGTTCTTCTTTGCTTGACGGTGAGTTCCAAGACAGCCACAGGCAACATCAAGGATGGTGGTCTTGAAGGCACGCCACAACTCAAGATCCCCCTAAGAATTCAGACCCCCCAAAACCTCACTCAATCTGCTCGCAAACTCCTCAGCTACCTTCTCCTCCTTGAGCTTGCCCACATACAGCCTAGGCTGGGATGATAGCATTCTCTTGGATCTGAGCTGCAACTTCATTGTTGCTACAACAAGCCTGTGGTCAGTGCTGAGGAACTGAGCACTCCGGTAGACCCTGCAGTTGCGGAGCATCTGCCATTGACCATCAATGAGCACATGGTCAATCTCCTTCACCGCACCACCAGCATTGGAATTCCAAGTCCAGCGATGAGGCTGTGGGAGCTGAAACCATGAGCCAACCATCCTAAGTCCATGACTTCTTGCAAAGCCGTGGAACTTAGTGCTATTCTGGTTCACAGTCCCAGATACATGGGGTCCAACACATGCATCATAACCATCCCTATCAGTGCCAGTCGATGCCTTGAAATCCCCCAAGACTAGAAGAGCATCTCTCCTGGGGCACTGATCAACCATAGACTTGAGCGTGGCGTGGAGTGCCTCCTTCACAGTGAGATCACTTGCCTCCGTCGGAGCATATACAGAGACCAGGGAAATGACACCCACCCAAGGAGTGATGAATCCTCAGTCTCATAATATGCTCGTTGACCGGTGTTACCTCGACTATCATGGGAGTCAGCGTATTGACACAGCTATAGCAACTCCTTGGGCATGGTAACCGTCAAAGCGACCAGACCAGAAGTAGGTGTAACCACCCACCATGATCTCACCACTATCTGGCCTCTGAACCTCAGAGAGTGCTGCAACACTGATGCTCAAACACTGGAGCTCAGATTATAGCAGAAACAGGTGATCATCCTCTCTTAGAGTGAGAACGTTCCAGGCACTCACCCGAAGGGACCACCTCAGGTTAACCCAAGGAAACCGTCGCCTGGTGGACAACACCTCAGCACCACCCCGACACACACCTCTACAACCCAACCCAGGAAAGTTACCCCGTGCTTTTCCTCCTATTATCAAAGAATGGGGGTCCCGAAGGCTTTGCCCCAATCGCGTCATCCGGTGAGCTGCCCTGTGAAGGGCAGCTGCACAGGAGGTACTCCCACGGAGTGTTTTTTTTTTAGTTGTGTTCTTTGTGTGTGTTGAGGAATGACATGTTTTTTATGGTGGCCGGAGTGCAAATCCTGCCACCAACCTCCTGGAAAGAGGTAAACCGACTCTGCAGGAGGACGTCCACAGACACAGTTGGGCACCAGATATGGATGGCCGTTGGCTCACAGGGAGCTCCTCCGCCCTTTGACAGGTCTTGTTTTAGCCCTACTAGGTGTCCATATCCAAACTCCCTCTGGAGGCGACTAGCCCAGGTGAAAAAAACCAAACTTTTTTCTACTCCCCAAAAATGTCATGGGAGTCATCTTGAGTTGAACTTGAGTTGCAATATACCAAACTTGAACTTGAGTTGCAATATACCAAATATACACAAAGAATTAAGTTAAGCACCCCCCCCCCCCCCCGTTTTTTTACAACCTCGCACATTACAAGTTTGTTGTCGTCAAAACAGTGTAATATACCCATGATATTGCTATATTTTCTGGAGAAGTGATATTATGGTCACATAAAAACATAACAATCATGCCGTTTTCAATATTTTATTCTGAATAATTTAAGGTGAAATTTGTTGGGAATTTTAGGCATATTTTCACCTCAATTTAAGTATGGAGCTATAGGTCCATCACGGACAGTGTGGATGACGTTTATGTTTTCTAACGTACAGTCATTGTTCTGAGAAGACCTCTAGCGATCTTTGCGTCAATAACGTGTGTAGGACCCACGTGATCGGATCACTGACTCAACCAATCACTTTTTTTCACTTTGATCACTCAATTTCATCAATGGATAATTGCTAATGTCATAACAATCATTATTTGATCTCACATACCTTAGAATATATGCCAATGTATACATATACACAAAGAATATATATTAGGGGGTGCTTACCTTAATTCGTTGTGTAGGGGTGCTTAACTTAATTCTTTGTGTATATATTTTTAAACAAGTTTGGTCACAATACCACAGTTCACAACACAGTTTCGCCATGGGAACAGTTTCGGAGAACAGTCACAACAGTTTCGGAGAAGAAGTTGCAAGTGTTTATGGATGGACAGACGGATTGACAGACTAACGTGCCAACCCCCAAGCTTCCCGGAACTACGATTCAGGTGAGCTAATTAGAGAGCTCATATAACACATTACCCTGTGCAGTCTTGAGAAACACGGACATGGGCAGGGTCTATGAACAGCAAATTTGATTGGTCGTGATGACGTAAAATGCCATAGTATTGTCTCCAATTACTGTGCTAAACAGAAGGGGTTTGGACGTGCCAAAAAGGCGATTTATGTTCTATAGAGTTCAAGTTCAAGTATATAATTCAATTGAAATAAAAGAAAGATTTTAACAGTTATGAATATTTTTTTCAGAAATCTATCGCCATTGATGTATCTTCTTTTACACCACCTTATTTAACATGTTACATTAGTTATTTGTGCCTGTTCTTTGTGTCCTTTATGACATTCTTAAAAACAGTAAGTTTCCTGTTTGGAATGATTTTCAATTTTGTTAGACTGCCAGACAGGCAGACAGTAAAAAAACGATCTCACCTGTTGAGTGTTGAGCCTGTTGAGGCTGAAGTAGGGTTATTGGCCTAGTCCTGTTCCTCATCTTCATCAAAGACCTTTTTGATTCACTGGAAAAATCATTCACAGGAATGGTCTTCGATGCCACCCCTGATATTAATGCTACCTGGGAATTCTTCCGCAAAAGCCTGCTCTCTCTCACACACAGACTTGTCCCATCTTGTCTGCTGTTATCGTACCCATACTCTCGCACCCAGTACACCGAATACTCTGGTGAAGCAGTGGCCTTCAAACAAACTTGCCTTCTCATATTTCCTCATATCCTCATACATTTGTTGACGACTCCACCCTCGGTCATAGATAGTCTGTCACGTCGACTCCACTCCTCCTTCAGATAGGCAAGCAGCCTATTTATTCCCTCTCTGCAGACATTGACAGTTATTGGCCTGGGAATTAGAGTTGTTGATTGTAATACTCAGTTCCAGAAAGAGGACAATAAGCTTGTTACATACACGTCAGGTGGGTCGACGACAACCGTTGACTACCTGATGGTGCGTCGGCGAGATAGGGGGCACCTCCGGGACACAAAGGTGATCCCGGGGGAGGAGGCTGTTTCACAGCACCACTTGGTTGTCTGCGACATATAGCCCAGCAGATATGTGAAAAAATTGTGCTTTTGGTGATACAAGCATGAAATTTTGAACACTGATAGAGCATACTACTAGGAAGATTTTTGGATATAGGGGCATTCAAATCTTTTCCTAGGGACAAAATGGCGGCCATTTTAAAAATGGCCGTTTACGGATAATAAGATACACAGTACCGATGTCTATAAAACTAGATTTACTTATTGCTCAAGCACACCTTTGATGTTTTTTTCACGTAAACAGGTTGTAAGATCATAATTAAATGTCAACAAACTCACATAACATTTATTTGGTCCTTATTCTTTACAAAAATAATTACTTTTTGAGCTATTTTGAGCAAACTCCAGAAACACAATGGAAATGAAGTGAAAATGCCACATTAACGCTGTGGAAGTGACTTTCACTATAAAACAGTCTACAAAACAGTCTTCCACATGTTTGTGTATATGTAACAGGTGTGTTATTCCTCCTGTATACTATCGTGTGCACTCCCCTGCACAGTGACACAGAGCTGAGCACTGGAGTGCGGCCTTAACACACTTGCACTGTTTCCTGCAACCCTTCTTGCATCCACATCTAATCAATTGTCGGCATGCCTCAGTTGCCTCTGTGAGGGTTGTCCAATATATCCCCCAGCCGTTATTACTCTGTTTCCAACCCCATTCACTTGGCGATGGGAGCTCAGGTGCGCAAATCATCATCTGGCCCCAACAAAAGCCGGCTTGGTAGGCAGCTCTCTTGATGTGTTGTCTGAGGGCTTCTTGCGTTGGTGGGATAGCCTCTATTGATCTACCAGTCTGGGTGAAGAGATGCTTGCGGGCATCGTTAACATGTTCCTGGCTGCTTGTTCGATCGTAGAGCAGAACAACAAAACGCTCCAGTGGATCCATGTTGTCATTTGCAGTTGAAATGGTTGGTGTGGCAGCCAGTGCGCAGAAAGCTGAGGTGACCTCATCATAGGCTTTCCATGTTTCCCATGCTGTTTTCTTCCCCCTTCCGCCGAAGCAGGACACGGTGTCACACCCAGTGAAGGCGTGGAAGAATGGCAACCCTCGGCACTTGTTTGGTCCCAGTGCCACAGCCATCTCGTGAGCTGCCAAGTGCCTGAAATTCTTCCCTGTGCCAAAAGCAACCCAGAGTTCATCGATGTCAAGATATCCAGTTGCTGCCACTGCAAGGATCAAAACATCTGTGTCCACTGTGCGGATTGACACCTTGGTATAGCCCTGTCTGACTGCATCTTGGCCATGGAGTAGTATCCTTGTATCTGCCTCCTCGTGACTACACGGGGAAAGACCAGTAACATCTCGTGGCTGTGTACAAAAAACTTCTTTGTGGTTTGTGGTGACGATTTGCTTGTCAGTCTCAATGTTTGCTATCCTCGTTGCTAGAAAGTCAAACAACTCCACCTTGTTCTCGTCTATGCGAAGGAAGGCCTGCCAGTTTCGAGGGATGGAACTAGATGGCTCAACTCGTCTCCTGGTGCCTTTACCCCTCGTCTTCCTGGTGTCGGCTTTCAAACTGTCTGGGAAATATTCATCCCAGATAATATCAACCCTGCTCTTATTTTGTATCTGAGATGTGATGTATGGCAAGAATACTAGTGATGCATACTCAGAGAAGGTCTTCGCATTACGAGGTGCCAGCATGCTCACGATGGCTGCTCCATCCAGGATCATGACTTCAACAGGGGGGCTTACATCATCATTTTCCCGTGAGGTGATCAGATCTTCTAAGCACCCAACCAGATCAGACTTGGTTCCAAGCCGGATTTTGCCCATTTGTGACAATGCAGGGGGACAAGCTTGGTTTTCATGTGCAAAGAATTCATCAAGATCTCCATTCCGTGTCTGGGATGCAACAAACAGCCTGGAGAACAGAACGCAGTCATTCTTCAGAGATACCACCTTCAACTCTGTTCTTGACTTCTCTCTGACTGGGGGTCGGCTGAAGAGAGGGAGATTGTTTCTTTTTATTGGGTCAGTGATAGGCTTTGTCTGATGTACAAGCCTCTCGTTCACATATGTGTCATACTGTTCTTTTCCCAGCTTCTCGATCTGGTAAAGGGTGTTGATGACTGCTGGGTCTGCCAGGTCTCTGCTGTCTAGCACCAAGAGATCTTTGCTGTCGTCACAGAATGGGTTCCCCATCTCTCCTATGACACGGGTGAGTGCTCTCACATCTCGAGCAAAGGCTACCTGCGTGTGCTTTGTCTGTTCATGGTGTTTTAGTTCAGTTTTCCTAATTCTTTTTTCTGTTGTGGCCTCGAACTTATAGATCAGTTTGGCCATCTCTGGACCAGACACCATCCATCGGCGCAAAGCTGCAGCATTCTCCGTAAGACCTACAGCCCCTCCATCACCTTTCACCAATGCATTATTTTGCTCGTGTGCCTGGTCTAAGGCTATGGCAGAGAATGCACGTGTAGTCTTCTTCATGGTGAAGTTTCCTGCCAGAAACTGTGCGTATACAGTTGGATGCTTTGTTGCAAGTGTCACCATGTCGCGCAAGTGAACTGGGATCCACCTGGCATAGTTTGTATGTCCCAAGGCGAAGAACCATGGTACAAGCTTGGTCAGAGCATCAGTGTACAGTTGGAAGTTTCCTTCACGGACGGATCTCACATAGATCAGGACTGCCAGTTCTAGCTGCATAATTAGGAACCAGAACTGAAACTGTGGACTTGCATTGGCTTGTTCACCGCACCAGTCATCTAGTGGTATCGTATCCTGTCCCTCATCTAGTCCACTGGTGTACTGGCTGTAGGCTTCCTTCAGGAGAAGATAGAGAGTACTGGCTGTGACTTGGTGTGCTCGTCGTGTGCGTGTCACATGGGTCACTTTCAGGAAGGAATCAGCAGTACCACTTGTAGCAACCCCTGCAAGCATCAGAACGCCTGTCCACCCACTGCTATCCAGAAGGTCACCGAGGGTTTTCCATGCTGCCATCTCAATATGGAGTCCACCAAAGACCATGACGAAGTGATCTTCTCCGTGTGTTTCTGGCCATCTCCATTGGATCTGTTTGGCAAGTGTGTACAGTGGCTGATCAAGTGTGATTACAGGGATCTGACCTGGATTCAGAATATCGATTGCTTTCTTGATGACATCCATGGAGTGACGAATCATTGCCACAGATTTTGCCTGGTCATAGAAGAGAGGCAGCAATGAAGTTAAGGCCACACTACACTCTGGTTCTTCTGGAATTGACTGCTTGCTGGCATGGTATCCAGCCCTTGATACTGTCTCGTCTCCCTTAAGTGGTGTGTCAGATAGCACTGTCTTCTCCATCTGCTCCAGCCACCTGTCAAAATGCAAGATAATGAACACAATTAAGAACAAACAAGTCCACACAAGTTAACAAGTCTTGGTTATTTAGGTACACATATAACTGTCCACAGTTCAAACACAATAATCAGTTACCTGTACTCAATCTGCATTGCTTCAGGGATGAGTTGGCAGTTGCTTTTGTTGGGACCCGCTAGCTTGGGTACAGGTGGGTCACATTTACCCAGAACAACAGGAGGTACGATGGTGTATGACTGTGGCAGGTGTGCATCTGTTGTTGATGTGTCATCTGGGTTTACCCGTTGAACTCCACGGCTATCGCTATTTGGGTGCTGGAAAAGTGAAATGCCAGTGCCATGGAAGGAGTCGTGGGCACTTGTTGAACTGGGGTTATGATCAATGTTATCCACTGCCCCAGTTGTGAAGAGGTCACTTTTTAGCTCAGGGGGGCAAACTGTACCCTCATTTTGGAAGAAACGGCAGATTCTGTTCCCCAAGTCCGTGGAGATGCTAAGCACCCTGTCATAGGAGATCGAGAGACCCAGGTTGAACATAGTATCAACCAGGTCTCTTTTTCGAGTCTTTGTGTGGATAAGGGTGCCCAGGTACACAGGCAGGGGAGTCTCCCGATTGTGACTGTGCCTCGTGGACGTGGTAGTACTGCTACTCTCTCTGCGGCGTGAGTAACTGTTGAACATAAGGAGTTGTGAGATTGTGAGAGTAGGTGTTGATACCGACGAGTGGCTTGACTGCTCTTGGATGTTAGGACCATTCAAGATCATAGAAACTAGTGATACAAGCGAATTAGGTACCGAATGTTCTTGGCAGTGGGCTTCAAATGAACCACTAAATGTTGAGTTCATTTTCAACATGTCTCTACGAACTATATTTGCGGCTCTAGCAAGACAAACTCCATCACTGTCAGTGTCGTGATCACATGCCTTCTGAAGGGCTGAGCCAACATCCTGGTTGAAAGCAAGCAGAATATCTCGACCGGACATGTGCTCCTCTAGGTCTGGAAAATATGTCATGATTCGATCTTTGAGTTTGGTGGAGTGGACACGCCTGGTCAAGACTGTTCCAAGCTGTTCCAGCCTGGTGGTGTATAGTCTTGCTAGGTCTACCAGCTTGAACACTGGTGTCACAAGAGCATCTGTGCGGGCATCATCGATGTAGGACACTAGCTCTCCAAGTGCTATACCGTGATTGATATCATCTTGTTCATTCAGTGTTGTGCTTGTGGCCCTTGCTTTGTTATAAAGTGACACCAGACACTTCACGTGGTACTGTGCATCTTGTGCTATAAGGTCACCTGCACTCAGTTTAGCAAGAAGTGCCTGATCTCCTAGTTTCAGGGCAGCTGTCCTGACATGTTTATCGAGGTCGAAGGTGGAAGCTTTTCGCAGAGAATTAGTACCCGCTGGTTTGTCACAAAAGAAACACTTTTCAGGCTGTGGCTGTGTGTGGTCTACATGTACTCTGTGACGGGTGTACTTTCTTGAGACACTTGCGGTTTCTTCACTAGACGTTTCTCTTTTTTGTGCCCGATGCAGTTCAGTTTTGTTGTATTTCAGTCTGCATGAATCATGCCACTTAGCCTTGTGGCTCTGGAAGGTTGACTGGATACCTTCACCATCGTCCAGGCGGGACAGTTCTAGAGATTTTGGCAGGCAGCCCATCTGGCTGAAGGTGAGGAGATAATCTGCAAGAGTTTGGTATCCGGACCCTGTGGTTCGCTTGGAATCAGCTGGACAGGCAAGGGCCTCATCGGTGACCTCCTGACATAACACACACTTCTCCCAATCTGTCAGATAAGGCATGTTTGTTCCAGATGTACTAGGGCTTTGGGGGTCTAATAGCTTGAAATTTTTGTTGGCCATTGTCAATTAAGCATTATCCACCACCACCATCCAATCAATATACAAATTGGGAACCAAATCTAGGTAGCTACTACAGTCAATGAGCGAAGGTGCAGTGCAGTCGAGTTATCATCTGAAAAAGAAATACATACATTATTATCATAAATATAGTAATTCGCTTTCGTAACTTTTCACTAGCCTTGCATTGTTCCTTATAGTCACCTAGTCTGTGATAGGAAAGTTCATAAAGCTACATCAAAGTTGTTCATATAAAGGTATTGAACCAAAATTACACCCAGGAGAAATCAGATAGTCATGCAAAGTTAAATAATTAAACCGCTAGACCAGTCCTGTCTATTGCAATGGTAAACCATTTGTTCTGCCCCTTATAGGCCACCGTAGATTCCAATTTTGAACCCAGTATGAAGGTATTGCATAGCATGTACATGACAATTTATAATATGCTCATTACATTGTGTTTCAATAGCAGCACAAATGACAAGTCTGAAATAATAGGTAAATATGTCCTTCTTAGCCGCCATTTTGTAAAATGGCCGCCATTTTGGGCCAAGGAGAAATCTGGAATGCCCCTACATCCAAATTTCACTGTAAGGGTATGCCCTAACTGTGTGCCAAGTTTCATGCTTGTATCATCAAAGGCACAATTCTACCACAATTCTTCACATATCTGCCGGACTAATAAGGGTGAAAGGTGCGAGGAGAGCTCGGCGGGTGAAGTACCAACCGAGAATGAAGGTGTGGAGGTTGAAAGAGGTGACAGTAAGGGAGGCATTAAAAGAGAGGCTGAGTAGGGTAGAGGATGATGTGGTTGAGCTTGAAAGTGGTTGGATGTCAATGAAAGCTAGTCTGTTGGGAGCCGTTGGTGAGGTATGTGGATGGACAAAAGGACCACCGAGGCACTCGGAAACATGGTGGTGGGATGTTGAGGTTGGAAAGAGGATTGACGAGAAGAGGAAGAAGTTCAAAGAGTGGCAGAAGGCAAAGGGTACGGGAGCAGAAACAGCAGAGCATGAAAGTTATAAGGCAGCCAGAAAGGCTGCAAAGAAAGAGGTAGCAAAGGCGCAGGAGGCATGTAGGAAAATGTTCGGAGAACGCTTGGATTCGGAAGAGGGTCAGAAAGCAGTATTCAGGATTGCAAAGCAGATAGCGAAAGAGAGGTGTGATGTGATGGGGGTGAGTTGCTTGAAGGATGAAGTGGGACAAATCGTTGTCGACCCAGATGGAATTAAAGGAAGATGGAAAAGATATATGGAAATGCTGTTGAATACAGAGAATGAATGGGATGGCAACATGGAGAGTAACCCAGTTTTAGGACCGGCAGAGAAGATAACTGAGAAGGAAGTTGAGGAAGCGATAAAAGCAATGAAGAGTGGAAAAGCGGGAGGGCCGACGGGAGTTGTGGGAGATATGTTGAAGGCAGCAGGAAGTTGGGGTGTGAAGAGAATGACAGAGATCTGTAATCTGGTGGTGAAAGAAGGCCGCATTCCAGTGGATTGGGAACTGAGTACCCTCGTCCCTCTATACAAGGGGAAAGGTGACCCTCTGGAGTGTGGCTCGTACCGAGCGATAAAGTTATTGGAGCATGGAATGAAGGTATTGGAAAGGGTGTTGGAGAGGAGGATAAGGAAGAAAGTGAAGATCGACGAAATGCAGTTTGGATTTATGCCAGGAAGAGGAACGACAGATGCGCTTTTCATTGTGAGGCAGTTGCAGGAGAAGTACATGGATAAGAGGAAGAAGTTGTTTTTTGGGTTTGTTGATCTGGAGAAAGCATTCGATAGGGTTCCACGCAAAGTATTGACATGGGCATTGAGGAAGTTAGGAGTGGAGGAATGGTTGATCAGAGTAGTGATGGCAATGTACAAAAGAGCACGCACAGCTGTAAGGACGAAGGACGGGAACAGTGGTGAGTTTGAGGTGAAGGTGGGAGTGCATCAGGGGTCGGTACTAAGTCCACTACTATTTGTAGCTGTGATGGAGGTGCTGGCTCAGACCGTAAAGGAGGGTTTACCGTGGGAGTTGTTGTATGCAGATGATCTGGTGTTGATTGCGGAAAGTATGGATGGACTGAAGGAAAAGATGAACAAGTGGAAGGAATGTATGGAGACGAAAGGTCTGAAGGTGAATATCGGAAAGACAAAGGTGATGGCAAGTGGTAAAGCATGTGGTGAGGTGGAAAGAACTGGGAAGTGGCCGTGTGCTGTGTGCAGGAAGGGTGTCGGAGTGAACTCCATTCAATGTACAATGTGTGCTGAGTGGGTTCATCAAAAATGTAGTGGTCTGAGAGGGTCATTAACCAGTGTGGCAGCTACATTCAAATGTAAGGTGTGCACAGAGGGAGCTGCAGATGGAGGAAAGGTTGAGTTGGATCTTGGAGACGGCGTGAAGCTGGAAGGTGTGAAAACATTTTGCTACCTCGGAGACATGCTGAATGGAGAAGGTGGATCAGACTCGGCAACGGTTGCTCGAGTGAGATGTGCATGGAAGAAGTTTCGGGAACTGAGTGGCGTGCTGATGAGGAGGAGAGTGTCGCTGAAGCTGAAGGGAAAGGTGTATGCTGCATGTGTGAGAAGTGTTATGATTTATGGGAGCGAGACATGGGTAATGAACGTAGAGCAGCAACGAAGGCTGGAAAGGGTGGAAATGCGAATGGTTCGATGGATGTGCGGAGTATCGTTGAGAGAGAGGAAGACAAATGATGAATTGCGAAAGATGATGGGAATATTGCCTGTGATTGATGCTGTGAAGAGGAACAGGTTGAGATGGTTTGGTCATGTATTGAGGAAGGATGAAAGTGACTGGTTGAGAAGAGTGATGGAAGTTAATGTAGAAGGAAGTAGAGGACGGGGAAGACCGAGAAAGACTTGGCTAAAGATGGTGGAAGAAGAAATGCGGGCAAGGGGGTTAACAAGGAGAGATGCAGAAAATAGGGCAAAATGGAGAAGATTGTCATGGGGACCGCAAGGCTAACCCCCGCTCTAGCAGGGAACATGGCCTTAAAATGCATGTTGTTGTTGTTGTTGTCTGCAGACATTGACAGCATCAAGAGATAGTCCAATACTTGCAATATGTCTATCACCCATGACAAATATCACACACTCGCTCTGTCTCTGCAAAACGACCGCCTGGTGAACCCTCCCATCTATTTCCTTAACATACCTCTTGAATAAATTCAGGGCTGTAACTCACACCTTTGGCACTCACCATCCGCCATGATCCCTCTTGGGCAAACCACTTATAAAGGTTGGCCTCCAAAGTCAGCTGATGATTAGGCATCGTCGTCATGCCAAGTCTTAAATTGGGAAATCCGTACATTTATCAACTTGCAAGGAAGGTCTTCTTCCGCAGCTCGACTGTTCTCCCCTTTAGGTTGACACCCTTGCCTCACGCCTTGTACATATTGACACCATGAAGACCAGGGCCCTCAAAATCTTTAGAGTCCCCTGTGATGAAGCTGAATCCCGGGGCCTGTTGCCCCGCATCATAAACTGGTCAATGACCTCTCTCTCTTCTACCACCTCCTTTCTCATCTTGCACTCTCTGCCCTTTCCGTGCTCTGCCTGAGGTTTCTGCCTGAGGTTTTTGCTTTCTGCCATACGCGGTATGCCAGTAATCCTCCTCTGGTGAAACTTTCAAAATCCAGGTTCACTGTTCACCTCCACTCATTTATTCCTCTTTTCTTTCACCTATGGAACCAACTTCCTCAGTCTGCTTTCCCTGGAGAACTTCAAGATGTCTGTTCACCAGTTCCTCTGATCATCCCCAAGCCCATCCATTCCTTTCCAAGTTATTATGCTTTTTATTCTTTCTCTCCACCCTCCTTCACGTTTTTTTGTTGCATTTTTGTTTCATTCCAGTTTCTTCATTCCCTGTGTCTTGCTCCCCCTCACCTGCTGTCATTCTTCCCTTCACCCTTTCTTTCTATATCCTTCCGTTGGGTCCCTATATCCTGCTGTTGGTGTTTCTTCCCTTTCCACTCTGTTCTTCCTGTTCTGCTCATGCTCTTCCACAAGCCATGACTTTGTTTACAAAAGAAAGACTCATTAAGATGAATGGATACCATTGACCAATCATTTTGGCTTGACTAATATTTGTCTGAATGCAGATTGCAAATTATTCATTCATTTGAATGTGTCACTCTGCCATGCTCCAAAGTTTGGTAGACATCAGCTATTGACATATTGATAGACATATTTGGTAGACATATTGCCATTCCTTCTTCAGAACAAGTGGAGGTTCAGTGCTGAATTGTGGTCTATAGGTGCCGGGCAGCAGCGTCATACTCTCATTCCAAGATGTCCCAGATTAGTTGTCCAGAAACAAGTCAGGGATATGATTGGCTGCTGCGGATTTTCAACATTGTGGCCTTCTAAATTATTCCAAACAGGTTGTGATTATCATGAAGACACAATTGCTTCCGTTATGTCGTTGCATTTGCACCTTTATAGTTGAGTGGGGTGTGGATGCAGAACTGTTGCATTGCCATCCCTGGCGTAGGTTCGATTCCCATGGCGACTGAGCAGAAATTGCCACATCTTGTGGTGGTGACCCGTGACCGGTCCAGGATTAATACATTCAGGACCTGTCGTAAGCACCTTGACAGTCTGTCAAGAGTTTGGGCAAGTGTTGTTATTGTACTGTCACCCACCTCCGGTGGCAATTCGCAACACTCAGAGTTGAGCTCTTAATAATGTACGCTCAGAGAGAAGATGGCATCGAGCGGAAATCGGTTCTCTTAATCTCCTAAATGGTTCCGTTTTGAGCCTAATTGCACTATGGAAGCCAACAAGTAACACCCCCAAGATTTTAAACAAATAATTGAAAGCAAGAATACAAGTCCAAAAATAAACAATATCATACAGAACTAGACCGACACTCAGTAGAGAGGATACCTCCGCCTGGTTGGCCCAATCATTCAATGGTGAAGAATCACTTAAAAAAATTAAATAATTCTCATATCTGAATTCATATTCAGATATTCACCAAAATCGAAACCATTCTTCCTTGTCACACACAAAACCTGTCCAATAAGTATCGTCCAAATCCATCCACAACTTTTTGAGATATCCCGCTATGTATCGTTTTGGCCATATCTCCCAATGGTGAAGAATCACTTAAAAAATTATAGTAGCCGAATCCGGATCTTCACCAAAATCTAATCTTTTCGTCCTTGTGATATATGCTACATCGCTACCAAATTTCGTCCGAATCCGTCCACAAATTTTTGAGATACACGACATGACCAAAAGTATGCGGACACCCCTTCAAATTAGTGGATTCTGCTGTTTCAGCCACATCCATTGCTGACAGGTATATATAATCAAGCACACAGCCATGCCATCTCCATAGACAAACATTGGCAGTAGAATGGGCCATACTGAAGATCTCAGTGACTTTCAACGTGGCACCCTCATAGGATGCCAACTTTCCAACAAGTCAGTTCGTCAAATGTCTGCCCTGCTAGAGCTGCCCTGGTCCTGGTAAGTGCTGTTATTGTGAAGTGGAAACGTCTAGGAGCAACAACAGCTCAGCCGCGAAGTGGTTGGCCACACAAGCTCACAAAACGGGACCGCCGAGTGCTGAAGCACGCAGCGCATAAAAATAGTCTGTCCTTGGTTGCAACACTCACTACTGAGTTCCAAATTGCATCTGGAAGCAACGTCAGCACAACAAATGTTCATCGGGAGCTTCATGGAATGGGTTTCCATGGCTGAGCAGCCGCACACAAGCCGAAGATCACCATGCGCAATGCCAAGCGTCGGCTGGAGTGGTGTAAAGCTCGCCACCATTGGACTCTGGAGCAGTGGAAACACGTTCGCTGGAGTGATGAATCATGCTTCACCATCTGGCAGTCCGACAGACAAATCTGGGTTTGGCTGATGCCAGAAGAACGCTACCTGTCCGAGTGCATAGTGCCAACTGTAAAGTTTGGTGGAGGAGGAATAATGCTCTGGGGCTGTTTTTCATGGTTCGGGCTCGGCCCCTTAGTTCAAGTGAAGGGAAATCTTAATGCTACAGCGTACAATGACATTATAGACGATTGTGTTCTTCCAACTTTGTGGCAACAGTTTGGGGAAGGCCCTTTCCAGTTTCAGCATGACAATGGCCCCGTGCACAAAGCGAGGTCCATACAGAAATGGTTTGTCGAGATCGGTGTGGAAGAACTTGACTATCCTGCACAGAACCTTGACCTCAACCCTCATCGAACACCTTTGGGATGAATTGGAACGCCGACTGCAAGCCAGGACTAATCACACAACATCAGTGCCCGACTTCACAAATGCTCTTGTGGCTGAATGGAAGCAATTCCTCACAGCAATGTTCCAACATCTCGTGGAAAGCCTTGCCAGAAGAGTGGAGGCTGTTATAGGAGCAAAGGGGGGGACCAACTACATATTAATGCCCATGATTTTGGAATGAGATGTTTGATGTTCGCGTGTCCACCTACTTTTGGTCATGTTGTGCATATACAGTCACGTGAAAAAGTAAGTACACCCATGTAAAGTTTTGACTTTTGAAACATATTTCAACATACAGCTATTTGATCTTCATTTCAACAATATTGATAGATAAAGATGATATAATATAACAAACTAGCAGAAGTACCCGGCATTGCTGGGCGGGGGAGGGGAGGGAGGTGAACGGGGGGGAGGGGAGGGGAGGGGAACGGGGGGGAGGAGAGAAGAGTGGGAGGGGGAGGGGGAGAGGGGAGAAGAGGGGGGGATGGGGCGGGTGAGGGATGGGAGGGGTGGGAGGGGGGAGAGGAGGGAGGGCGGAGGGGAGGAGGGAGGGGGGAGGGGAGGGGGTAAGGGGGGAGGGGGAGGGGGAGGGGAGAGGGGAGAGGGAAGAGGGGGGGATGGGGAGGGTGAGGGATGGGAGGGGTGAGGGGGAGGGGTGGGAGGGGGGAGGGGAAGAGGGGAGAGGGGGAGGGGGTGGGAGGGGGAGGGGGGAGGGGGGAGGGGGGACCCGGCAGAAGTACCCGGCATTGCTGGGCAGGGGATGGGAGGGGGAGGGGGGAGGGGAAAGGGAGGAGGATGGGGGAGGGGGAAAAGGGAGGGGGAGGGGGGAGGGGGAAAAGGGAGGGGGAGGGGAGGGGGAAAAGGGAGGGGGAGGGGGAAAAGGGAGGGGGAGGGGGAAAATGGAGGGGGAGGGGAGAAGGGGAGGGGGGAGGGGGAGGGGAGAAGGGGAGGGGTAGGGTGGAGGGGGTAGGGTGGAGGGGAAGGGAAGGGGGGATGGAGGGGGGAGGGGGAAGGGGGAGGGAAGGGGATGGCCAGTCAACAATGACGTTGCAGTTCTCATGGTCGGAGAGCAGCACAACAATCGGACATAGTCCTGCATATTCGCAACAGCACGAAGCGGGTTTTGGAGACTCACCGATCCTGTGACGTCCTCCAGTACCGGCGTTGCCGGGCGGGGGAAGGGACACCCGTACATTCCCAACCCGTACATTTGCCCTCTCGACTCAAGCTCACTCGGACAAAAGCCTCGCACAAATTACACCGTGAAGGCCCAATGGTCATGTCTATGCCACAAATCACGGGCGCACTGAATTGAAAATATATAGAACGCTCATACTCCGTGAAAAGTGAAGCCGCCGTGTCGCCATCTTGGTCAGCACGACTCGACCAACTCGCTTCGCGGATCTCGTTTTGTGCGGCAATAAACTGCTCCAATCGGTTACGGAAGGGTTGTGGAAAGACGTTTCACAGCTGTTTCAAAGACATTTAATTCATATCGCACAAAATCGATACAAAACACGATCGCATAAAAGGTGAAAAAACGTGTGACGTGTGACGGGATGGAACATCACGTGATCGCTCTGAGCGAAACGGTCGACTAACTCGCTTCGCGGATCTCGTTTTGTGCGGCAATAAACTGCTCCAATCGGTTACGGAAGGGTTGTGGAAAGACGTTTCACAGCTGTTTCAAAGACATTTACTTCATATCGCACAAAATCGATACAAAACACGATCGCATAAAAGGTGAAAAAACGTGTGACGTGTGACGGGATGGAACATCACGTGATCGCTTTGAGCGAATCAGTCTGGCGGCGGTAATGGAACATCACGTGATCGCTCTGAGCGAATCAGCGAGCTGCTCTGGAACCGGCTGAGATTAGCGGGTACTTCGCTGAAATGCGCTGAGGTAAATATGAATAAAAAATATGGATCGTCAAATATTTTGAGTTCGGCCATGTTTGTCCCAGGCTCAATGGCCATGTCTATGTCAAATATCAAGCACGTAAGACTCTCCGTTTAGGAGTCTATCGGTAACATTACACACACACACACACACACACACACACACACACACACACACACACACACAAACTGTGTTTTATATATATAGATATCATGAAACATTTACATTTTGTAGTCCATTGTATAATTTAAATAAACATAAATGCAAATTTCGCATGTGGAAAAAGTAAGTACACCCTTGGCTCTATTAGGTGGTATTGCCCCATTTTTTAAATTTTATTATTTTTTGTATACAGAATCGAGGCTCGTGAAAGAGCTAACATTTATCACACAAACAAATCAAACAGACAAACAAAATATATAAAAAGAGGGATCGGTAGACAAGATGGGGAGAGAAGGGGAAGCACACAAACACAACATTTGATAGCAGCGACATCGGGAGATATGTGGGAGGGAGAGGGCTTGGGGGGAGGAGGCGTGGGAAGGGGTGTATAGGGCGGGTGGGAGAAGTATAAAACACAAGGACACCAAGGACTTCCAGGAAAGAAGTTGGTATTTCAAAAAAGTAGATTTTCGGTGAAATTAGCAGGGGTAGAAAGATCAATCTTTTGGATGGGGGAAGATAAGAGATGGTGGTGAACAGCTGTTTTAAAGACCTGGCGGGAGGAGTGGGATTGAAGAAAGTGAGGGAGTTTGTTCCAGAGGTGGGAGAAAAGAGGAATGAAGGAGTGAAGGTGAGCAGAGAGTCTTGATTTTGGCAGTTTAACCATAAGAGGGTTGCAGGCAGATCTTGTGCGACCTGGAGGAATATTTGGGGGACAGAGCCCAGAGAGAGCTGGGGGGCAAGGCCGGAGAGGAGTCGGTAGAAGACAGAAAGACCACCAACCTGCCTGCGGTGAGTGAGTGAAAGGACCTCGGAGTTAGCTTCATCGCGGGAGATTCCAACGATTCTGAACGCTTTGGTTTCAACAGCGTGAAGACGAGCTAGGTGTGAGGCAGGAGCACCAGCCCAGAGGGGAGAGCAGTATTCCATTGAGCTGCGGATGAAAGCCTTGTATGTGGTGAGGAGCTCAGGTGTGCCAAGGAAGGACTTCGCCTGACGGAGGATGCCCAGTCGGCGACTGGCTTTGGAGGCCAGATTTGAAATGTGGTTTTCCCAGGAAAGATCATGGCAGATAGTGAGACCCAAAAGCTTGAGTGCCAGAACTTCTTGGAGAGGATTATTCAGAAAGTGAATGGGAGGGTTGTCCAGTCGGTCTTTTCGGAGAGACATCGTAAGAGTGTGAGATTTGTCAGGATTGAAAGACATGTTCCACTTGTTTGCCCAGTCTGTGATTTTGTCCAGGTCTGCAGAGAGTGAGGAGGCTGCGGACTGCTGATCTGAGGGATGAGGAATGGAGCGACAGAGAGTAGAGTCATCAGCAAAGAGATAGAGAGGATTTTCAAGAGAGTCAGAGAGATCATTGATGAAGACCAGAAAAAGTACAGGGCCCAGAACACTGCCTTGGGGAACTCCAGCCTGAACAGGAAGAGTAGATGAGAGAAACCCATTCAGGGCCACATGTTGACTAGGACTAGAGAGGACGTCCGCCAGCCATGCGTGGAGATTTCCATGGATACCAAAGGAGGAGAGTTTGGTGAGCAGAGCGGGGTGCCAGACCATATCGAAGGCACGTGATATGTCAAGGGAGACAGCTATAATTTCCCGTTTAGCATTGAGGACCTCCATCCATTGTTGAGAAAGCAGAAGCAGCATGTCCAGAGTAGAGTGACCTGGTCTGAAACCAAATTGATGATCAGAGATCAAGCCATTGGAGTATAGGAAAGATTTCATATCCGAAGCAATGATGGATTCCACGACTTTGCTGATAATTGGGAGAAGGCTGATTGGTCTGTCGTTGCTAGGATCTGTTTTTGCACATTTTTTGTGCAAGGCGGTGATGTTGGCTGATTTGCAAGCAGATGGCAGATGACTTTGAGCAAAAGAGAAGGTAAAGAGAACAGAGAGAGGGAGTGAAAGAGCGAAACAACAGGATTTTAGGACCCGTGGGCTGATACCGTCAGGTCCAGTTGCAGAATCAGAGTCGAGGGTTGACAGAAACTTTTCCACCTTGTCAGGAGGAAAGGACACAGAGTCCAGGAGCAGCAGGGTACGACTGGGTACGGTGGGTACAGAGAGGGATGGGTTTGGGACACAAGATTTAGAGGCAAACACAGAGTTGAGGCATTCAGCTTTTTCACGTGCGGAGTCAGCTGTGTAGCCGTTTGAGGTGAGGGAGGGGATGGATGGGGAACAAACACCAGAAACATATTTGACCAGATGCCACCAGGATTTGGAAGAGGGAGAAAGATAAGAGAGTTCGGTCTTGTGAATGGAGAGCTATTGTTTCCTGGCTCTCCTGAGGGTGGACACACACTTGTTTCGGGCTTTGTGAAAGGAAATGAGATTTCCTTCCATTGGATTTGCTTTCCAGGAGACGAAGGCAAGTTGTTTCTGGTCAACAGCCTCACCACAAGATTCGGTGTACCATGGACGGGAGGAAGGGTATGACAACTGAAGACGAGATGGGATAAATCTGTGCATGAGAGAGAGCAATTTACTTTGGAAGAATTCCCAGGATGAGTTGATGTCAGAGGTGGTAGAGATGGGAGACCAGTCCAGATGATTGATGGCTGCTTGAAGCCCGTGCCAGTTGGCCTGAGTGAAATGCCAGACTCGTGGATGCTGAGGAGGCTCTCTGAGAATGGTCAGAGAGATGTCCTCTTTAACAAGCACATGATCAGATGAGCCAAATGGAGCAGAAGAAGAGCAGCAGACATTTTCAGGGAAGTTAGTCATAACCAAGTCCAGAAGAGAAGATGCTCCGTTGACTGAGATGCGGGTCGGGAAATTGACACATTGTGTCAGTTCCAGTGAGTCGCAGTCCCTTTCGGCAGAAACAACCTCAAGTAGGCGTTTCTTCTAACTGTCTACCAGTCACTGACATCGACTGGGAGAAATTTTTGCCCACTCCTCCATGCAGAATTATTTCAGCTGTGCGATGTTTGATGGGTTTCTTGCATGCACAGCTCGTTTCAAATCACCCCACAACATCTCGATGGGATTTAGATCCGGGCTTTGACTTCACCATTCCAGAGCCCTCCATTCCTTTCTTTTCAGCCATTCCTTGGTGGATTTACTGGTATGTTTAGGGTCATTGTCATGTTGCAAAGACCACCTTCGGTTGAGCTTCAAATTTCCGACAGATGGCCTCACATTATCCTCAAGCACCCTCTGGTACAATGAAGAATTCATAGTGAATTATATGATGGTGAGCTGCCCAGGCCCTGATGCAGCAAAGCTGCCCCAAACCATAATATTTCCACCACCATGCTTTACAGTTGGTATCAGGTTCTTGTGGTCAAATGCTGTCTTTGGTTTTCGCCAAACATGTCTTCTGGTACTGTGGCCAAATAGCTCTACCTTTGACTCATCTGTCCAGAGCACATTGTTCCAGAAGTGCTGGTCTTTGCCGAGGTGTTCATTGCCAAACTTTAGTCTTGTCCTGATGTACTTTCTGGACAGCAAAGGTTTCCTCCTGGCACACCTCCCATGTAGATCAAATTTGTGCAGCCTCTTTCTAATGGTAGACTCGTGCACTTTGACATCAACAGTGGCAAGAGCTACCTGTAGGTCCCATGATGACATTCTGGGGTTCTTAGAGAATTCTTTCAGCATCTTGTGGTCTGCTCTTGGGCTGAACCTGCTGGGGCGGCCTAGCCTGAACAAGTTGGCAGTTCTTTGGAATCTTCTCCACTTGTAGATGATCTTCCAGACAGTCTAATGATTGATTTCAAATTGTGTGGAGATCTTTTTAAATCCCTTCGCAGACTCGAAGGCATCTATATCCTTCTTTGTGAAGGCCTCAGAGAGCTCTTTGATCTAGGCATGGTGACACCGCACACTTCAACAACAAAGAGCAAACCAAACGAAATGTCTGAGGTTTAAATAAGACAGGTTCCTCTCTAACAAATAAGACAGGTTCCAAGATCCTCTCTAACGATGTTCTAATCATTTGCACCTGAGCACCTGATTCTAATTTTAGGTATTTGAAGTAGTGATAAATGTAGGGGTGTACTTACTTTTTCCACATGCGAAATTTGCATTTATGTTTATTTAAATTATACAATGGACTACAAAATGTAAATGTTCCATGATATTTGTTATATTATATCGCCTTTATCTATCAATATTGTTGAAATGAAGATCAAATAGCTCAATGGTTCCCAACCTTTTTGTACTCGCGACCCCTCTATCAAAACCCCGAAACACAAGTGACCCCCCCACCCTCCCCCCCCCCCCCCGCCATCAGCCGTTTCAGTTTTACAAATTTTTCTGAGAAGGAAAAGGGAAGAAAGAGAAAACAATCATTAATTCACAAATTTTTACAAATTTTACTGCAATATTCCTTGCACATTATAAAATTCGGGTAATTTTAGTTAGTTAGTCAAACCAAGCTCATCATTTTTTCTCACTGCCATCCATCGTCACACAATCCATGATCGTCATCACTAACATATCATCATCTCTCCAACCTAGCTAGTGGGATGGTTGGGGTTGCATCTTAGCAGCGAGTCTTGGAATTTGTGGCAGGGTGTTTGTAAGAGCCAATCTCATGTCATCCTCGATATCCAATCTGTTCCTGGTCTTCGTTTTGATGTGCATGAGGGTAGAAAATCCGGCCTCGCAGAGGTAGGTGGAGGCAAATGGAAGAAGAACACGTAAGGCCAGCATGCTGACTTTGGAAAATGATTGATGCATGGCGCACCAGAATTGAGTCACCAATTTCTCCTGGAACAGGTCACGTGCCGGAGAGTCGTTCCGTAGATCCAATAATTCATCTTGAACTTCGTCGGGGAGGCTGGATACGTCAAGTGTAGCAGAGAAAGGGTTTCTTACCAGGGCCACCTCTTCTCCTGTGAGCTCAGGGAAGTATCACTGGAATTCCTTTTCTAGGGACTCAAGGTGTCCGGTAATCTCATCCTTCAGGAACTGATCTCGTTCGCCCTCAGACTCATCCATCACTCTGCAGAGTTTTTCAAACATGGCGATGTTCCCAAGATTGACTTTCCGACGCCAGTTCTGCAGTTTGGATATGAAGGCCCGTAGATTGTCTTGAAATAGGAGAACGTGTGTTTCCCTTCACTGAAATTTTAAATTCAGCTTGTTCAGCTGGTCGAAAATGTCCGCCAAGTACGCAACTCGTTTATTCCACATTTCATCATCGAAGTGAGCCAGAAGATCTCTCTTTTCTTGCACTTCCAGAAAGAACCTGATTTCGTCTTTCAGCTCGAAGACAAGATTCACAACGTTCCCTCGCGACAACCAGCGTACAGCCGTGTAGAAGAGAAGGACCTCATGGTCAGTATCCATGTCTTTGCAGCGTTCTTTGAATAGACGAGTGTTGAGTGCCCCAGCCTTCACGTAATTCACAATTTTGATCACAGAATCGAGCACTTCCCGCAGTGACAGGAAGCGACTTACTGGTGAGAGCATATCGGTGGATCATGCAGTGGATGCCCTTAGCTTGGGGAGCCAGCTCCTTCACTCTTGTCTGGAATCCTGACTTCGATCCTAGCATAGCTGGTGCTCCGTCCATACAAACCCCGCACACGTTTCCCAATTGCAGACCTTCGGTATGAAAAAAGGTAGAGACCTTTTCCATGACGTCAACAGCTTTTGCAGTGGTTTCAAGTGCACTACAGAAGAGGAATTCTTCTTTGATGTCATCTGAATGAATGTACCTCACGAAGACAAGCAACTGAGGACATGAACTCACATCCGTTGATTCGTCGAGTTGAAAGGAGAACAACGGAGAATCTTTGATTTCATCCAAAACCTGCTCTTTCACATCCATAGACATATGAGAAATACGCCTCTGAAGAGTATTATTCGACAAAGATACTTGCTGCATCTTCTTCGCGCTGGCTTCCCCGAGAACGAGTTTCACCATCTTCAACATGCAGGGTTAGATAAGTGTCTCTCCAATGGTGCGAGGCTTTTTGTGTTTGGCAATTTCCAACGCAACTTCATATGAGGCCTCCACTGCTGCTGCACTGTGTTGCTGAAAAGACCCACGAGCATCGAGCTTTTGACGTTTGAGAAGAAGCTCATGGCGTTTGAAGAACTCCAAATCTTTCTCTGCGTGTTCCGGATGCTTCGTCTCTAGGTGACACTTGAGTTTCGGAGGTTTCATCGACTCTGCACTCAGGACAGCATGGCACAAGACGCATTGTGGTTTCTCGACGCCGTTGTTGGCGAGTACTGTGGTGAAGCCAATGTTGAGGTAGTCTTCTGAGTATTTGCGCCTTCTAGCCATTGCTTCAGATCTGTGAATACAAAAACCCGGAAATAGACTATGTTCCTCTCATATCGGTAACACATCGAAAAGAGCGAGCGAAATCTATAGCCAACTCCACCGGCACAACATTATGTTGTGTGTTCTAGGTATCAGCGAAATGAAAGTTTTGGTAATGTTCCCTTCTCCCAAGGCTACCAAGTTCTCCCAAGGCTTCTCGACCCCCCAGGCCACCCTCCGCGACCCCCTGGGGGGTCGCGACCCACAGGTTGAAACCACATAGCTGTATGCTATTAAAACCACATAGCGACCTAAATAGCTGTATGTTGAAATATGTTGAAAAAGTCAAAACTTTACATGGGGTGTACTTACTTTTTCACGTGACTATATATATATATATAAACTAGTAATAGGTGTCCACAACCATACGTGACCATGTTGTGGAACGTCAGGCGAGGCCCTCACTTTCAATTTGATTTGCTTTAAAATTCGTTTGAGCGATCGACACGAAACATTCAACATCGGAGTGCCTAGCCATTGGAGACTTCTCTAAACAAAGTTACGTGATGATTTGATGGAAAATTCAGCTGGCATTCCAAAAAGTCTGATTTCTGTAGGCATGGATTTGAGAGTGTTTCACGTATCAGGAATTTACAGCCTCGACCTAGGTTTGCTCGGCCTTGGCCGAATAATAGCCAAAGTACCAATGACAAACGTTATTAATCTCACATAAATCTACATAACCTCCATCATATTAACTGAACTTATTCAAAAATTGATTTACAAACTTTTTTATCCCACAAAAGTAATCTGGAGTGTCCTCAACATAGTGGACATCACTGCACAATATCGGTCTTTCTTTCCCCCCCAAAAAACAATTACCATTGCTGAATAGTTAAACATTAAATAATTGTGAGCACATATTAAATAATTGTGAGCACATATTAAATAATTGTGAGCACATATTAAATAATTGTGAGCACATATTAAATAATTGTGAGCACATATTAAATAATTGTGAGCACATATTAAATAATTGTTAGCACAAATTAAATAATTGTGAGCACAAATTAAATAATTGTGAGCACATATATCTATCTATAATTCCAGTAATCTCTGTGTGTGTGTATGTGTGTATGTCTGTGTGTTTGTCTGTGACCGCTGTTTCTCGACAACCACGGGTCCGATATACTTGAAACTTGCCAGGTATATTGCTGGTGACCCGAGGATGTGCCTTTTCAAGGTTTCATATTAATCGGACAAGTAGTTACCGAGCTATGTCCAAAAAACGATTCAACCAATCAGAGAGCAGCGAGTTATCACGTGTGCCGAACGTGGCGAACAGACTCTGCCTCGGACGGCACATTTGAGAGCGTATTCATTTATTTCACGTTGGCAAACTATGTTGGCGTTAAACTATGTTTTAAAACTAATTAAAACTAATTTGCGATTCTTTCGCTTTCCTGCGCGTTTGTGCACGCTATGGCGATTTCTTTACCAAACTCCGCAAGCCGTTCGCTTTGGACCAAACCATTTCATGTAAATAGAGGGGGGGATTGTCACCGTACTCGCAAGCCGTTCGCTTTGGACCAAACCATTTCATGTAAATAGAGGGGGGGGATTGTCACCGTACTCGCAAGCCGTTCGCTTTGGACCAAACCATTTCATGTAAATAGAGGGGGGGGGGATATAATTTTAGATATATATATATAGTACGGGCATGCCCTAGTATATATAAAACACAGTTTGTGTGTGTATGTGTGTGTGTGTGTGTGTGTGTGTGTATGTGTGTGTGTGTGTGTGTGTGTGTGTGTGTGTGTGTGTGTAATGTTACCGATAGACTCCTAAACGGAGAGGCTTACGTGCTTGATATTTGACATAGACATGGCCATTGAGGCTGGGACGAACATGGCCGAACTCAAAATATTTGACGATCCATATTTTTTATTCATATTTACCTCAGCGCATTTCAGCGAAGTACCCGCTAATCTCAGCCGGTTCCAGAGCAGCTCGCTGATTCGCTCAGAGCGATCACGTGATGTTCCATTACCGCCGCCAGACTGATTCGCTCAGAGCGATCACGTGATGTTCCATCCCGTCACACGTCACACGTTTTTTCACCTTTTATGCGATCGTGTTTTGTATCGATTTTGTGCGATATGAATTAAATGTCTTTGAAACAGCTGTGAAACGTCTTTCCACAACCCTTCCGTAACCGATTGGAGCAGTTTATTGCCGCACAAAACGAGATCCGCGAAGCGAGTTGGTCGAGCCGTTTCGCTCAGAGCGATCACGTGATGTTCCATCCCGTCACACGTCACACGTTTTTTCACCTCTTATGCGATCGTGTTTTGTATCGATTTTGTGCGATATGAATTAAATGTCTTTGAAACAGCTGTGAAACGTCTTTCGACAACCCTCCGTAACCGATTGGAGCAGTTTATTGCCGCACAAAACGAGATCCGCGAGGCGAGTTGGTCGAGTCGTGCTGACCAAGATGGCGACACGGCGGCTTCACTTTTCACGGAGTATGAGCGTTCTATATATTTTCAATTCAGTGCGCCCGTGATTTGTGGCATAGACATGACCATTGGGCCTTCACGGTGTAATTTGTGCGAGCCTTTTGTCCGAGTGAGCTTGAGTCGAGAGGGCGAATGTACGGTTTGGGAATGTACGGGTCTCTCTTCCCCTGCCCGGCAACGCCGGTACTGGAGGACGTCACAGGATCGGTGTCTCCAAAATCCGCTTCGTGCTGTTGCGAATATGCAGGACTATGTCCGATTGTTGTGCTGCTCTCCGACCATGAGAACTGCAACGTCATTGTTGACTGGCCATCCCCTTCCCTCCCCCTTCCCGCTCCCTCCTCCGTCCCCCCTTCCCTTCCCCCTCCACCCTACCCCCTCCACCCTACCCCTCCCCTTCTCCCCTCCCCCCTCCATTTTCCCCCTCCCCCTCCCCCCTCCCTTTTCCCCCTCCCCCTCCCGTTCCCCTCCCCCCTCCCCCCTCCTCCTTCCCCCTTCCCCTCCCCCTTCCCCCTCCCCCCTCCCCCTCCCCCTCCACCCTACCCTCTCCCCTTCTCCCCCCCTTTTCCCCTGCCCCTCCCCCACCCTTCTCCCCTCCCCCCCTCTTCTCCCCTCCCCCCCCGTTCCCCTCCCCTCCCCTCCCCTCCCCCGCCCAGCAATGCCGGGTACTTCTGCCAGGTCCCCCCCTCCCCCCTCCCCTCCCATCTCCCACCCCCTCCCCCCTCCCACCCCTCCCCCCTCACCCTCCCATCCCTCACCCTCCCCAGCCCCCCCTCTTCCCTCTCCACTCTCCCCTCCCCCTCCCCCATCCCCCCTCCCCCCTTCCCCCTCCCCTCCCATCTCCCACCCCCTCCCCCCTCACCCTCCCATCCCTCACCCTCCCCAGCCCCCCCTCTTCCCTCTCCACTCTCCCCCTCCCCCTCCCCCATCCCCCCTTCCCCCTCCCCCCTTCCCCCTCCCCTCCCCCCTCCCTCCTCCCCTCCCCCCCTCCCCCCTCTCCCCCCTCCCACCCCTCCCATCCCTCACCCGCCCCATCCCCCCCTCTTCTCCCCTCTCCCCCTCCCCCTCCCACTCTTCTCCCCTCACCCCCGTTCCCATCCCCTCCCCCCCGTTCCCCTCCCCTCCCCTCCCCCGCCCGGCAATGCCGGGTACTTCTGCTAGTATTAAATAATTGTGAGCACATATTAAATAATTGTGAGCACATAATAAATAATTGTGAGCATATATTAAATAATTGTGAGCACATATGAAATAATTGTGAGCACATATGAAATAATTGTGAGCACATTAAATAATTGTGAGCACATATTAAATAATTGTGAGCACATTAAATAATTGTGAGCACAAATTAAATAATTGTGAGCACATATTAAATAATTGTGAGCACATATTAAATAATTGTGAGCACATATTAAATAATTGTGAGCACGTATGAAATAATTGTGAGCACATATTAAATAATTGTGAGCACATATTAAATAATTGTGAGCACAAGTTAAATAATTGTGAGCACATATTAAATAATTGTGAGCACATGTGAAATAATTGTGAGAACATATTAAATAATTGTGAGCACATATTAAATAATTGTGAGCACATATTAAATAATTGTGAGCACATATTAAATATTTGTGAGCACATATTAAATAATTGTGAGCACAACAAATTAAAACAAGTGTGAGCAAATGCTAAGGTAAATCGGTAAAACAATTGATGGATTTGATGTGCATTTGTATGCTGCCTCACATGTGCATTTAACAAGCATTTTTATTTATTTATGGCCACAATCTTGGTACAAAATACCATTATTTTATTTCCTGAAACAACATAGAGTGAAAAACTTGATGTTTACCAGAATGATCATTATATTATTAAATAAAATAATGATATTAAAAGCAGATTGACCCAATCTTTGGGCTGGTGATATACCAGACTCAGTGGCATCATAGTTGGAGCATCCTCTCTCCGTCTGGTAGGGCTGTGGTTTGTTTATAATCCTGGACGAGTCATACTAGCACTTAAAAAATGTTTCTGCTTCCGAAATCAAACGAAAAATAACCAAATTCCAAAGACGAATTAGAGAGTTCATAGAACACATTACCCCTTGCAGTCTTGAGAAAAAGGACATGGCGAGGGCCTTTTCCACTCTTGCTTTCCGTTTCCGTGCACCATCGATATTAGCTTTGTTCATTAACTTTTACTAACCGGTGCGATGGCAACCATACAAAGCTGAACCTACTGCCAACTGCACCCTCAGAGCACATGGCAAATTGGATTGGTCGAGATGACGTAAAACTTTGGCCAAGTACTGCTAAACTGCAGGTTTTTGGAACTGCAAACAAGGCGATTTGTGTTATACAGTGTGTAAGTATATAATTCGACTGAAATAAAATAAAGGATTTAAATGCTTCAGGAAAAAAAACCTCAGCATGAATTCGGAGGTTTACCGCCGTTGAGGTACCATCTTTTACACCACCTTATATTAGTCAACCACGCCTGTTGTTTGTGTCATTTATGACGTCCCTATAAGCAGCAACTTTCCTGTTTGGATATATTTTCAATCTTTGACTGCCAGACAGGCAGACAGACTGAAGGAATTGCTATACCACGGGTGTGAATGAGCGCTCGGGACGAGATTCCGAACAATTTGCCAAATTCAGAGCCAAAGTACTGCTAAACTGCAAGTTCGTGTTCTGATTCGTGTTCCAGTTTTCAAAATGTAGAATTCAATTGTAATTAAGCACTTCCTCAATCTAAAGCCGCTGTCACACCTTGACGTTTTAGCCAGCGTATGCCGACGTATGAAAAATTTGGCTACGTTAAGAGCACGCTGAAGCACGCTGGCATACGTCGTAGTACGCCGAGCTCGTCGACAAATTTCGTGCATGCACAAAATTTGTCGACGTATGCCAGCGTATGACTCACACCAGCACTCAATTTTGATACGTCGGCATACGCTGGCTAAATCGTCAAGGTGTGACAGGGGCTTTAGACTGGCGTCTGTCAGCCAGACATAGTGAACAACTTAACCCTGTTATGCGCTACACATGCGTGGTAATTGTGGGAAACATTGCAGAATGCATGGAACAACTTCCCAATGGAATTTCTCCAGAAATTGCAGGGAAGCATTCCAAAATCTGCTGTTATGCATGAATAATTATTTGAATAATGAGTGGTCACACTAATTAGTCAGATGTCATGCATTGATATTATAAAATACTATTCATTTTTGTTTTTTAATAGAACATGATTGTTGTAACACCTTTTATCCATCCATATTAAAAGACACAATTTGGTGTCTGTCTCTTTCTGTCGTCTGACCGTGATACATTCCGTCGTTATTTATCCAATCTCAACAAAATTTGACAGGAGGACGAAGGGTCACATGATGAAGGTTGTCGCGACTTCATTGCCCCCCTCCACAAGGGGTTTTTCCGTCTTGGGCGAAATCCATCCAAAGGGGTGTATATCTATGTTAAGATAGCTAATTGTGGTGTTTTTCCAATACTGCTTCTAATAACAAAAGTATTAACAACACTATTGATAATAGCATAATATGAATGTTATTACAAAACAATATTAATACTGATAATATCCGCCCTCCTCCAGAATTTTTTCCTCCTTAAACAAATGTGTATAAACAAGTACAGATACATTCAAAGTACACCGCCCCCATGCCAAATAAATAAATAACATCCTCCAGCACGCGGCACTTAGAGACGGTATTGGGAGGGAGGGTTGTACAATAATTGATTGATTAATTGCATAATTAAAATCAATAAATAATGATCGAAAAATAATATCTTAATCAATTGCCTAATAACATACCTCAACCACCAGTGTTTCATCCGAAGCTGTAACTTTTTGAAAATAAAGTCATGAATCAGGAAACAATTAAATGATAAATTGACTAATCAATAAATCCAAAAATACCCTTTATAGCCACATCACTTGGTCACTGCACTGTCGTGTCTGAATATCAGCTTCCTAGCTCAAAAGGTGCCTGAGATATTGCCCAGATGAGAAAGAAAATAAATAATTAATACCAAAAACAAATAAATAATAATTGTAAAATAATTAAATTCAATAATTAAATCACTTGGTCATTGTTGTGTCCAAATATCAACTTCCTAGCTCAAAAGGTGCCTGAGATATTGCCCAGATGAGAAAGGAAATAAATAAGTATTAATTAATCGATAATAATTACCTAATTAATGAATTAATAACAACAAAAAATACAGATATTGCCCAAGCACGTGTGCACTATTGTGCCCAAATTTCACCTTCCTAGCTCAAAGGATGGCTGAGATATCGCTCGGAAAACAAGCAAGAAAGAAAACAGGCAAGAAAACAAACAACCAGAGGGAAAACTGAATATTCCCTTTTAGCGAGCATTATCGCCAAGCCCCCTTCGGTGCCCGGCGATGACGTCATGCAGCTTCTGGAGATGGAATCAGAAAGGAGTGGTGTACAATTGCTTATCATGCTGTTTTGGTGGGAGCACACCCCCACAAGAAGCAAAAAATATTATAAACTACAAACACGTATGATTACCATTTGAAACAGTCGCTACTGCTGTTTAACACTAAACTGAAGCTCGGGGTATGTTCAGTTAACAAGCAGCTATCTAGCATTTGCCAAGCCAGCCGTTCCTTACCAACAGTTTCAAATGGAGTGCTTGGCTTGAATGCTTAAGCCGCTTGGCGAGCGCTGTTCAAGAAACTTGGTAATTGAACACACCCCTGACGTTCTTCAGGCCCGAGCCTAGATCTACTATAATCTATATACCCCCAGAGAGGATAATAACATGACGCTTCCTGCCACTCCCGTACGGAGTGAGTGTATTAGTTTATCAAAATGTGACAATAATAATTTTAATTTTCAAGGTGGCCTAAGGCTTTTACACAGTACTTTACACAAGGAAATAAAAATATAAACGTGTCTTAGTTAAGTCTGACAAAAGTGTAAAATGTGAGATAGTAAGAGAGAGGTCCAGTTTGAAGAGTTCCAGTTCCATGATAGCAGGTACACAGGATGCCAGTCGCAGTACGAGTCTCATCCCACAAGTGAAGTCCATGTTATAACCTATAATCTCTAAAAATGGTTCATGCTGTTTGAACCTTTAAACGTGCTGTGTGAACGTTCCACATTTTGTTCAATCGTGTACGAATGCCCGCAGTCGGTACGTCCAGTTTTCCATGCATCCGAGAGATGGCAAACACATTGATCAATCGGCTTGTCTCGAATTATGAAAGACATTGTGGGTCTTCAAATTCACATATGGCATCCCCAGCAATTAGCATCCGTACAGGTACACATATCTGGCTGTTGGTTGTCAGCAGCATGGAGGAAGTGCCCCTCTCCCCCACGTTACCCAATTGAGCTAGCAAGTCCTCCAATGGTAATGTTACCCAATTGAGCTAGCAAGTCCTCCAATGGTAATGTCCCGCTTTAAACACCTTCACTGCCAAGGTGCATGTGACACAGACAGCTGGAAGCTTCTAGATTAGCAGGGAACAAGGAATACAAATTTGTCTCTCTTGACTTTATTTCATTCTCGCCTCTTGTAGAGCTATCTCCAGTGCTCAGTGCGGATGTTAAGTCCTCAATTTTACACCAGTTCACCAGAGACTATAAGATAATGAGACCAATGAATGGCATGAAGATAAGATAATGAGACCAATGGCTATAGCTCTTCTCGAAATTGGTTGCAATAAAAGATGACATATAGTAAGGATGTTTTATTTGCCTTTGCTAAAATGTATGTACCGTCGTGTCCAAAAATATTGGCACCCTTGCACTTTTTTCAAATAATGCACCATTTTTTCCAGAAAATTGTTGAAATGAAAAAATATTTTGGTATCCACATGTGTAATTCTTTGGTTTGCAGTGGAACAAAACAAAAAAGCTGAAAAAATTACTAAATCTTAGCTTATTCTACACAGAAATCCTAAAATGGCCCGGACAATATTATTGGCACCTTTTAGAAGTTGTTAGAAATAATTAGATTTCAAGCAGGTGACTCTCCTTTACTTTGGAATTGAACGCACCCATGGTGAGTTGTAGGTGCCTGCAATATAAAAAAAAAAAATCACTCATTCAACCAGTTTGAACAGAGAAAAGGAGTCATTCTGCTGTTTTGGGTCACTGTGTGTACCGCAATGAGCATGGAGAAAAGAAAGAAACCCAGAGAATTGTCTGAGGAGATCAGACACAAGATTTTAGCCAAGCATGGACAATCTCAAGGCTACAAGTCCATCTCCAGAGACCTTGATGTTCCTGTATCCACTGTACGCAATGTTATCAGGAAGTTTAAGGCCCATGGCACTGTAGCCGACCTCCCTGGACGTGGTCGAAAGAGAAAACTTGATCGGCGATTGCAGCGAAGGATTGTTCGAATTGTGGAGAAATCACCTCGATCAACTGCCAAACAGATTCAAGCTGACATTCAGACACAAGGTACAACAGGTCAACTCACACCATCCATCGCCAACTCAATGAAAGGGTGTTCTATGGAGGACCCCACTGCTGAGAGAGACATAAGAAAGCTCGACTGTAGTTGTCCAAAACACACCTGCACAAGCCAAAATCCTTCTGGGAGAATGTCCTGTGAACAGATGAGACCAAATTAGAGCTTTTTTTTGAAGCACATCATCTCTATGTTTCCAGAAAACAAATTGAAGCCTTCAAAGAAAAGGACACCTTCCCTACAGTCAAACATGGAGGAGGTTCAGTGATGTTTTGGGGTTGCTGTGCTGCCTCTGGCACTGGGTGCCTTGATTGTGTGCATGGCATCATGAAATCATGGGATTACCAAGGCATTTTGGAGTGCAATGTTCAACCCAGTGTCAGAAAGCTGGGTCTCCGTCGAAGATCATGGGTCTTGCAGCAGGACAATGACCACAAACACACTTCAAAAAACACCCATGAATGGTTCAAGATGAAACGCTGGACTGTTCTGAAGTGGCCAGCGATGAGTCCAGATCTAAATCCCATTGAACACCTGTGGGGAGATCTGCTAACAGCAGTTGGGAGAAGACCCTTCAAATCTGGGAGACTGGAGCAGCTTGCACAAGAAGAGTGGGCAAACTGCCAGTAGAGAGGTGTAGGAAGCTCATTCATAGCTATAGGAAGCGCTTGACTGCAGTTATTTTATCCAAACGCCGTGCTACCAAATATTAAATCTGGGGTGTCAATAATTTTGTCAATGCCATTTCTTTTTATTTTCTGATTTAAAAAAAATATTAAGTTCTGAATCAAAAACAAAGATTCTGTAATATTAACAGTGAAATAAAGAATTGTGGAGACCAAATACTTTTGTCAATTTCAACTTATTTTTAGAGAAAATTGTGAGTTATTTGAAAAAAGTGCAAGGGTGCCAATATTTTTGGCCACAACTGTATAACATGCAGACCAGTTTCTGTTAATTTTCAGATAAGAATACAGTGATGGCTGCTGCTTCTAACCGTTCACTGTGATATGAGTTCGCACAGGGTGGAATCGTCGACTTGGTGGAGCAATGTTGTCCAGATAAGATCAAAGATCATCAATGTAGAATAAGAGGAAGACTGGTCCAAGTATGCCGTCTTGAGGGACGTAGCCAGGATCAGAAAAGCTGATGCCGTTGAGAAATGTTGTTGAAAATGTTGATGCTGTTGAAAGCAAAGTATTCAGAATCATTGGAATCTCCCGTGATGAAGCTAACTCCAAGGGCCTCTCACTCACTCACCGCAGGCAGGTTGGTGGTCTTTCCGTCTTCTACCGACTCCTCTCCGGCCTTGCTCCCCCAGCTCTCTCTGTGCTCTGTCCCCCAAATATTCCTACAGGTCGCACAAGATCTGCCAGCAAGCCTCTGATGGTTAAACTGCCGAAATCTCGGCTCTCTGCTCACCTTCACTCCTTCATTCCTCTTTTCTCCCGCCTCTGGAACAAACTCCCACACTCCCTTCAATCCCACTCCTCCCTCCAGGTCTTTAAAACAGCTGTTCACCACCATCTCTTATCTTCCCCCATCCAAAACCTTGATCTTTTCTACCCCCACTAATTCACCCCAGATCCACCTTGTTTGTAATTCCAACTTCTTTCCTGGTAGTCCTGGCAGTGTCCATATGTTTTATGCCTCTCCCACCCCCTTTCCCATGCCTCCCCCCCAAAGCCCTCTCCCTCCCACAGATCTCTCGATGTCTCCATGTCTCTCGGTTCCTGCTCTAAAATGTTGTGTTTGTGTCCTTCCCCCTCTCTCCCCATCTTGTCTACCGCTCCCGATGTTATTTGTTCTATGTGTCGGTTTGTCGGTTATGTGTCGGTTTGTCGGTTTGTCTTTCTGTGTGATAAATGTTCGCTCTTTCACGAGCCTCGATCTTGTATACAAAAAAAAAAAAAAAAAAAAAAATGTTGAGGAAGTCTGCCAACCAGATGAGCAGAGGATCCTGATTATTATTTTTTATACAAGGGTATACGGCTCAGGGAAGAACTAAATGACAAAGAGCAGCAGGTTCACAAATGGCCAGGGTATGTGGAGGAGATGGATATACAGTCACGTGAAAAAGTAAGTACACCCCATGTAAAGTTTTGACTTTTTCAACACATTTCATCATACAGCTATTTGATCTTCATTTCAACAATATTGATAGATAAAGGTGATATAATACAACAAATATCATGAAACATTTACATTTTGTAGTCCATTGTATAATTTAAATAAACATAAATGCAAATTTCGCATGTGGAAAAAGTAAGTACATCCCTACATTTATCACTACTTCAGAGACCTAAAATTAGAATCAGGTGCACCAGCTCAGGTGCAAATGATTAGAACATCGTTAGAGAGGATCTTGGAGGAACCTGTCTTATTTAAACCTCAGACATTTAGTTTGGTTTGCTCTTTGTTGTTGAAGTGTGCGGCGTCACCATGCCGAGATCAAAAGAGCTCTCTGAGGCCTTCAGAAAGAAGGTTATAGATGCCTACGAGTCTGGGAAGGGATTTAAAAAGATCTCCAAACAATTTGAAATCAATCATTCGACTGTCCCGAAGATCATCTACAAGTGGAGAAGACTCCAAACAACTGCCAACTTGTTCAGGCCAGGCTGCCCAAGCAAGTTCAGCCCGAGAGCAGACCGCAAGATGCTGAAAGAAGTCTCTGAGAACCCCAAAATGTCATCACGGGACCTACAGGTAGCTCTTGCCACTGTTGATGTCAAAGTGCATGAGTCCACCATTAGAAAGAGGCTGCACAAATTTGATCGACATGGGAGGTGTGCCAGGAGGAAACTTTTGCTGTCCAGAAAGAACATCAGGGCAAGACTAAAGTTTGCCAATGAACAACCACGCAAAGACCTGCACTTCTGGAACAATATGCTCTGGACAGATGAGTCAAAGGTAGAGCTATTTGGCCACAGTACCAGAAGACATGTTTGGCGAAAACCAAAGACAGCATTTGAGCACAAGAACCTGATACCAAGTGTAAAGCATGGTGGTGGAAATATTATGGTTTGGGGCAGCTTTGCTGCATCAGGGCCTGGGCATCTCACCATCATAGAATCCACTATGAATTCTTCATTGTACCAGAGGGTGCTTGAGGATAATGTGAGGCCATCTGTCGGAAAGTTGAAGCTCAACCGAAGGTGGACCTTGCAACATCACAATGACACTAAGCATACCAGTAAATCCACCAAGGAATGGCTGAAAAGAAAGAAATGGAGGGTTCTGGAATGGCCAAGTCAAAGCCCGGATCTACATCCCATCGAGATGTTGTGGGGGGATTTGAAACGAGCTGTGCATGCAAGAAACCCCTCAAACATCGCACAGCTGACAGAATTATGCATGGAGGAGTGGGCAAAAATTTCTCCCAGTCGATGTCAGAGACTTTTAGACAGTTATAAGAAACGCCTACTTGAGGTTGTTTCTGCAAAAGGGGGCAATACCACCTATTAGAGCTAAGGGTGTACTTACTTTTTCGACATGCGAAATTTGCATTTATGTTTATTTAAATTATAGAATGGACTACAAAATGTAAATGTTTCATGATATTTGTTATATTATATTGTAGCGGCTACCGCTGGGTTTACACAATCGCCTTGCACCTACCAAGGACGTGGAGCGATCACCATGCCGGGCTCGTCCAGGACGCCCGGCCACGCCCGCTCTTGACTTGCCAGGCCGCATCCGGGACGCCCGGGCATGCCCGGGCATGCCCGCCCTCGACTTGCCAGGCCGTGGCCAGGATACCCGGCCATGCCCCCTCTCGCCTTTCCCGGGCAAACGCTCCGGGATAATGTGTGTATATATATTGCTGCCCGATAAACGGGTTTTTCAGAGTACCCGAGTTGTTTTGTAAAAATAAAGAAACTCGGACGAATTCCAGCTTTTTGTCGCGTCCATTCTTCCGATTACGTGGGAGCACAGCTCCTTCATTGGTGACCTACCGACATGGACACGGCAGTTGCCCTTAAACTGCCTACCTTCTGGGAGGCTCACGCGGTGGTTTGGTTTGCCCAGGCGGACTCCCTGTTCGCCCTGCGAGGCATCACGGCCGACGACACCCGCTTCCACCATGTGGTAGCAGCGCTCGGTTCAGCCACTGCGGCCCGCGCCCTGAGCCTCCTCGAGAGCCCGCCAGCCGCTGACAAATACGGCGCGATTAAAAAGCTCCCCCCCCTTGATGCTTTCGCCCTCCCATCGGCGGAACGCGCACGGCGCCTGCTCGACCTGCCCGAGCTCGGCGACACGCGCCCGCCCAAGCGAATGGACTACATACTTTCACTGCTCGGCGAGCACTCTCCGGCATTCCTGTTCCGGGAGCTGTTCCTCCGTCAGCTGCCTAGCCCGGTACGCCTCGCCCTGGCGAGCACGGCGATCACGGATCCCCACGCCCTCGCCACGGAAGCCGACAAGATCTCCGCGCCAGGCCAACGCATTGCAGCAGCGACCTGGGGCCCACCGCCGTCCGACGCAACACCCATGGCGCCCGAGCACCCGGCACGGTCGACGACTGAACTGCCGACGCAATTGGCGGCCGCAACACCGAGCCGACCACCTCCAGCACGACGAGCGGGGCCTCCACCTGACCAAGCGTGGTGTTACTATCATGCCAGGTTCGGACAAAAGGCCCGGACATGCCGACCCCCGTGCACCTTCGGCAGGCCGGGAAACGGCCGGGCCGGCGTTCATTACCAGCCATGAGCGCCGGCCACACGGGCAACTTACTTTTCATCACGGACAAAGCGTCCGGATGGCGCTTCCTGTGCGACACCGGCGCCCAACTGAGCGTCATACCCACCTCTGATCAGGACAGGCAGTCCATGGTTTGCGGCCCCTCCTTGGTTGCGGCCAACGGATCGGCCATCGGCACCTTCGGCCCGCGCAACGTCACCCTCTGCTTCGGCGGCCAACGCTTTACTTGGACGTTTGTAACTGCAAACGTGCCCATGGCTCTGCTAGGCGCCGACTTCCTCTGTGCACATGGACTGCTGGTGGACGTCCAACGGCGTCGCCTCATCAATGCCGAGACCTTCAGCTCCCTGGTATGCACATTGAGCAGCTCCGCTCCGACCGAGCTGGCATGCGCCCTCCCGGCGGCGAACGAGTTTGCTCGCCTGCTCACGGACTTCCCGGCCCTCACGCAGCCGACGTTTTCGGCCGTCGCAGTACGACATGGGATCGAGCACCACATACCAACCATGGGCCCGCCGGTCTACGCCAGAGCCCGCCGCCTCGACCCAGCCAAGCTCGCCATGGCCAAAGCCGAGTTCGATGCTTTGGAACACCTCGGCATCGTGCGGCGCTCCGATAGCGCGTGGGCTTCGCCACTACACATCGTCCCAAAGCCAGGGGGCGGCTGGCACCCATGTGGTGACTACCGCTGCCTTAACGACGCTACCACCCCCGACAGGTATCCGATCCCGCACATCCAAGACTTCTCCGCCCGTCTGGCAGGACGGGTCATTTTTTCAAAAATCGATCTCATACGGGGATATCACCAGGTACCTGTCAGGGCGGCCGACGTCCCTAAAACGGCCATCATCACTCCGTTCGGCTTATTCGAATTCCTACGGATGCCGTTTGGCCTCAAGAACGCGGCTCAGGCGTTCCAGCGCTTGATGGACGGCGTGCTGCGTGACCTGCCGTTCCTCTTCGTTTACCTGGACGACATCCTCGTCACCAGCACGTCCCAGGCCGAGCACCTCCTCCACCTCCGAACACTGTTCGGGCGCCTCAGCGAGCACGGCCTCATCGTCAACCCGGCCAAATGCCACTTCGGCACGACGGCCGTTGATTTTTTGTGCCACCACATCACCAAGAACGGAGCCGTGCCGCTGCCAACCAAGGTCGAGGCCATCACCACGTTTCCGCGTCCCCGCTCCATAAAGGCCCTGCAGGAATTCCTGGGAATGGTGAATTTCTATCACCGCTTCGTGCCCCGTGCTGCTCAACTCATGCGGCCCCTCTACGAAGCCCTCCAGGGCAAGCCGGCCAAGCACGACATCGTCTGGTCCGCAGCAATGGGCGCGGCCTTCCAAAGCTCAAAGCGGGCCCTCGCCGACGCAACACTGCTCGCTCACCCGGTGCTCAACGCTCCCATCGCCCTCACCACGGATGCCTCCGACTACGCGGTGGGCGCCGTACATGAGCAATGGGTGAACGAGGTTTGGCAGCCACTCGCTTTTTTCAGCCGGCAGCTCCGGCCGAACGAGCTCAAATACAGCACGTTTGACCGTGAGCTCCTCAGTCTACACCTGGCCGTTCGCCATTTCCGCCACCTCCTGGAGGGCCGACCCTTCACGGCGTTCGTCGACCACAAGCCGTTGGTTTATGCAATGGCCAAGGTCACGGAGCCGTGGTCGGCCCGCCAACAGCGCCACCTCTCCGCCGTGTCGGAGTTTACCATGGACATCCGGCACGTCGCCGGCAAAAACAACGCCGTGGCCGACTGTCTTTCTTGGGCCAGCGCGAACGCGGTCCACCTCGGCGTGGACTTCGCGCTTATGGCGGCGGACCAAACCACCGACACCACGGTGCAAGCCCTCCGGGCGGCGGACACGGGCCTCCGCCTGGCCGACATCCCCTTTGTGGACACTGTCCTGCTCTGCGACGTCTCCCAAGGCCAGCCTCGCCCCATCGTGCCCATTACCTGGCAACGCCGCATCTTCGTCTCCCTCCACGGCCTTTCCCACCCAGGCCGAAAAGCTTCCCAGAAGCTGGTGTCGGCGCGATTCGTCTGGCACGGCCTTCGACGGGACGTCCGCGATTGGACCAGCACCTGCACAGCCTGCCAACAGGCCAAGGTCCACCAACACACCCAGGCCCCGCTGGCACCTTTCACCGTGCCCGAACGACGTTTCGACCACGTCAACGTGGATCTGGTGGGCCCCCTCCCCCCATCACGGGGGTTCACACACCATGGTGGACAGGACCACCAGGTGGCCGGAGGCCGTTCCCCTCGTCTCCACCACCACCGCCGACGTGGCGCAGGCTTTCATCGCCACCTGGGTCGCCCGCTTCGGCGCACCGGCGGACATCTCGTCGGACCGCGGACCGCAGTTCACCTCCGAGCTGTGGGGCACGGTCGCCCGCAACCTGGGGGTCAAGCTCCACCGTACTACGGCCTACCACCCCCAAGCCAACGGGTTGTGCGAGCGATTCCACCGCTCCATGAAGGCCGCGCTCATGGCCGGCCTCCAAGACGGCGGTTGGGCCGACCGGCTGCCGTGGGTCCTTTTGGGCCTCCGCACGGCCCCCAAGGAGGACCTCCGGGCATCCACCGCCGAGCTTGTCTACGGCCAGGCGCTATGCGTCCCGGGCGAATTCGTGCCCGACGCTACCAGTCCCTGGTCCGCAGCTCACCAGCGCTCGGACCTCCAGGAGGCCGCCCGACGGTTTGCCCCCGTGCCAACATCCCACCACGGTGACCCCCAATCCTACGTCCCCCCAGCGCTTCGCACAGCGGAGTACGTTTTTGTGCGTCACGACGCACATCGGGGGCCACTCCGACCGCCGTACGACGGGCCCTTCCGGGTCCTGCGACGGGACGACAAGTCGTTCGTCATCGACATCGGCGGCAGGTCGGACCGGATTGCGGTGGACCGCCTCAAGCCGGCGCACGTGGACATCGACCAACCGCCACGGTTGGCCCTTCCGCCACGGCGAGGCCGCCCCCCGTCCACGGTGCCCCCCACTCGACCGCCCACCACCACACCGGACCCCCCCCCCCCCCCACGACCCGCCAGGGGTCGCTTCGGCCGGGTCATCAGGACCCCCCTCAAATTGACCCTGCCGGTGCAAGTCGATTCTGGGGGGACGTGTGTAGCGGCTACCACTGGGTTTACACAATCGCCTTGCACCTACCAAGGACGCGGAGCGATCACCATGCCGGGCTCGTCCAGGACGCCCGGGCATGCCCGCCCTCGACTTGCCAGGCCGCGGTCAGGACGCCCGGCCACGCCCCCTCTCGCCTTTGCCGGGCAAACGCTCCGGGATAATGTGTGTATATATATTGCTGCCCGATAAACGGGCTTTTCAGAGTACCCGAGTTGTTTTGTGACAATAAATAAACTCGGACGAATTCCAGCTTTTTGTCGCGTCCATTCTTCCGATTACGTGGGAGCACCGCTCCTTCAATATCACCTTTATCTATCAATATTGTTGAAATGAAGATCAAATAGCTGTATGTTGAAATATGTTGAAAAAGTCAAAACTTTACATGGGGTGTACTTACTTTTTCTCGTGACTGTACAACAGGAGGAAAGGAGAAATAACACAAAAACGAATAACATTAGCCTGGAGAGTAACAGAATCAGAATGTGTAGAAGAGATAATTGAGGTGCATCCATGAGCAAACGAGGTAGTGGTGGGCAGCACATTTGAAAGACTCACGTGATGAAGAGGAGACAATGGACATAGGGGCAGAATTACGTGCACACATGAGCTAATTCCATAGTAAGTTTGGGGTGTATATTATATTCAGTGTTAATGTTTGCGGAGAGAGCCTCAAACGGAGTTATCATAATTGTGGTGGGACTGTAAACCACACAAAAACATACATTGTTAAGGAGAGCCACACAAGGCCAAGCGTACTCCACAGGGTTGGGTGCGATCAGTGAAGGGCAGGAATTGTGGAGAAGGGAGGAACGAACGTACATGGAAAAACACCACCAACGCAGGAAGCAGGTCTGTCAGAGCTGAGGAGATAATAACCAGGGAGACATGGAGAAGAGTCCGTGATATCATGTGAAAGAAATGTTGCCATAAGACAGGATGTGCTAGTTGCAGCAGCTTGGATGGATAGATCTGTGTAGGTAGAGAGATCTTATACTGGTGAACCAGAGGGTGCAAAAGGGGAAAAGCACACACAGGAGAACACTGGTGGAAGGGAGCAGCGACCGAGTGAGCAGGGTCCCTTTTTTGGACGAGTTGACCCTCACTGCTGGTCTTATCACATTACTACGAAGCCAGTTCAGCAATGTGGAGTCGAACATCTGTTCTGAGTGTAAGAGAGGGTTTGTCGAGTGTGTGGAGTTGGTGAGGATTGTGTGCGCAAGTCAGGTGGTGTGGCATGGCGATCTGCTATTCAGCCGGGAGATGGGAGAGAGAGAGTGAAGGGAGTTTTGGGTGAGATGATAGGAAAAGAGGACAACAAATAATTTTATGATAGAGGTCAAAGTTTGGAACTTTGACATTACGGAAGGAGAGGCATTACGGAAACCATCATTACGGACTTGCGAAAAGGCACCATTTCCATCTATGAAGAGGAACCGGAAGGAGTTCGCCTCGAGATTGGTCACTGGAAGCGTCAATGTCAGAGGATCTTTGGGTCGTTCCATCCGTTTACAGTGCGGGACACGTCCAGTTGGATGGATATGTCCAGTGGGATTTGAGAAAATTAGGAGGCAATGGAAAAATCACCAAGTATGAATTTTCAAACTTGTATCATAGAGTCCTGGGAAGGCAATGGCAAACCACCCAGTATAACCCTGGCAAGAAAACCATAATCGTATACCTATGTAAATGCAAGTTGCACGATTGTTTCTGAACGGGATAAACGTGGTAAGGGGGAATTCAAAAATTACGTAAAGCATTTTTCCCCCAAATATGACACCCCGACTCCCTATAATGCTCCGTAACACTTCAACAGACACCCCCTAAAATATTATGGAACGCTCGATGAAGACCCCTCGTTTGCCTATTACATATCTTAAACTCGGGATGCTAATTTCCCATTGTTTTTTCAGTCACTACTAACTATATTTTATAGGTAAAGGTAAAGGTGGTACAGAGTACTGACAATAAGACCAGGTAGCAGTCGGAATCCCTGTATAGACGAGTAGGACTAATCGCTCGGAGTGATGTAATCGTCTCTAAATATCTTTAATCGCTTTCATTTGGAATGAAATGAACTTTCACTTTCAAATGAGATTTAAAGCTATTAAGTCTCTGGGAAAAGCAATGATGGAATTTAAATAAAGCTATTTGCTTTTATCATTAATGTATTCAATACTGTATAATTAAATACTTGCACCTTTAAATAAATTGTTCCTGGAACAAAGTTGTCATTGATTGATTTAGCGTTACTTAACGACACTGGAAGCATCCCTCTCTCACCCGTAGCACCCCATAACGCTTTGTCACACACCCCCACCACCCCATGCGTTACGTAATTTTTGTATGGCCTCAAGCTACAGCATGTATAGTTTGGTACTGGATTTCCTTCTTAATAGTTCAGGACATTTGACACACTGAAAAGTTGAACTGTGTCAAATTTGAAGTACACTTCTCTTCTTCTTCAAAATGTATGATGAAAAATTCCATAAGAATAAGGATTCTGCGATAAAAGCATTTAAAGTTACTAGTACACCCAGAGGGGCAGGAAGGGTCATTCCTCTTTGGAGTTTGTAGATTTCAGTCGATCTATGGGTGGGTCTCAAGAACATTGGGTGTGTGTTCATTTACCAAGTTTCTTGTGAAGAGATCGCCAAGTGGTTTAAGCATTCGAGCAAGCACTCCATTCAAAACCGTTAAGGAACGGCTGGCTTGGCAAGCGCTAGCAAGCTGCTTGGTAAAGGAGCACAACCCGAGCTTCTCCCTTTCAGTTTCATATGAAACAGCAGGAGCGAGTTTCAAAGGTTCGCTACGAAAAATGCCACGGTAGTGGTAGAAAGGGCCATGATATGAACTCAACATTTGTGGGATATATAGAGTACAGTAGATCTTCGCTCAGTTCTGTAAGTAAATCTTACTTCATGGATGTCGGGATTCCTCCAAATTTCTTCATTTAGTGTTATAAACAGCATTAGCGACTGTTTAAAAAGCTAAGCATACGTGTTTGTGGTTTATAATAGATTTACTTCCTTTAGAAGCCGTTGCTCCCACAGAAACGCCATTACAACTATAAGCTATTTATACACGTTATCGCTGCAGGAAAAACGCCTCGGGGAAGTGGGACATTATTAGTGTTAATATTGTTTTGGCATAACATTAATAAAAAGCGATTATCATTAATTTTGTGATTTAAAGCGTCTTTGGAAAAACGCCACAATAAATCTTCTTCTTTGGAAAAACGCCACAATAAAGCTAATTTTACATTGAAATACACTTCAACACGCAACGCCATTGACGGCAATGGCGGGGAAAACCCGCTCGGGGGAGAAAGCCCCCTTGGGAGGGGGGCAAATGAATGCGCTACAACCTTCATTATGTAACCCTTGATCATCCTGTCAAGTTTGGTTGAGATTGGATAAATAAGTACGGAACGTATTGGCATCAAAAATTCATCAGACAAACGAACAGACACAAATGGCGTATTTTAGTATTGAAGGAGCTGGGGCTCCCACGTCGATCGGAAGAATGGACGCGACAAAAAGCTGGAATTCATCCGAGTTGCTTTAATCAAATCAAACACTCAGGCACTCTAAAAACCCGTTTATCGGGTAGCAATATATATACCAATTATCCCGGAGCGTTTGCCCAGGCCCGGCGCCAGGCCCAGGGGGCGTGGCCCAGCGTCCTGGCTGCGGCCTGGCAAGTTGAGGGCGAGCCTGCCCGGGCATGCCCGGGCATGCCCGGGCGTCCCGACCGAGGCCTGGCAAGTTGAGCGCGGGCCTGCCCGGGCGTCCTGGACGAGCCCGGCATGGTGATCGCTCCGCGTCCTTGATAGGTGCAAGGCGATTGTGAAAACCCAGCGGCAGCCGCTACACACGTCCCCCCAGAATCGACTTGCACCGGCAGGGTCAATTTGAGGGGGGTCCTGATGACCCGGCCGAAGCGACCCCTGGCGGGTCGTGGGAGGGGGTCCGGTGAGGTGGTGGGCGGTCGAGTGGGGGGCACTGTGGACGGGGGGCGGCCTCGCCGCGGCGGAAGGGCCACCCGTGGTGGGTGGTCGACGTCCACGTGCGCCGGCTTGAGGCGGTCCACCGCAATCCGGTCCGACCTGCCGCCGATGTCGATGACGAACGACTTGTCGTCCCGTCGCAGCACCCGGAAGGGCCCGTCGTACGGCGGCTGGAGTGGCCACCGATGTGCGTCGTGACGCACAAAAACATACTCCGCTGTGTGGAGTGCTGGGGGGACGTAGGACTGGGGGTCACCGTGGCGGGATGTTGGCACGGGGGGCAAACCGTCGGGCGGCCTCCTGGAGGTCCGAGCGCTGGTGAGCTGCGGACCAGGGACTGGTAGCGTCGGGCACGAATTCGCCCGGGACGCGTAGCGCCTGGCCATAGACAAGCTCGGCGGTGGATGCCTGGAGGTCCTCCTTGGGGGCCGTGCGAAGGCCAAAAGGACCCACGGCAGCCGGTCGGCCCAACCGCCGTCTTGAAGGCCGGCCATGAGCGCGGCCTTCATGGAGCGGTGGAATCGCTCGCACAACCCGTTTGCTTGGGGGTGGTAGGCCGTAGTACGGTGGAGCTTGACCCCCAGGTTGCGGGCGACCGCGCCCCACAGCTCGGAGGTGAACTGTGGTCCACGGTCTGACGAGATGTCCGCCGGTGCGCCGAAGCGGGCGACCCAGGTGGCGATGAAAGCCTGAGCCACGTCGGCGGTGGTGGTGGAGACGAGGGGAACGGCCTCCGGCCACCTGGTGGTCCTGTCCACCATGGTGAGCAGGTGTGTGAACCCCCGTGACGGGGGGGAGGGGGCCCACCAGATCCACGTTGACGTGGTCGAAACGTCGTTCGGGCACGGTGAAAGGTGCCAGCGGGGCCTGGGTGTGTCGGTGGAACCTTGGCCCGTTGGCAGGCCGTGCAGGTGCTGGTCCAATCGCGGACGTCCCGACGAAGGCCGTGCCAGACGAAACGCGCCGACACCAGCTTCTGGGAAGTTTCCGGCCCGGGTGGGAAAGGCCGTGGAGGGAGGCGAAGATGCGGCGTTGCCAGGTGACGGGCACGATGGGGCGAGGCTGGCCTTGGGAGACGTCGCAGAGCAGGACAGTGTCCGCGCAGGGGATGTCGGCCAGGCGGAGGCCCGTGTCCGCCGCCCGGAGGGCTTGCACCGTGGTGTCGGTGGTTTGGTCCGCCGCCATAAGCGCAAAATCCACGCCCAGGTGGACCGCGTTCGCGCTGGCCCGGAAAGACAGTCGGCCACGGCATTGTTTTTGCCGGCGACGTGCCGAATGTCCGTGGTAAACTCCGACACGGCGGAGAGGTGGCGCTGTTGGCGGGCCGACCATGGCTCCGTGACCTTGGCCATGGCGTAAACCAACGGCTTGTGGTCGACGAACGCCGTGAAAGGTCGGCCCTCCAGGAGGTGGCGGAAGTGGCGGACGGCCAGGTGTAGACCGAGGAGCTCCCGGTCAAACGTGCTGTATTTGAGCTCGTTCGGCCGGAGCTGCCGGCTGAAAAAAGCGAGTGGCTGCCAAACCCCGTTCACCCATTGCTCATGTACGGCGCCCACCGCGTAGTCGGAGGCATCCGTGGTGAGGGCGATGGGAGCGTTGAGCACCGGGTGAGCGAGCAGTGTTGCGTCGGCGAGGGCCCGCTTTGAGCGTTGGAAGGCCGCGTCCATTGCTGCGGACCAGGCGATGTCGTGCTTGGCCGGCTTGCCCCGGAGGGCTTCGTAGAGGGGCCGCATGAGTTGAGCAGCGCGGGGCACGAAGCGGTGATAAAAATTCACCATTCCCAGGAATTCCTGCAGGGCCTTTATGGTGCGGGGACGCGGGAACGTGGTGATGGCCTCGACCTTGGAGCGGCACGGCCCCGTTCTTGGTGATGTGGTGGCCCAAAAAATCAACGGCCGTCATGCCGAAGTGGCATTTGGCCGGGTTGACGATGAGGCCGTGCTCGCTGAGGCGCCCGAACAGTGTTCGGAGGTGGAGGAGGTGCTCGGCCCGGGACGTGCTGGCGACGAGGATGTCGTCCAGGTAAACGAAAAGGAACGGCAGGTCACGCAGCACGCCATCCATCAAGCGCTGGAACGCCTGAGCCGCGTTCTTGAGACCAAACGGCATCCGCAAGAATTCGAATAAGCCGAACGGCGTGATGACTGCCGTTTTAGGGACGTCGGCCGCCCTGACAGGTACCTGGTGATATCCCCGTATGAGATCAATTTTCGAAAAAATGACCCGTCCCGCCAGACGGGCGGAGAAGTCTTGGATATGCGGGATCGGGTACCTGTCGGGGGTGGTAGCGTCATTGAGACGGCGGTAGTCGCCACACGGGCGCCATCCACCCCCCGGCTTTGGCACGATGTGCAGTGGCGAGGCCCACGCGCTATCGGAGCGCCGCACGATGCCGAGGTGCTCCAACGCGTCGAATTCGGCCTTCGCTACGGCGAGCTTGGCTGGGTCGAGGCGGCGGGCCCTGGCATAGACCGGCGGGCCCGTGGTTGGTATGTGGTGCTCGATCCCATGCCGTACTGCGACGGCCGAAAACGTCGGCCGCGTGAGGGCCGGGAACTCCGTGAGCAGGCGAGCAAACTCGTTCGCCGCCGGGACGGTGCATGCCAGCTCGGTCGGCGCGGAGCTGCTCAATGTGCATACCAGGGAGCTGAAGGTTTCAGCGTTGATTAAACGACGCCGTTGGACGTCCACCAGCAGTCCGTGTGCGCAGAGGAAGTCGGCGCCTAGCAGAGCCATGGGCACGTTTGCGGTTACAAACGTCCAAGCAAAGCGTTGGCCGCCGAAGCAGAGGGTGACGTTGCGCGGGCCGAAGGTGCGGATGGTCGATCCGTTGGCCGCAACCAAGGGGGGGCCGCAAACCGCGGATTGCCTGTCCTGGTCAGAGGCGGGTATGACGCTCAGTTGGGCGCCGGTGTCGCACAGGAAACGCCGTCTGGACGCTTTATCCGTGATGAACAGTAAGTTGCCCGTGTGGCCGGCGCTCATGGCTGGTAATGAACGCCGGCCCGGCCGTTTCCCGGCCTGCCGAAGGTGCACGGGGGTCGGCATGTCCGGGCCTTCTGTCCGAACCTGGCATGATAGTAACACCACGCATGGTCAGGTGGAGGCCCCGGTCGTCGTGCTGGAGGTGGTCGGCTCGGTGTAGCGGCCGCCAATTGCGTCGGCAGTTCGGCCGTCGACCGTGCCGGGTGCTCGGGCGCCATGGGTGTTGCGTCGGACGGCGGTGGGTCCCATGTCGCCGCTGCGATGCGCTGTCCTGCGGCGGAGATCTTGTCGGCTTCTCTGGCAAGGGCCCGGGGATCTGTGATCGTCGTGCTTGCCAGGGCGAGGCGTACCGGGTTAGGCAGCTGACAGAGGAACAGCTCCCGGGACAGGAATGCCGGAGAGTGCTCGCCGAGCAGTGAAAGCATGTAGTCCATTCGCTCGGAAGGGCGCGTGTCGCCGAGCTCAGGCAGTTCGAGCAGGCGCCGTGCGCGTTCCGCCGATGGGAGGGCGAAAGCATCGAGGAGAAGCTTCTTAATCGCGCCGTATTTGTCAGCGGCTGGCGGGCTCTCGAGGAGGCTTAGGGCGCGGGCCGCGGTAGCCGACCCGAGCGCAGCTACCACATGGTGGAAGCGGGTGTCGTCGGCCGTGATGCCTCGCAGGGCGAACAGGGACTCCGCCTGTGCGAACCAAACCGCCGCGTGAGCCTCCCAGAAGGTAGGCAGTTTAAGGGCGACTGCCGTGTCCATGTCGATAGGTCACCAATGAAGGAGCTGGGGCTCCCACGTCGATCGGAAGAATGGACACGACAAAAAGCTGGAATTCATCCAAGTTGCTTTAATCAAATCAAACACTCAGGCACTCTAAAAACCCGTTTATCGGGTAGCAATATATATACCAATTATCCCGGAGCGTTTGCCCAGGCCCGGCGCCAGGGGGCGTGGCCCAGCGTCCCGACCGAGGCCTGGCAAGTTGAGCGCGGGCCTGCCCGGGCGTCCTGGACGAGCCCGGCATGGTGATCGCTCCGCGTCCTTGATAGGTGCAAGGCGATTGTGAAAACCCAGCGGCAGCCGCTACAGTATGGTTATTTTTTCTTTTTTACCTGAATTGTGATTCTACATAAAACAACTCGTACATGCTCTGAAGGGTAATCAGTACTAAACTAGAACAGCACTCAGTAGAGAGCACACCTCCGCCTGGTTCACCATATCACTCAATGGTGAATAATCACTTAAAAATTATACTAGCCGGATCCGGATCCGGATCTTCACCAAAATTGAATCAATTCTTCCTTGTCACACACTCAACCTGTCCAACAAGATTTGTCCAAATCCATCCATTACTTTTTGAGATATCCTGCTATGTATTGTTTTTGGCCCGCTCTCCCAATGGTGAAGAATCACCTAAAAAAAATTTTTTCTCCTATCCGAATCTATATTCAGATCTTCATCAAAATCGAATCGAATCGTCTTTGTCAGGCAACCAACCGGTCCACCAAGTTTCGTCCAAATCCTTCCACAACGTTTTGAGATATCCTGCTATTTATCGTTTTTGGCCCGATCTCCCAATGGTGAAGAATCACTTTAAAATTCTAGTAGCCGGATCCGAATCCGGATCTTCACCAAAATATAATAATTTCGTCCTTGTTTCATACGCTACCTCTCTGCCCAATTTCCTCCAAATCCGTCCACAACTATTTGAGATATCTTGTTCACAAACAAAAGGACAAATGGACAAACAGACAGACAGACATGGGTGAAAACATAACCTCCATCCACCTTTGGTGGCGGAGGTAATTAGATTTTTTTTGTTGTTGTTAATAAATCACTTGTAACCTAAAAAAAACAATTTCTCTCTCTTTCACCTTAATTCCTTTTCTTAACCCTGCCCGCATGAACACACAAGATACGCCATGACGTAAGACCCAGGACGTATGACGTATAGTGAGGACAGGCGTGTGAGGGCGAAAAGCGAAGAAGGGCCTGGCACTCGAGGGGTCTGGACAGAAGGGCAAACATGATTAGAGGCCTCAGCAAGTGTGTCGGGCTGTGAGAATGGCCCCGAAGTACACAGACTTGCTTCTAAGCTGTGTAGCCAGGGTTCGAATCCTGACCCAGGTACATCCACACTGCCAAACCATACCTCCCTCCCCCCCACTCCCACCCACCCCAATATAAATTCCTGACTATGCCAGTGTTTGTGAGGTGCTAGTATTGACTTTTGGCCCTGGGTGTCACAAACCCTAACTACTCCATTGTGCTTGTCAGTCAGGTATTATTTTTCAAACCTCTGTTGCTGATATTGAAACTCTTCGTGCAAGGATATCCAATTGCATCAGCAGTGTGACAATGGATATATTGGTGTGCAATTGTACATGTTTAGGTGTACTGAAGCATACAAGAAACTTGATGAATTATGTGATAAAATGCCAAAAAAAATGCATCATTGTGTCTCTTTCGGTTTGGTTGTAATAAAATTTAAAACCGGAACAAGACTGTGTGGGCAGTCTGTAATTCGTTGCCAAGCCAAAAATGATCTTCATATATTCCATGATAAGTTTACCAATCAAAATTTTTTAATATATCAAAAAGTTTTTAAACTCATTGTACTCTCTTCTTTTCTTTAAGCAGCGGGTGCATTCAACAATTCAAGACATTCCTTATTGATCCTCAGATTTTTGAACTCTTACGAACATTGCAAGAATAAACAGCTTCCTGTTTTGCGCCCCTCACCTGAACCTTGGTACTCCCAGCAAGTATGCAAAATTTGGTGGGGATTGGCCCAGCCGTTCTGAGATTTTCAAACCTACACACATACATAAAGAGGCTTGGGGTGGGCGTTTATGCCCATGACCTGACACTGGTACCCCCAGCAAGTATGCAAAATTTGATGGAAATTGGTCAAGGGTTGTAGAATTGTGTAGAAATCAAAGAAAAGCTCTTATATATTGTTGCGAATATGGAATTTGGCCTCCATATCCGCTTGTAAATATTCCCCTATTTTCTCCGATACTCCCCAACTTTCCCCAATCCCCCATTCCCTAGTCCCATTGCATGTAAATAACAATCAGTAGAGCCGACCTTCCCCTTATTCCCCCATTAAATGTCGTGCCCAGGTCCACCGCACCACACGTAGACAACTTTCGGACATCTTCCTAGTTATTCTTAATCTATGTCAGTTAAGGCCTCGTTTCCATTAATTATGACTCTTCGTTGCACCAGAATGTGATTATATGGCATCAGTAGTGAGTTTAGGACCTTTCCCATACCTCCTCCCATCTTCTTCCCCAAACAACAACAATAACAACAACTACAACAACAATAACAACAACTACAACAACAATTACAACAACAACAGAGGAGATGGCGGCGGAGCGGGGGAGGATGCGTCCTCACACCGGCTCGATTAGCTCCAGACCATGCGCTCCACGGGGTTACCCCGAAGGGGCTGGCTGTCAGCTCCTCGTCAGGGGCGGAGCCAGTAACCCCCCCCGCACGCACCCAATGAGAAGCAACGTGCCGATTCCACGAGGCGGAGCTAACGAGCCGAGGGCGTGTCACTCCCCGCCGGATATACGCAGCCGCTTGCCGGATGTGACGTGAGGTGAGATGCGCCTCAGCTTGGAGACTGGAGAGAGAAGCCACCGCCACCCCCAGCGCGACGATACCTCCCCGCATCTTTGGACCGGACCGGACCGTACTGGACCCTGCTTTGAGCCAAGAGTGCACCTTGAGCCATCGATACCCGCTGTCCTTTTCATCAACCCCCGTGTGAGTCAGCCTTGTCCCGTTTGTCTGTAGTCTGTCCGGGGTTAATATAAGAGTGTGTCTAAGTGCCTGTCTTTCTGTGATTATAACTCTAGCCCCTGTAATCTGACCTTTCCGTACGAATATAATCTCCTCCGGAGGTCTTGAGAACTGAACCCTTGGTGTCGTATTGTGTTATTGTAATCCAGCCGGGTGTCTTCTTTTTCTTATTGAGCCAGCGTAACGCGACTAGTCAACGTTCGGGCACAATCGGGTAACTTGTGCAGACGTGGTCATACCATAAAACCGCTCGGTAAATAACATCCAAGCCACGTCTGTAACAATTGGTGTCGAGGAGTGGAATTCGAACCCGGGACTAAATTAGTTAGGCCCAAATTTTGGGAGGGAAAATCGATTCGGAGCGCGTTTCCCGCGCGAAATTATAACGGCGAAATTTCAATTTGTTTTACGAAAATAAAAAAAATAAAAACCGAATTTTGAAAGTCGCGCTATGGCGGATCAAGACGGCTGGGGTCCGGTAAAGGAGAGTGAGGTAGGGTCGATCCAGGACCAAAATGAGGGACAGGAGGAGAGCGAAGCAGTGAGGGCGGCAGGTTCGCAAAATAGCGCCGTCACGCACGAAGAAGCGGGCGCGCAAAATGGCGCCTCGCTGGTCACCGTGCCCGCGACCGAAGTAGCGCCGCTGGGAAGATTGGAACTTTTTTTTATACAAATGACGGCCCTTGTGGAAAAGAATAGTGAGCGATTGGAAAACCAAATGGGGGTAATGAGGGACGAAGCGAGGGCTCGGAGTGAGCAATTGGGGGTAATGAGGGACGAAGCGAGGGGTACCAGTGAGAAGTTAGACAATAATTTTGAGGAGTTAGACAAGAAAATTGAGAAGTTAGACAATAATTTTGAGGAGTTAGACAAGAAAATTGGGAAGTTAGACAATAATTTTGAGGAGTTAGACAACGGGATAAAAGAAGTAAAGAATGGGTTAACGGGGGTAGAAAACAGAATGGCCGCTCAAGAGAATCAAATGGAAGGGATGAAAAAAGGGTTAGAGGGGTTAGAAAACAGTATGGAAGGCAAATTGAGGGACATGAGGGACCAAGCGGAAAGGGAAGTTAACCAAATGGGGCAGCAGATAGAGGGGGTCAGAATGGGGGTAGAAACCAAACTGGATGCTCACAGGGAGGAAATGGAGCAGATGAGGGTGGCATCTGGGCAGGAGATGCAAGTGATGGGAGAGGAGATCAGAAGAGGAGTGAGTGAGGAGGTCGGAGGAGTGCGCGAGGAGGTGAGGCACTGTAAGGAGCACATGGAGAAGGAGGTGAGAAAGGGGACTGTAAAGTTACAAGGGGGCATAGAGGACCTGACGCAGGAGGTGGAGCAGCTGACGGCGGGACAGACGGAGTTAGTGGAGCAGGTTCAAAGGAACACTGCGGTATTAGGAGGGTTAAAAGCGACACAAAACGACATAAAAAACGACTTGATAGCGACAAAGAGGGAATGTCAGATGGTACGTGAGGGACTGACAACGAGGTTGGACGAGGTGATAGAGGTAATGGAGACGAAGGACCGGCAGGTGAGGACGCACCTGGAAACGGTCAAGGTAGCCTTAGAGGATGAGCTTGAGGAGACGTACCGGGGAATAAAAGAGGTGAAGCACAAATTAGAAGAAGTGGAAGAAGGGATGAGCGAAATTAAGAAGCGACGGAGAGGGGATAAGAAAGAGATAAAAGAGGAGATAAAAGAATTGGTCCAAAGTCTGTGTTTGGATCGTGATGATGTGCTCATTAACCGGATGAGGGATTCGCAGGTGATGGAGGAGAAGCGAAGAGGAAGAGGACCCGGTGTAAGTGGTGACCAATATGGTCGTGCGTATGATGCGCCAGGGGATTTAAGGAGCTTGGGGGTCGAGATGGACCCGGGTGTTCGTGAGAGGCCGTTGGTGAAGTGTGCGACAGGTCTGGTGTGCGAAAGAGGAGGTGTGCAAGAAAGTCCGACTCTGGGGTGTGTGAGGAAAAAGTGCGTGCCAAGGAGTGAGTGTGCTGGCGAGAGTGAGTCGGACGTAGCGTGTGTGCGAGGGAGCACATGGAAGCGCGGTGTGGTGAGTGTTACAGAGGATGTAACGGGAGAGTGTGCGCGAGAAAGGTGTGTGACGGACAGGTGCATGAGGAAAGAGTGTGCTGTCAAGAGTAAGGGTGAGTGCGCTGTCAAGAATGGAGGTGAGAGTAGTGAGAGTGACAAGGAGAGTGAGCTGGTTGTGACAGGTGAGCGAGGGTGTACACCTGGGATGGAAGGATGCACACCTGGAATGGTAGAGCGTGAGTGGGAATGCACGCTGGAGTTGGTGGTGAGGCACGTGGTTGGGTGTGCGAATGAGGGCACACCTGTGATTGTCACAGAGGAGGTGACCGAGGAGGGGGCGCGAAGAGGTGTTTTGGTGAGGTGTGCGACCAACGAATGTGTGCCAAAGTGTTCGGTGGTCAGGTGTGTGACCAAGGCTGTGAGTGGAATGAGAGTACCTGGGTGTGTAAGGAAAGGTACGAGGAGCATGGGCACGGCTGGATGTGTGAGCAAGGAACGGGCTGCGGGGTGTAAGCATGCAGGTGAAGCATCGACGTTACACGGGTTAGAGGTTAGAGCGACTTTTAGCCGAAGCAGGCCCTCGGTGCGTGCCGGGCCTCGCTTTGAACGGCCGCGTCCAGGCTCCACTAGGCGGAGCTGGCAGCCCGATAGAAAGGGTCGTCATGGCAACCACGTTTTGTTGAGACGTGCCGGCAGGTCGAGATCGGGACATTGGATGGCTCCACGCCGAGGTGATGCGTGGGATCTCGGCCCGGGTAAGCCCCCGTCCCTGCACCGAGTGCCGGACGTATCCAGCCGCTGGCACAAAACAACCAGCATCCATTGCTTGGCTTTACGAAGCCGGGCTTTGGACAGGGATTGGCGCACCGAGAGGTATTAGTGAGTAGACTGGGAGATGAGGTTAGTGTTTTGGACCCAAAATTAGAGAAAAACAAAATTTGATGATTGGCGAGGGATTGGCAGTAGTGATTGGCAGATGATGGGCAGTGATTGGCAAATTTTTAATTTGTTGCAATTTGATGAAAATTGGTAGTGAGAAACCCCCGATGTGGTGGGATGGCAAATCCACCATCCCTCACAGGGGGGCAAAGGAGCAATAGTTTATGGGGTGTATGGCAGTGAAAACTAGCCCGGGTGGGTTAGGATATATCGTGTGTAGGGATCTAGAGATTGACATTAGGTAACGTTAAGATTAGTTAGTGACTGATACCTGTAGTGGGGACGCAGGTAGATTAGTATGGATGATAATGACGAGGGAGCGCAATAGTTTAAAGGGACGACTGGGAAGCGCAAGTTTCAGAAGGGAGTAGTTAGCTGAGATGATGCCGTGTTTGTGAGAATTGAACAGGTGTGATTGCACAGGTGTGCAACTGGACAGGTGTGTGGAGCAGTGTATGAGTAGTGAGTGTGTGGATCAGCGCGAATGCGCTTGGGGAGAGAAGGGTGCAGGTGGCACCAGGTGTGAGAGCACAGGTGTGCAGGTACAGGTGTGTGGAGAGAGTTGGAGTGAGTGGTACGGAGTGGTGTGCATGGTGCGAAGGTGTGGATGGGGGAAGAGTGGACCCCTTTCACGAGTACCCGGGGCGGGTAGTGTAAGTGTTAGGTAGAGGGTGCAGGTAAATTGTGGATGGATATTGGCATTTGTGGTGCGGTGGCGGAATGGTGTTGTGAATGGGTGCATTAGTGTTGTGGAAATGGCTGGGCGTGTAGCCTGTTAGTGTGTGTAGTTGGTTGGGCACTCCACCACTGTGAGGATGTCGGCCAGGTGAGGCCGCAGGTGGGCTCTGGGAGCCGGTAGAGTTGTGGATGGGGCCCGAGGATCCGGAGGATGGACCCGGGTAGCCCAGTGCCAGAGAGGGCACCGAGTGGGGAGAGTGCCAGAGGGCCTTCCCCTGGTAGTTAGGTTAGGGTAAGGAGCAGGTAAGCTCGGAGGCAACCGCAGTGGTGGAGGTGTGCAGGTGGGTAGACCCACTGGGAGAGGTACACGCCACAGCCCAGAAATTGTGCGAGGGCACCGGGAGATGAATCGGGGGAGTGAGACCCCAAATTGAAAAGCACCACAGTTTGGCCAATGGGAATTGGTTTTTAGAACCCGTAGTGTAAGAGGGCCAATGGTTTGGCCGGAGAGAGACCCCGGGTAGTGTAAAGTTGTTAAAGTCATTTAGGAGATAGTTAGGATTGATGAACCTGTCGCACCATACGCAGCCACTTACCTGTGGTGATGATGATGACTCCACACCTGTGTTTTCTTTGTTTTGTTGCAGGAGATGAATCGCTGTGTGGATTTGTGAGACGCATCACGACGTGGATGAGACATTGGGGTGATTCCATCTCTCCCTCCCTAGGAGGGACTGATGATGAATTGGTAATGGCAAATTTTGATGTTGAGTTGAAAATGGCAAATTTTGATGAGAGTTGAAAATGGCAAATTTGATTGGTTAGGAGGGAGAGAAGACGAATTTGGAATATGGGAGGAACGGGGAAGACAGTAGGGATGTTTGTTGATTTGTAAAGTAGATGTTTATGGGTAGTGTTGTGTTGTGTGGATACAGTAAGGGGTAAGGGAGGGGCCATGTAGGTTACCTGGTGGGGGGGGGGGGCGTACGATAGGAACGTACCTGTCTCACCTGGTTCCCATGTGCCCCCAGTGTGCATCACCTTACATTGCGCGCACTTTTGCGCCCTTACCACCTTACTCACTTGTTTCTTCTTTTGTCTCCCACCTCCGAGGATCTGGCTTTGGGGTAGAGAGAGAGGAGAGAGAGGTGCTGGCTACGCAGTTGTGGGCCTGCACTTTCGCTGTTGGCTGCCTGGATCGATACACCATATGGACCGCAATGTTTGTGGCCACCCACAATGGACCGCAGTTCGTTTGCGGCCAAGCACCACCCGGGGATGGACCTATGGGTCAACGTGGCACCTATGCCATACAGGTGAACCACTTATAGTTAACACCACCAAGTGCACCACAAGAAGAGCAAGAGACACCTGCAGGGTTAGGGGTTGTCGAATTTATTTTTATTCCAATGAACAATGGTGACTGCACCGATTGGTGGTGGGGTGGTGCTTTTGATGCTCGGGAAGGGTGCTCTGCACGTTATTAAAGGCCGTCGGCCACAGAGCACTCGTGGGTTGGTGTATCGATGCTGGCAAGCGCGCTCTCTCTATGCATAACATCTGCATGTGTTCCTCCAAAAACAGGTCCTGGATCGTAGTGTAAATAGCAGCATAGTCTTGTAAATAATGCTCCCTACCGGCTGTATGTTTAGTTTGAGAATTCTTTCCGGATTCGGTTATCCTGTGGGTGTGTTTCTGTGAGGAGAAGGGTGCAACGTCGCAGGGGGACATATTTACTCATTTGTGAATATCTGTAAAACTGTCGCACTCAGGGTAGAGTTAATAGTAGAGGGAACTACATTGCGTGCCACACTAAAGTAGGTAAAAATTTATCGGGTCGGGACGCCCCGAGGGTAGAGAAGGGTGCAATGTTGCGAATATGGAATTTGGCCTCCATATCCGCTTGTAAATATTCCCCTATTTTCTCCGATACTCCCCAACTTTCCCCAATCCCCCATTCCCTAGTCCCATTGCATGTAAATAACAATCAGTAGAGCCGACCTTCCCCTTATTCCCCCATTAAATGTCGTGCCCAGGTCCACCGCACCACACGTAGACAACTTTCGGACATCTTCCTAGTTATTCTTAATCTATGTCAGTTAAGGCCTCGTTTCCATTAATTATGACTCTTCGTTGCACCAGAATGTGATTATATGGCATCAGTAGTGAGTTTAGGACCTTTCCCATACCTCCTCCCATCTTCTTCCCCAAACAACAACAATAACAACAACTACAACAACAATAACAACAACTACAACAACAATTACAACAACAACAGAGGAGATGGCGGCGGAGCGGGGGAGGATGCGTCCTCACACCGGCTCGATTAGCTCCAGACCATGCGCTCCACGGGGTTACCCCGAAGGGGCTGGCTGTCAGCTCCTCGTCAGGGGCGGAGCCAGTAACCCCCCCCGCACGCACCCAATGAGAAGCAACGTGCCGATTCCACGAGGCGGAGCTAACGAGCCGAGGGCGTGTCACTCCCCGCCGGATATACGCAGCCGCTTGCCGGATGTGACGTGAGATGCGCCTCAGCTTGGAGACTGGAGAGAGAAGCCACCGCCACCCCCAGCGCGACGATACCTCCCCGCATCTTTGGACCGGACCGGACCGTACTGGACCCTGCTTTGAGCCAAGAGTGCACCTTGAGCCATCGATACCCGCTGTCCTTTTCATCAACCCCCGTGTGAGTCAGCCTTGTCCCGTTTGTCTGTAGTCTGTCCGGGGTTAATATAAGAGTGTGTCTAAGTGCCTGTCTTTCTGTGATTATAACTCTAGCCCCTGTAATCTGACCTTTCCGTACGAATATAATCTCCTCCGGAGGTCTTGAGAACTGAACCCTTGGTGTCGTATTGTGTTATTGTAATCCAGCCGGGTGTCTTCTTTTTCTTATTGAGCCAGCGTAACGCGACTAGTCAACGTTCGGGCACAATCGGGTAACTTGTGCAGACGTGGTCATACCATAAAACCGCTCGGTAAATAACATCCAAGCCACGTCTGTAACAATATCATTTTGGTCTTGGGGTTCGAGGATCACCACGAGGGGAGCTCTCGTGTGGTCGCCCTGACCTTCGACACCTGTAGGCCGCCGGCCCGCAGATAACTCCGCGGTCCATCAGGTCGCGAATGCAACGGCGCAAACAAAGCCGCTTGACTTAGAATTACTGGCCTGGCAGAGTTATGTTCAGCTGTTACACGACACCTTTCTGTTGGCACAGAAACCAAACTAGGGGGCATGCCCTCAATAGCCACCCATCTATTTAGTACGGCTGAGCAAACCGTGAATGGTTATTGGCTAAAACCGGAGCCAATCATAAGGGGATAACTTCCTGTCTAGCTATGCTTATACCTTTCTCAGACCAGTTAGAGAAATGACATCAATGAGTTGGTCAGAAACACTTCAAGAATTTAACAATCACAGCCAACAAAACACATATAAAAGATACAAAAGAAAGTGTCTATCTTAACGTTTATGCAGCCCACATAGCCATTCTTACCTTACCTACACACAGGACATGACATCATCAACCAGCGGAGTGGGGGGTGGGGAGGGCAGAGTAGGGTGAGGGGCGGAGGAGAGGCGGGAAGGAGGATTATGATGAGGTATGGGAAGTTTTGGGGTTTGGGACAGACCCTGGCTCATCGGATGCAGACAATGCGGGCCTACATGGTTACCAATATGAATAGGGGTAAAGGAACATGTTTTCTGAGAGCCAAGATGTGCTAGCTTGATAGACGCGGGTAGTTGGGAGCCGTCATGCTCAGTGGCTGGTAACGAGAATAACGCGTGCTGGGAGTTCGCGAGTTCCCCAGGTAAACGGTATCAGCCAGAGGACCCTGGGAGATTTGGTCATCTCATTGGCGTTCGTGGTAGGTTCCAATTCAACTAGCCGCAGAATTATCTGTGGCACCTCGGCCTCCAGGACCAGAGATTGGGCGGGACTCAAAGGGTTTCCCCTCGCGGCAAACCCCGAAACCCAGATCCGTAACAATATTGTGAAGACCAACAGAGTAATGCTGCTGCAGCCTACCTGGTGTTTGGAGTGAGGAAATATGCTGCACAAAGTGGAGTCACATTAAAAATGATACAAAGCATATCCCAGTGACAAAGAGAGTCCACTGATGTACACCAAGAACAGGATTGGTCCTAAGCCTCTGTCTTGGCTCAAGACTCTTGAGGATGCTGACCTTTGGAGGAGCATGAGAGAAAACCCCATCTAAAGTAATCAGTTACTTGTTTGTACACAGGAAATTGATAACTAGTCGAGGAAGGAACCCTAAATAACATTAACAGACATTTTGGGTAGCAGGGTGGGGGGTTCCAGAACAAATGCTCATGAGATGACTCTGACCTCTTGTTTGAGATTGATTCATTGTTGATAGAGAAGAAGTAACATGTGAATTGATCTGAGCAGAAGCCAAAATGATGATCTGGAATGAGAGAGTGAGAGAGGAGACTACAATGTTCAATTCCCAGGCCTTGGATGTGCTGCAGGGGAGCAGGCTAAATGGACATGGTTGACAGGGTGTTTTGGCATTATTCTTAGGAAATGGGATAACACTGACAACTTTCTATAATGCAGGCAGGTGGCCCTCAGGGTAACTTGTAAAAAATAAGCAGACAAGGAGTAGAAATAGCGTAATTCTTGAGTTTCAAAGAGTTGATACCATCAGCTCCAGTGGCAGTGTTGTTAAGAGTGGCCAGGAATCTGTCAGAGGGAGGCTCACATGCTGCGGGGAATTTTCAGTGAGTGGAGTACTACGAGTACAGGATGACAGGGATTAGGAATCTTGGCCTTTTCAACAAAGACAGAAGAGTTAACACAATCAGAACGACAAGTGGCACTCAGTAGAGAGCATACCTCCGCCAGACTGAACAGTTTACATTTTGTATCGCACTGATAGGCCAGATCAACCCTGGTGTTGGTGCTAGCGGCTAGGGTGCCGGCTTAGGATCCTAGGATCCTGGGTTCGAATCCCGGTCGATCGCTGAATTAACGCCAGGGGGGTTGACTCAGCCTGTCATACCTTCCGAGGTCGGCTAATTGAGTACCAGTTCACTGGTAATTCCCTGTTTGTCGTTAAAGGCGGCAAAAAGGGTTGGCGTCAGGAAGGGCATCCGGCCGTAAAACATTGCTTCAAAAAGGGGACCAAAAAACAACAACAACCACGGTTCCCGAAAAAGGCCAACCCCCGCTTGCAGGGAAAAATGGCCTCTAAAGGTGGTTATTTTTTTTATTATTTACTGATAGGCCAGATCTGGATTCGGACCTGAACCACATCTAATCAACTCATCCACCAAGTTTTCTCACAAGTCGTCCACAACTTTTTTGAAATATCCTGTTCACAAGCAAACAGACAGACAGTGGTGAAAACATAACCCCCATCCACCCTCGGTAGCAAAGGCAATGAGCTTGAGCAGTGCCCATCGTGACCCCGTCTTTCAAGATGAAGGAACAAATGACGTGCAGTATATACCAGAGATTAACGAGAGTGATGCTACCAAGTTCTTGTATATGATGACAGACCTGGATGAAATTGTGGCAATCACCGCAGATTAGGAAAGGAGACCTCGTAGTCAGGTTCACGATGTTAACAAATATAATTTCGTTCAAAATTTTGGGAGATTAGCAAACCTGTACATTTTTGGAATCATCAGAGCATGGAGAATCCGAAAATCAATGTTGGCATTTGCACAGACACCTGCATGGCCGCCATTTTGGATTTGCAAAATGGCCGCCATAAAATACATATTTTGCGCTATCTCGGCTTCCAGTCAACCTAGAAACGTAATTAAATATGCTAATCCTATGTTTTCTGGGTCAAGGAATCCAATAAAGGCCTCAAGATAGTGCTCAGGATTATAGAAAAGCAATAAACAAAGGTAATTGAAAACCATTGTCTTTATATTTGTGATATAACTGTATTACATAATACATGATATTGCAAGTCCTTTGAAGTTATAGGTATGGGTTTATAAAGCAAGAAAGCAGCCTTATTACACTACTCACAATAAGTTAGGGATATTGTGGGAGTAAGTTAATTTTTTTTATAGGGGTGTGTTTCACTTCACTGATTTTTGGGATAGGCAGACCATTGTATGTGGGTTGTTAGGGTTAGAACCCAACAGGTTAGTTGTTAGGGTTAGAAATACACAAAATCAACCACACCGAAGAACCTGCCAATATCCCGAACTTATTGTGAGTGGTGTAGTATCAGATTCAGAAATATGCTTTTACAGATCTTCATCACTGTCCTGAGTGTCATTTTCGCAAAGGTGTCTACGCAAATGCCAACATTAACTTTTGGATTCCTCATGCTCTGAATATTCCAAAAATGTATAGTTTTGCTAATCTCCAAAAATTTGATCGAAAAAACATAGTGAACCTGACTATAGGATGGAAGGATACGAAGGAGTAGAAGTTGGCTGAGAAAGCTTCATGCACTGAATCCTTACAGTGTGGGACAGGAGTTGGGCGGGGGGACATGTGGCAGGGCCTATGGGAAATGAAGTGCCTGATGTAGAACGTGACACCGTCACCATGATCATGAGCATTGTGTCTGGAGACTGTCAAAAACTATCCAAGGAATAACTATGGATAGAGACAAATTCTACTACTCAAGTTAAGTTAAGGATAGCCTGATGGTCTGAAGTTTGTTTTTCATTCGTTCTGGTGGATCTTGGAAGAGCGTTACAAAACAATGCATGGCTGCCCAATAATTTAGAGGATCAGTGACAGAATGATATTCCTAAATGAAAGTAAATGCATCATGATGATTGCCATCTGGACATTAGCATCCTATATACAGCACTATGTTGATTGGTATGTAGTCCACTAAAGAGTACATAGGTAGTTCACGTGAAAGTATACCATCCAGCTCCCATTGTCCTTGTCCTCAATGTCATCAGATGCCGTATCTGTGGCGACGATGTCTGGGTACGTCATGGCCTTCCGAGCAGATTTGATTCACAGCTCAGACCTCTGGTGCCATCTGTTGAGCACACTGCTTGGGTAGGCCTACGCCGCGCTGCATTAAACAAGCCTCAGGTATTTCATGTAATTTCTTTCATCAAATCGGTCCACTAGTCCCGAAGAGCTCTTCCGAGGATTTGTCCAGAATGACAGTTTTGCTTGGAACGAAGTCGGGAAAATAACGAAGAATTACTTCCAACAGTGAGCGCATTCAGTTACACAGGCCACAACTCCTATTGCATGGATCGCTCGCACCCTGCAGTCCATCTGGGTCAACACGAGCCCGCAACCTCAATGCATCTACGTCGGAGTAACTCAGATCTCCAGGAGATATCGCGCAGTCAGTTCCTCAGCCTCTGTTTGCCTCGCCCTGCTGTTGTTGTTGCCGCCATTTTGTGCGGGCCTCGCTCGCCGCTTCTCCCAAAGCGCCGCTCCGCAGCCGCTGCGGGCTCACAAATGAGCTGCGGAAGGACAAAGCATTTGGAGACCTTTTTGGCTGGGAGAAAAAATTAATCTCCTGAGCATCATTAAAGCAATTTTTCCAGCACTCCATCAAGTTTGTAACGCTTGTCACCCATCTGATAAACGAGTCCAGCCATTAGCATAGTTTTTGCATTAACAGGGACCGATTTCATTTCAAACAAAGGTTACCATAATGGCGCTGGAAATGATGAGCAAAGAGGCAATCGCTTGTCTGTCAGATGAGACGAGTTAAGCTTGAGCGTGCACACAAGGGCTACATCAGACGGTAGGAAAAACACATCTCAAGGTTGGTCTGTTTTGATTGAATTTCAAAATGTAATCATGATTTCATATATTCAACCAAAAATTTATTTCATATTAGAATTAGACAGTGCAATTATTTTATTAATGATGTAGATGTGATGAGAATTATTTAATAAATTAGCAACAACAAAAAAAGTTGCGATTTGTTTTTTGTGAAAATAATGTCGAGGCTCATGGAGGACACAGAACGGATCAGGATGTAACAGAACAAAAGGAACAGTATAATGAGGGGGTTGAGGGACAAAATAGAAGGAGACAGGGAAATTTGGGATGTGGGGAAGAATGAGGGCGAAGGGAGGTCACATTGATGGATAAGATGGATACAGCCGCAAAATCAGGAAGGATAACCTGGAAACTTGGGAAGAGGTGGGCTTTGGGGGAATAATTGGTTTTATGTTTTCAAAACAACAATGTTCCAGAAATAAATAAATCTAGTGTTAACGACAGGAGGTCAAGGTCAACGACCCGGTAGGTTTTAGCTGTCCAACAAGCATTGGCCACCGGAGAACTGGACCAAATTCGTGCTGTTGTGGAATATCAGGGGATGTGTAGCGTCCACAAGCAAGTATCTTGCGAAAGTGAAATCCTGAGTTGAATGGCTTTGGCGATCAAAATTCCAGCAGGGTTAAACCTCTCGGCATTCTTGGGTCTTTTCATAACTGAGCATGATTGTTAGGAACATTGGAATTTTTTTCACTTCATATAAAGATGCGATGAAGCCGGTGTTGGCTTAGCGGTTAGGGTGCCGGCTTGGGATCCTAGGATTCTGAGTTCGAATCCCGGTCGATCGCCGAATTAACGCCAAGGGGGTTGACTCAGCCTGTCATCCTTCCAAGGTTGCAAATTGAGTACCAGCTTGCTGGGATGAATGATCCCGGTGTGTACCCCGATTTAGAATAGGTACACCGTATCGTTGGTGTCAGGAAGGGCATCCGGACCATAAAACATTGCCTCAAACAGGGAACCATGATTGTCATGGGGCCCACAAGGCTAACCCCCGCTCTAGTGGGGAAAAATGGCCCTAAAACGATCAATGATTGATTCATTCATTCATTCATAAAGACGAGATGAATGATGAGGAACGTTGCAAGTACTGTATTTCAAATTCAACAACACCTATGTCAATAAAGCAAGGGCAAGTACTGTATTTCAAATTCAACAACACCTATGTCAATAAAGCAAGGGCAACGACGACAACAACAACAACGACAACATGGCGATTTTGCAGAGGCCATGCGAAAAGGAGAACCGAAGACCATTAAATGGGATGGCTGTGCACCACCCTCCACGATGCAACCAACTTGCCCTCCCCGTCTCAGTGGCTTTAATCCTGCCTAATTGACAGCCATGTGATGGTAGCACAGCTTGCTGTGTATTGCCCGCCGCCTGTTCCTCATGCCATCCCTCAGGCAAGGCGGGCACCGGCTGGACACACGGACTTAAGGAGACGTCGGTACAAGAACTTTTACCACGCCCCCCTCTCCCTGTCGCCAACCTTCCGCTGATCAGATCCTTCCCCCCTTTGGAATTGTTGCCTCCGTCGTTGCAGTATTGAAGCGTAAGCAGCTGTCTCTGTGCCCGGGCATAGTGAGCTGGCAGCGGAGCTGGCTAAGCCTCAAGCCAGCTGCTCCTGGTGCTGATCCAACTTTGATGAAGCCCACAGGCTACCTATCACACCTGCGTGTCCTGCAATTTCCACCAGGCAATGAAAGGATTCTAAATTGAAGTCCAGCTTTATCCTGACCCCAAAAGATGCGTTTAAAAGGGCAGATTGGCGACTAGTCAACGACTTTCCAGGGACTAAAACAACTAGTAGTTACGACGCCTCTTCACGGTGGTTGTACACAAACAATGATAATTTTCCCCCCGACAATGTTAGTCGGGGGCCAAATCTTCCACATTCTTTTCTGCTGTCCGGATTCATTCGGGCGGTGCGGTCACGGTCAGAGTGCCAATGAGTCCCCATGGACCGGCCCTTACCTTTCTTTCTCTCTCTCTCTCTTTCTGTCTCTGTCTCTGTCTTTCTCTTTCTGTCTCTGTCTTTCTCTTTCTCTTTCTCTTTCTCTTTCTCTTTCTCTTTCTGTCTCTCGCTCTCTCCATTCCTTGCCTTCCAACGTATTTCTCAAAAGACTGAACCTCGTGTTATCTGATGAATGTCCTTTTTGCCATCACTCCGAGGACACTTTCCACGCATATGTCGGATGCCAAAGGCTGGCTCCACTTTTTCAACTCCTGAAATATACTTTCCGGAACTTCGGTTTTTGTTTTTCCTTCTATCATTTTGTGTACTGCATGCCTGTATCTAATGAGAATGTCGGATCTCAAATTGTTAATTTCTTGCTTGCTGAAGCGAAACTCGCGATATATATTACACGGAAGAGAAGGGTTTCCGGGATAAGTTCACAAGAATGCAGTGTTTTATTAGCCTTTAAAGGCTTTGTGTTTGCCCGTCTTAAAACTGAATTTCACTTTTACCGAGAGACTTCTCGGGTTAATCACTTTGTTCAGAAATGGTGGAAAGCTGAAGTCCTGTGTAAGGTGGAGGGTGATTAAGTTTTTTTGGTGTTTAAATTAATATCTCACGTCTTTCTGTTCCTTGATTTAATTATTTTTGTTGACTGCTGTTGTATGACTTGTTTTCCTTTTATACTTTTGTAATAAAAGATCCTCAAAAGTCAAGTCTCTCTCACTGTCACTCACTTTCTTTTTTTCTCTCTCTCTCTCGCCCCCTGCTGGCCGTTTGTGTGTTGGGCATGGCAAGATGGCGGCTGCCTGCAACTGCTCTGTGTTGTGGTGAGTTGTCAGTGTGGTTTTCTCCCTCCTGCCCCTTCTCTCCCTTTCTTTTTCAGTCTTACCATGTTTTGTGGTGTTTATGTTCTGTTTTTCTCGACACTTTGTGTCTAGAGAGAGAGAGAGAGAGAGAGAGAGAGAGAGCTGGCCTATTTGGGTGTGGCCTACCTGCTTTTATAGGGCATTATAAGCATCCTTGTGCTTATAATGCAGTTTATTACTCATTTATTTTGATTAGTTTCAGTTTTGACCTTCTTGTCAGATTTAGGCAAAGGGGTTAAACCGCCATTATGACAAATGCATGCCCTCGGTATGAGGTGTTTGATAATCTAACCCGGAAGCATGCATTCGTGTGTGTTCCACCAGAAGAAGTCCTCACTGAGGATGTGGTACTCGCAGTGGGGAAAGTAATCCGGTGTGAACATGTCCGAGCTGCCTCACGAATGAATCAAAAAGTTAGTTTTCGTGTCTGAAGAAAATCTTGTTCACGACGTCGTGAGTGCAGGTTTAACCACAGAGAATGGTGTTTTCATGTTAGCGTCCCCCATGGATACTCCAGCGATGAAAATCGTCGTCTCAAATGTACCACCGTTTATATCAAGCGACAAACTGATGTCAGTCCTTTCTCGGTATGGAACAGTTGTGTCGAGAATGTCCATGATCCCCCTGAAGAGCCGAGACGAGGGGATAAAACACGTTATGAGTTTCCGTCACCAAGTTTACATGGTACTTCCCGATCAGGGCGACGACACAGGGTTGAATATTTCATTTAAAGTAAAATCCGACGATCGGGAATACCAAATGGATGCCTCGTCAGCCTCACTAACGTGCTTTCACTGTGGAGCCTTTGGTCACGTTAAACGTTTCTGCCCCCAAGATTTCGTGTTCAACGTGTGGGGAAAATGGTCACGTAGACACCGATTGTAAAGAGGATAAGAATACTCGGGTTCCTATTAAACCGACTGAAGTTAATCCTGAGAGTTTACCTGTTCCTGCTGTTCCCTCCTGCAGTGAGACGAATGATGGCAGCGTCCCTGTTCATGTTCCTAGTGTTGAGAACGATCGTACATCACTTCCTGTTACAGAAACAGAAGTGACCCCAACTTGCACAACCTTTGCTGCCATTCCCTCATGTACCGGTAGTGAAGGAATGGAGGAAGATCCTTTTAATAGTTTTAAAAAACGAAGGGCGTTGGTTGCGAATTTCCTACCAGTAATCTAAAAAACGAAGGGCGTTGGTTGCGAATTTCCTACCAGTAATCCAAAAAAGGTAGTATTAGAGGTAGTGTAGCTGAACACGCACCTCAATGTGTTCCTCGTGCTTCCATTGGGTTTGGAAAAAAAGGACAGTTAATTGGGTGCTGCAATTGAGGATAATATGTCTGAGAGTTTGTGCACCAACTCTGTGGATACAGATTGCTATATGGGTGAAATAAGTGGCAACACTGAAGACGTTGCTAAACCCTCGAATGAACCGTTACGATCATTAGTCACTGTGAACGAGCAGACAGTGACTGACTTATCCCTCCACATTGCTGCTCTACATCGCATATGCTACACCGCTCTACACCGCACCGCATATATGCATATTCAAAACTGTGTTACCGAGTCGCTTATTGATTCGGGAGATAGTGCTCCACAACCACAAGATTGTGAAACCGAGGTTTCAACTTCTGTTGAGCACAAAGATCACCATGGCAACGTGGATCGCACAGCGGAGCTCTCCAGCGAATCCTCAGAGATACTGACAATTCCCATAGTGACCATGGAAGCCGACATCCTCGATCCCGGAGGGACCATGTCAGACTTGTCGGAATCTGATGAGGATGTCGAGGTGCCCGAGTTGTCTCAGTCTCAGTTGAGTCAGCCAATGATAGCTCCTCAACTAGTACTCTCTTTTTTAAATGAAATCTATAGACAGCGAAATGTAGTTATCAGGGATACATTTCCTGATTTAGGTTCATTTATTCGATCAGCAAAATAAATAACGAGAAAGGCAAAATAATTTCCACTAACAAGGTCACAGTCTCACCGACTCAGGAAAATTATTACAAAAGCCGGTCTTGAGATTTCGAAACACCCAATCAAGCCTTTTGATAAGGAATGAAACAAATTACCTTTGGCACCTTGAACATTAATGGTGGAGGTGCAAACCCCAACCGCCAATCTCAAGTGCAAAGTTTGTTACGTATTACCTCCCCAAACCCCGGTTACGGTGCACCTCAGAGTCTGGAGCGGGAACACGGCAGAAAGATTTGTTATTTTGCGTTTTCTAATAAACCATGGTAAAACTACACCAATGCAATTGTAGAACAAAACAAGTAATTGTATGAATAACTCTCACATACACAATAATAACACTATTAAAGAAAGTACCATGAAAATGTCACTTGCATCAAATGAACAATACATATTGTTACGGACACGCGGATTAAGATGTTATGATGGGCCGAGCGGAATGGCCGCCGTGTTCGCACAGTTTACCCGATTCCACCCGACGTTGACCAAATCGCGCTATGCTAAATCAATGAAGGAAAGGACACAACGGCTGGGATAAATGAAACGACACAAGGGGTACAGTTCTCAAGACCTCCGGAGGAGGATATAATTGGTGGTGCAGAAAAGGGGTAGATTACAAGGTAAGAGGTAAAGCACAGAAGAGATAGGCACTTAGACACAATCTTATCTCTCCCAGACAGACCACAGACAAACGGAACAAGACTGACTTACACAGGGATTGATGGCAGGGAAGGACAGGCAGTCGATAGCACAAGGTGCACCTTGGCTCAGGGGCAGAATCAGGCACGGTCCAGTCCAGAGATGCGGGGAGGTATTGCAGCGCTCGGAGGTGGCGTCTCTCTTCCTTCAAGTCCAGCGCGCATCTGACGTCACCTCCCTCTTCCTGCGCATGCTCAGTGGGGAGTGACACGCCCTCGGCTCGTTGGCCCCGCCCCAGATGGGATCGGTCCGCCGCTTCTATTGGGTGCGGGGGGGTTACCGGGCTCCGCCCTTGACGAGGAGCTGACAGCGAGCCCCTACGTGGTAACCCCGTCGAGCACATGTTCGATGGCGGCTAACCAAGCTGGAGTGAGGACGCGCACTCCCCGCGCCGCCACCGTTGTTGTTGCTGTTGTTGTTGTTGTTGCTGAACCGTGAGGAAAAGCTGCGGGGAGGTATTGGGAGGTCCTAAACTTCCTAACGGTGCCATACAATCACATTCTGGTGCAACGAAGAGTCAGAATTAATGGAAACGAGTCCTTAACTGACATAGACTAATAATAACTAGCAAGATGTCCTATAGTTGTCTACGTGAGATGCGGTGGACCTGGATGCGACATTTAATGGGGGAAATAGGGGAAGGTCGGGTCTACAGAGTGTTGTTTACAGAAAATGGGACTAGGGAATGGGGGATTGGGGATAGTTGGGAAGTATGGAGGAAATAGGGGAATATTTACAAGCGGATTTACAAGCGGATATGGATGGAGGCCAATCTCATATCCCAATCTCATAATCTCATACATCTCATATCAAATGAACAATACATATGATGGTACCATCATTCCCCAATGCTTTCAAAGCAATGGACTCACGATACACCAAACGTGAGTGGAATGTAACATTTCCCAACGTCCGTGCACGAATCTCCACGCTGGGTGAAGGTCGAGGTCGTGCAGAAAGGCAAAACAACAGGCAGGTATTGGCGTGGCTGTGGATGAGCAGTTGAGAGGTGAGAGGTCAATATGGGAATTGAGCCGATATGTAAACCAACGGCAATCAACATGATGAGGTCGATATGGAAATCCCAATAACACGACAAGATGTACCAAGTGGACAGCCTCTTCTTCTTCGAGGACAAAATGGCGTATAGACCCGTAATGGAGGTACTTGATTTCTCTCCAACGATGACTCACACTTGGTGATAAAACCTGAGACGCAGGTTTAACTGCACTCGCAATAAAGGATGATGTCGCGCAATCCCTTTCATGGGAAACCTCAACTCATTCCCGACCAATATATAAAGCCTCGACGTGACTCACAGCTGTCTCCTCCTCTCTCTGCCCATATCGATCTCCCTTCTTCCGGTCCCTTTGCCGGGTTTTCATTTTTCCTTCACAAACATTTATTTTTACCTTTTGCTGAAGTCATCTCCATTTCACACAAAAATCTTAACAACAATATTATCTGAAAATAAAAATCCTACAAGTATATAATAACAACAAAGGTGGAAGTGACGGATCCATAACAGCTACGCCGCCGTAACAAGTCTGTTTCTTCCTATACTCGAGATAGTCAGGCTATCTCGTCCTGTTGTTTTGTACTTAATAAATACCTTCTTTTTATCCTTATTTACATTGCGTACCATCCTGCTCAACCACCCCGGTCTCTTTCTCTCTCTACCTTTGCAACTCTATTCTGGAATATTCCTCCTCTGCCCCCTACACATTCGCTCCTTAAAAGTTGTCCATTTCTCTGATTCAAACCACCCACTCATTAACTTTATCCAATCAAAAACTTCCAATCACTTCCCATACCCTCAATGTTTGTCCTCCTGAGCTCCAATAACTTTACACCACTACCCCGAACTTCACATCTCAACAGTAGAGTGACGCTTCCTACATTGTGGTCCCTATATAGACCCAGATGCTAGATCCCACCTCCACCTCCTCCACCATATTGGAATCGTTATTTAAAAGGAGGTCTAATGCTACATTCCCCCTGGTGGGCTTATCTATAAACTGGGTTAAAAAAAACAATCTTAGACTAGATCTATGAAATCCTGATCTGCTCTGCCCTTTCCTTGTTTCCTTGTTGTTTTCTGTCCTTCATTGTACGTCTCCTTCTTCCTCTTCCTTCACACTAGGAGCCTTATAAAAGCATCCTACCAGTATCTTACTGTTTTTACAATCTCTAATCCTACGAATCTCTATCACTTGTGCATATAGAACTAAACACTTTCAGATCCAAATCAAATCACAGAATCTGGTATATAGCCTTGATTTATCTATATAATGTACACTCAGTAATGGAGACTTGCAAGTTTTAACTACACCGTACTTAACAAGTCACTCCGTGCTTGCATTGTGTGGTTACCCTATTGTATGATTACCTTACATTGTGTGGTTACCCCCATTACCCGATTGTGTGATTACCTTACATTGTGTGGGTACCCATTGCCCCATTAACCCATTGTGTGATTACCTTACATTGTGTTGTTACCTCATTACACCATTGCCATGGGCCTATTACTCCCATTACCCCTATTGTGTGATTACCTCACATTGTGTGGGTACCCGATTACCCCCATTGCCCCATTGTGTGGTTACCCCATTACCCTACTGTGTGATTACCTTACATTGTGTGGATGCCAAATTACCCCATTGCCCCATTGCCATGGCTCATTACCCCATTAGCCCGTTGTGTGATTACCTTACATTGTGTGGTTGTTATTGTCGTTGTTCGAAGCCTTGTACTCTTTCCAGGGCATCATTGTTGCCATGGCAATCTAATGGCGAGGAAGACGCTGCTTTTATTTTACCAATGGTGATAGTAGAGGAGTCAGGGCAGGAATTTGTCCACGGTGCCGGCGATAACTCACCTCCTCTTCAGTGAAAGACACCATATATACGATCTTTAACGTCCACTTGTATCAAATATCAGCAGGCTGGTCCTCAGCTTAACGTCTCCTCGAATGACGTCATACTTAATTAAGCGAGTCACTGCCTGAGCATCACCAGGGCGGTAGTTTATAGTCGATTTTGGGAATAGTGTCCAGGCTCGACAGCTTAAGGAGAATGCGATACCTTCGAGCTAACCTGCCATCCCTCAGCAAACTCTTAGTCTTAGCCATAATTCATATTACCTTTACAGACAGGTATTAGGTAGGGGTACGCAGGTGACAAAGTGAAGTGCACACCACCGTTTATCCGCACGGGTCCAAGCCCGGAGACCCCACGAGCAGAGACACTTTTGTAACGTGTTCTTTTCCGCCAACGGACACCTTTCCAGGGTTTTCGTGACGAGTGACACGAGGCGCGGACCGTGAGATTAAACGTCACGTCGTGACGACGCACTGTCAGCAGGTGACGAGTGTTAACGCGTTTAGAGCGCGAACGGAACGACGGTCGCACCTGCACATATCATAGGCCTATATGGGGACGACGTGACGGACACCGGGAAGCGATGGCAGGGAAAATCGCGGGAAATCCGAAGGAGGCACCGCCGGTAAAAATCCATGACCTCGATCCACAACGACGTGTGGAATTACGTGGGTGAAGGACATCTGAGATCACGTGCTCTGTAAGTTAGGACCAAACTAAATAAACCATCCGACGGGCAGATCTATCATCGTGACACTAAGTGGAACCCATTTGTCAAATGGAGACCGCGAGTGAAACGTCCGATGTTCAGCTTTCATTAAAATATCTGAGTGTGGAAGAGACGCACGGCGGTCCTAGCGGAGCTAAAGCATTCGGCTTGAGAGAAAGCACGAAACGTGCATCCGTACATAGCCGCCATGTTCCCAAGCACTCAGGACAAACTTTCGGGAGACTTAATGCCTAGGTCACACATAGGCGGATTTGTCGGCGACTACTGGCGACTGAAAAAATCGCCACCATCCGCCGACAATCGTAATGAAACCGTAATGGACGGTCGCCTGTAGTCGTGGTTATCCTCCCCAGGTCGCCTGCAGTCGGCAAGAGCCGCAAAGGGGCCAAAAAGTTTTTAAAATGTTTAAAAACGGCGCGCTCAGTCGCAATGGAAAAAAATCCGCCATGCTGTCGTGATGGAACCGCCATGCTGTCGTCGGTATCCGTAATAAGAGCGTAAAGCGGCCGCAACCCAGTCGCTCATAAGTCTTCCGCAATCGCCCCACCAGCTAGCACGGCAGGGATGCGAATGCCATACGGCCTTCCTGCGGCATCTTCCCGACTACGGGCCGACACTGTTGCGGCTGCATATCGACTACAGAAGAACTGTCACGTCTCCCCTGCGGCTATGGGAGACTGACGACGACAGCAGTAGGACTAGTGGCGGCCGAGTTACGAGTCAATGTGGCCGCCTGCAGTCGCCATACTGCCGCCTGACCATATTTTATGGTCACATTACCACCCGACATCGCCAGTAGTCGCCGAAAAATCTTGATCGCCGGCATTCGCCGGTAGTCGCCAAAATATCCGCCTATGTGTGACCTAGGCATTATGATTTCATTTTGTGCGGACGTTGCCAGGACCGAATCGAATTATAAAAATGTCCAGACGGTTTATGTAACAGAAAACGAGTCCTTTATAGTGTTGCGATAAAGGCAAACCCCCTATAGTTAATTGCACGACAACATGGAGCCTGCAGTAGTTAGTTATTTCTTATTAAATGTAAAGATTAGCTCCCCTCCCAATGTTTAGTAATCCACACCAATATGCGTTGAGTTAGGTAGGATTCCAACCCCCCTCGTACTGGTGAACAAAGACGTTGGTTCGTGTGCAGGGAGGCGTGGCTAAAAATACAGTCCACGTGATCAACCGCGGCTGTGGTGGACGTGGCTAACAGGTCCAGCCTACGTCACCAGCAGGCGACCAATCAGGTCCAGCCTATGTCACCAGCAAGCGACCAATGAGGGGTCGTGGACACGTCACCCCCGACCAATGGTGGGTTGTAAAACCTCCCCGAATGAAAGAGAAGGAGGAATGAAACCTTCCTAGAGGGAGGCAGGGCTGAATGACCGCACGTGATCAACCTCGGCCAATGGGATGCTGTGGAACCTTCTAGAATCTAGAAGAACATTCCACCCGATAAAAGTCCGTGCCCATCGTCATTCGAGCTCTCTCTCTCTCGGCGTTCATCTCTCTCGGCGTTCATCTTGAAGCTGGCTGTCCGACGTGCTGGTTCCTCCTTCCTGCGCTGAAATTCATCCGACCTGGATCGTCGCTCGTGTGGACTTGGAGGTGGTGGTTCGTCCTGCGGACCTCCTTCAAGCTGCATGTCCTGAACGGCCATGAGCTGCGCACGTGAACTGCCAGACCAAGTCATCATCTGCACGTTTCCCTGTACAAAAATAACCGGTGCGTTTCATTCCCAGTGTGTGTGCAAGGCGCCTGTCGGGATCTAGGCTAGGTAAGAATTGATAAGCCTGCCCCCCATCTCTTTTTCTGTGCCATGTAAATAAAAGGCTGAACATTTTGTTCTTTTCAAACCTGTTCATATCGTCCTTTTCTCCATTGGCCTAGCATAGCCCGTACTGAATTTCACTTGAATCAGGCCCATAAATCACGCAAGGTAACGCCGCGACCCACACCGTGCGATCCGCTCGGCCCACCATAAGGTCTGGGAACGCGAGGGTTCACTACCCGGCCTTTCTGGCCGCATGTCTCAAAGGTATTTGGGTTTAGTGACCAGCAACCCTTCGGCGCGTGGCTGGGAGACTGGCGATTGAAGTTGCTTCGCAACCCATCGACCACAAGTTTAGTCGCGGCCGGCGGCCTGTGGACTCGGGGTCTGAGAGGAAACGGGGTCGTAAACCCCCCCCTCCCCCCCCTCTAGTACGTCGACAGACCCGGGATCCGCAACAATATAGTTACTGGTGATCGAGCTAGACTTTGCACACACATAAGCTACCAGCTCAATTGAGTGCGCTGCAAAACGGTGTGAGCTTCCCGACGGCGTGAGCATCCCAACAGTGAGCGTCCCAACAGTGAGCGTCCCGACGGTGTGAGCGTCCCAACAGTGAGTGTCCTGACGGTGTGAGCATCCCGATGGTGCAAGCATCCCAACAGTGAGCGTCCCGACGGTGCGAGCGTCCCGACAGTGAGCGTCCCTATGGTGTGAGCGTCCCGACGGTGTGAGCGTCCCAACGGTGCGAGCATCCCAATAGTGAAGGCCCGACAGTGAGCGGCCCGACAGTGAGCGGCCTCTATAGTGAGCGGCCCGACAGTGAGCGGCTTATACAGTGAGCGGCCCCTACAGTGAGCGGCCCCTACAGTGAGCGGCCTCTACTGTGAAGGCCCGACAGTGAGCGGCTTCTACAGTGAAGGCCCGACAGTGAGCGGCCCCTACAGCGAAGGCCCGACCGTGAGCGGCTTCTACAGTGATCAGCCTCTACAGTGAGCGGCTTCTACAATGAGCAGCCTCTACAGTGAGCGGCCTCTACTGTGAAGGCCCGACAGTGAAGGCCCGACAGTGAGCAGCCCTATGGTGTGTGCCGCCCTACAGTGAGCGGCCCAATGATGTGCATGGCCCAACTGTGTGATTGGCCCAATGTTGTGAGCACCACAAAAGTATGCGTGGCCCGACGGTGAGTGGCCCAACACTGTGAGCGACCCGTCGGTGTGAGCGGCCCAACTGTTCCGAGTTTCTTCGAGAAGAGTTGGTGGAAGGTTCAGCTCTGGGCTGTTCCGTTCGACCCATCAGCTTCATGTAGTTACCACCATCACGCCTGTTATTCAAAGTTCACGAACGTAGTTCATCCTGTGAACGAGGAAATTCATCCTGAGGATATGCCCCACTAAGTACGATGAGAAAGGCGGCGCCATTGTTGTGACGTCTCTGGTACCAAGAGTATTCTGGGAAATGACGTCACTTTCCCCAAGCCCAGTGGCTGTTTTAAGGGTTTGTTTCGTCACTATATCCATGTGCGTGTGAGTGACAGCACCATTTTGAGCCTTAGACCTTGTATAAATAAATAAACGAATATAGGTCATCCTCGGAAATGCAAAGCACGAGTTGAAAAGACCCTTTCTATGTCGTTTTTCTCAAGAATGTGCGGGGTAAGGTGTTCCATGAAACTCTCTAGTAAATCCCTGTTCTTCCATCACTGGGAAAGTGCTGACCTGAAATAAAAGTAAATATAATTTGCCCAATTCCTCTGGAAATTGTGGATCTCTGACTGAGGCACCAGTTTGGAATTGCAAATTATTTGTGCTCAGGCCAGAGGGAGTAGGACCTTCCACGTTGCAGTTCAGCTTCATAGGATGATTTGGTCCAAATGCTCTCCAAAGATTGGATCAAAAAATTTGACAAATCAACTTAAAGTTATAAAGGTGAAAGGAGGTTATTTGGTATCGGAAAGCCTCTGCAAATTTGGTGTCGGTAAGCCTCTGCAAATTTGGCATCGGAAAGCCTCCGCAAATTTGGTGTCGGAAAGCCTCCGCAAATTTGGTGTCGGAAAGCCTCTGCAAATTTGGTGTGGGAAAGCCTCTGCAAATTTGGTGTCGGAAAGCCTCTGCAAATTTGGTAGTGGAAAGCCTCTGCGAATTTGGTGGAGGAAAGCCTCTGCAAATTTGGTGGCGGAAAGCCTCTGCAAATTTGGTGGTGGAAAGCCTCTGCAAATTTTGGTGGCGGAAATCCTCTGCAAATTTGGTGTCGGAAAGCCTCTGCAAATTTGTTGGCGGAAAGCCTCTGCAAATTTGGTGTCGGAAAGCCTCTGCGAATTTGTTGATGGAAAGCCTCTGCAAATTTGGTGGTGGAAAGGCTGTGCAAATTTGGTGACGGAAAGCCTCTGCAAATTTGGTGACGGAAAGCCTCTGCAAATTTCGTGGTGGAAAGCCTGCGCAAATTTGGTGGAGGAAAGACTCTGCAAATTTGGTGTCGGAAAGCCTCTGCAAATTTGGTGGCGGAAAGCCTCTGCAAATTTGGTAGCGGAAAGCCTCTGCAAATTTGGTAGGGGAAAGCCTCTGCAAATTTGGTAGCTGAAAGCCTCTGCAAATTTGGTGGCGGAAAGCCTCTGCAAATTTGGTGGTGGAAAGCCTCTGCAAATTTTGGTGACGGAAATCCTCTGCAAATTTGGTGTCGGAAAGCCTCTGCAAATTTGTTGGCGGAAAGCCTCTGCAAATTTGGTGACGGAAAGCCTCTGCAAATTTGGTGATGGAAAGCCTCTGCAAATTTGGTGACGGAAAGCCTCTGCAAATTTGGTGACGGAAAGCCTCTGCAAATTTCGTGGTGGAAAGCCTGTGCAAATTTGGTGGAGGAAAGACTGCAAATTTGGTGTCGGAAAGCCTCTGCAAATTTGGTGGCGGAAAGCCTCCTCAAATTTGGTAGCGGAAATCCTCTGCAAATTTGGTAGCGGAAAGCCTCTGCAAATTTGGTAGCGGAAAGCCTCTGCAAATTTGGTGTTGGAATGCTTCTGCAAATTTGGTGTCGGAAATCCTCTGCAAATTTGGTGTCAGAAAGCCTCTGCAAATTTATTGTCGGAAAGTCTCTGCAAATTTGCTGGCGGAAAGCCTCTGCAAATTGGGTGGCGGAAAGGCTGTGCAAATTTGGTGGCGGAAAGCCTCTGCAAATTTGGTGGTGGAAAGCCTGTGCAAATTTGGTGGAGGAAAGCCTCTGCAAATTTGGTGTCGGAAAGACTCTGCAAATTTGGTGTCGGAAAGCCTCTGCAAATTTGGTGGCGGAAAGCCTCTGCAAATTTGGTGACGGAAAGCCTCTGCAAATTGGGTGGCGGAAAGGCTGTGCAAATTTGGTGGCGGAAAGCCTCTGCAAATTTGGTGGTGGAAAGCCTGTGCAAATTTGGTGGAGGAAAGCCTCTGCAAATTTGGTGTCGGAAAGACTCTGCAAATTTGGTGTCGGAAAGCCTCTGCAAATTTGGTGGCGGAAAGCCTCTGCAAATTTGGTGACGGAAAGCCTCTGCAAATTTGGTGACGGAAAGCCTCTGCAAATTTCGTGGTGGAAAGCCTGCGCAAATTTGGTGGAGGAAAGACTCTGCAAATTTGGTGTCGGAAAGCCTCTGCAAATTTGGTGGCGGAAAGCCTCTGCAAATTTGGTAGCGGAAAGCCTCTGCAAATTTGGTAGGGGAAAGCCTCTGCAAATTTGGTAGCTGAAAGCCTCTGCAAATTTGGTGGCGGAAAGCCTCTGCAAATTTGGTGGTGGAAAGCCTCTGCAAATTTTGGTGACGGAAATCCTCTGCAAATTTGGTGTCGGAAAGCCTCTGCAAATTTGTTGGCGGAAAGCCTCTGCAAATTTGGTGACGGAAAGCCTCTGCAAATTTGGTGATGGAAAGCCTCTGCAAATTTGGTGACGGAAAGCCTCTGCAAATTTGGTGACGGAAAGCCTCTGCAAATTTCGTGGTGGAAAGCCTGTGCAAATTTGGTGGAGGAAAGACTGCAAATTTGGTGTCGGAAAGCCTCTGCAAATTTGGTGGCGGAAAGCCTCCTCAAATTTGGTAGCGGAAATCCTCTGCAAATTTGGTAGCGGAAAGCCTCTGCAAATTTGGTAGCGGAAAGCCTCTGCAAATTTGGTGTTGGAATGCTTCTGCAAATTTGGTGTCGGAAATCCTCTGCAAATTTGGTGTCAGAAAGCCTCTGCAAATTTATTGTCGGAAAGTCTCTGCAAATTTGCTGGCGGAAAGCCTCTGCAAATTGGGTGGCGGAAAGGCTGTGCAAATTTGGTGGCGGAAAGCCTCTGCAAATTTGGTGGTGGAAAGCCTGTGCAAATTTGGTGGAGGAAAGCCTCTGCAAATTTGGTGTCGGAAAGACTCTGCAAATTTGGTGTCGGAAAGCCTCTGCAAATTTGGTGGCGGAAAGCCTCTGCAAATTTGGTGGCAGAAAGCCTCTGCAAATTTGGTGTCGGAAAGCCTCTGCAAATTTGGTGTCGGAAAGCCTCTGCAAATTTGGTAGCGGAAAGCCTCTGCAAATTTGGTAGCGGAAAGCCTCTGCAAATTTGGTAGGGGAAAGCCTCTGCAAATTTGGTAGCTGAAAGCCTCTGCAAATTTGGTGGCGGAAAGCCTCTGCAAATTTGGTGGTGGAAAGCCTCTGCAAATTTTGGTGGCGGAAATCCTCTGCAAATTTGGTGTCGGAAAGCCTCTGCAAATTTGTTGGCGGAAAGCCTCTGCAAATTTGGTGACGGAAAGCCTCTGCAAATTTGGTGATGGAAAGCCTCTGCAAATTTGGTGACGGAAACCCTCTGCAAATTTCGTGGTGGAAAGCCTGTGCAAATTTGGTGGAGGAAAGACTGCAAATTTGGTGTCGGAAAGCCCTGCAAATTTGGTGGCGGAAAGCCTCTGCAAATTTGGTTGCGGAAAGCCTCTGCAAATTTGGTAGTGGAAAGCCTCTGCAAATTTGGTAGCGGAAAGCCTCTGCAAATTTGGTGTCGGAATGCTTCTGCAAATTTGGTGTCGGAAATCCTCTGCAAATTTGGTGTCGGAAAGCCTCTGCAAATTTAGTGTCGGAAAGTCTCTGCAAATTTCGTGGCGGAAAGCCTCTGCAAATTGGGTGGCGGAAAGGCTGTGCAAATTTGGTGGCGGAAAGCCTCTGCAAATTTGGTGGTGGAAAGCCTGTGCAAATTTGGTGGAGGAAAGCCTCTGCAAATTTGGTGTCGGAAAGACTCTGCAAATTTGGTGTCGGAAAGCCTCTGCAAATTTGGTAGGGGAAAGCCTCTGCAAATTTGGTAGGGGAAAGCCTCTGCAAATTTGGTAGCTGAAAGCCTCTGCAAATTTGGTAGTGGAAAGCCTCTGCAAATTTGGTGTCGGAATGCCTCTGCAAATTTGGTGTCGGAAATCCTCTGCAAATTTGGTGGCGGAAAGCCTATGCAAATTTGGTGGCGGAAAGCCTCTGCAAATTTAGTGTCGGAAATCCTCTGCAAATTTGGTGGCGGAAAGCCTCTGCAAATTTGGTGTTGGAAAGCCTCTGCAAATTTGGTAGTGGAAAGCCTCTGCAAATTTGGTGTCGGAATGCCTCTGCAAATTTGGTGTCGGAAAGCCTCTGCAAATTTGGTGTCGGAAAGCCTCTGCAAATTTGGTGGCGGAAAGCCTCTGCAAATTTAGTGTCGGAAAGCCTTTGCAAATTTGGTGGTGGAAAGCCTGTGCAAATTTGGTGTCGGAAAGCCTCTGCAAATTTGGTGGTGGAAAGCCTCTGCAAATTTGGTAGGGGAAAGCCTCTGCAAATTTGGTAGCTGAAAGCCTCTGCAAATTTGGTGGCGGAAAGCCTCTGCAAATTTGGTGGTGGAAAGCCTCTGCAAATTTTGGTGGTGGAAATCGTCTGCAAATTTGGTGTCGGAAAGCCTCTGCAAATTTGTTGGCGGAAAGCCTCTGCAAATTTGGTGATGGAAAGCCTCTGCAAATTTGGTGACGGAAAGCCTCTGCAAATTTGGTGACGGAAAGCCTCTGCAAATTTGGTGACGGAAAGCCTCTGCAATTTTATGGTGGAAAGCCTGTGCAAATTTGGTGGAGGAAAGCCTGTGCAAATTTGGTGGAGGAAAGACTCTGCAAATTTGGTGTCGGAAAGCCTCTGCAAATTTGGTGGCGGAAAGCCTCTGCAAATTTGGTAGCGGAAAGCCTCTGCAAATTTGGTAGCGGAAAGCCTCTGCAAATTTGGTAGCTGAAAGCCTCTGCAAATTTGGTGTCGGAATGCTTCTGCAAATTTGGTGTCGGAAATCCTCTGCAAATTTGGTGTCGGAAATCCTCTGCAAATTTGGTGTCGGAAAGCCTCTGCAAATTTAGTGTCGGAAAGTCTCTGCAAATTTGGTGGCGGAAAGCCTCTGCAAATTGGGTGGCGGAAAGGCTGTGCAAATTTGGTGGCGGAAAGCCTCTGCAAATTTGGTGGTGGAAAGCCTGTGCAAATTTGGTGGAGGAAACCCTCTGCAAATTTGGTGTCGGAAAGACTCTGCAAATTTGGTGTCGGAAAGCCTCTGCAAATTTGGTGGCGGAAAGCCTCTGCAAATTTGGTGGCAGAAAGCCTCTGCAAATTTGGTGTCGGAAAGCCTCTGCAAATTTGGTAGCGGAAAGCCTCTGCAAATTTGGTAGGGGAAAGCCTCTGCAAATTTGGTAGCTGAAAGCCTCTGCAAATTTGGTCGTGGAAATCCTCTGCAAATTTGGTGTCGGAATGCCTCTGCAAATTTGGTGTCGGAAATCCTCTGCAAATTTGGTGGTGGAAAGCCTATGCAAATTTGGTGGCGGAAAGCCTCTGCAAATTTAGTGTCGGAAAGCCTCTGCAAATTTGGTGGCGGAAAGCCTCTGCAAATTTGGTGTTGGAAAGCCTCTGCAAATTTGGTAGCGGAAAGCCTCTGCAAATTTGGTGTCGGAATGCCTCTGCAAATTTGGTGTCGGAAATCCTCTGCAAATTTGGTGTCGGAAAGCCTCTGCAAATTTGGTGTCGGAATGCCTCTGCAAATTTGGTGTCGGAAAGCCTCTGCAAATTTGGTGTTGGAAATCCTCTGCAAATTTGGTGGCGGAAAGCCTCTGCAAATTTAGTGTCGGAAATCCTCTGCAAATTTGGTGTCGGAATGCCTCTGCAAATTTGGTGTCGGAAAGCCTCTGCAAATTTGGTGGCGGAAAGCCTCTGCAAATTTGGTGTCGGAAAGCCTCTGCAAATGTGGTGGTGGAAAGTCTGTGCAAATTTGGTGTCGGAAAGCCTCTGGACTGCCATCCCGGCATGCAAAACACCAGGATGGCAGTTCATCGCTGGGTCCAAATTCCAATCCAGGCTCGACAGCTCAGAGACGAGTGTGCAGACCTCTTGGCCACCCTGCCAGCCCCTGATCATAACAATCTTCCTAGATTTTCCATTCCTTAAAAAGGTACACTGCCGTTTCTCATGAAGTTTTCTCGAGGCATTGCCGTGTGAAAACAACATGTTTTAATTGCACGTCAGAACAACCTTGTCAGATCCCTGCACCACAAATTACATTTGGGATTTTTTGGGGGTTTTTGTTCCCCCAGTGAGAAAAATAATCCTTTCCAAAGAGTCAGAAAAAAATCTAGCAAATCGAAAAAGAAAAACAAACTCAGCAATGAGCGAGTCAAATGTTTTAGACTTCCATTTTTCCCAGGCTTTCGAGCAGTACAAGATTTGGATTCGATGGCAATTTTCCATTTTCTCAGTGAATTCAAGGCATGTATACGTCACAGCAACACCACAACTTCGTGATCCTCTTGGAGCGAGCTGTCCATTTCATCAACGATGAAATTATTCCATTGGTATGTGCTTCTTGGACCTTTACTGCAAAGAAAAATTCATAATCACGATAAGTATAGGAGGTATTTGGTTTTCGTTATAAGAGCCTCACCACGAGGCCTGGTCTGGTTTGGGGCCGTCTAAATACTACATTCGCACTGGGGGAGAAATGAGGTCGGACTGGTACATTCACACTGGGGGGAAAATGGGGTCGGACTGGTACATTCACACTGGGGGGAAAATGGGGTCGGACTGGTGTGTACATGGTTCCACATTGGAAAAAGGGGTCAGAGGTCAATTTGTATATGTAAACAACATGTGGTCCCTTACATGATGAGCTTGTAATTCTAGCAAAAACTTTCTATATATACAGGGTGAGTCAGAAGTAACGCCCGATTTCTGTTTATATATATATATATATATTTCTGTCAGTTGATTGTTTGTTTCACATTTGTATTACAGTGTACAAGAAGGTATAAATAAATGAATGACATGTTTATCTAACCATTTATTCGGGGGAAAATTATTACGGAAGTGTACCAAGCTGGAAGTGTCCCAAAAAACAGAAATCTGGCGCTACTTCTGACTCACCCTGTATATATGTATACAGTATATATAATTATTATTAATTATTATTATTATTATTATTATTACATGCTGGTATACCCACTCACTAAAGGAGTGGCAGGGTGAGTCATGTTACGCTGCGCTCGCGAAGCAAAAAGCAGGGTTAGGCATTTGGTGAGGTTAGGTCTGCATTTTAAAAATTCATTTTCTCGGCCACCGTTGGTCCGATTGACACGGAGTTTTACCATATGAGCGCCTATGGAATTTTTTTATTCTTACTTATGACGTCATAGGTCACGTGGAACGGACGCCATCTTGGAAAAAACGTTACACCTCTATATCTCCCAAACCGCTCAATGGAAAAAGTTGAAACTAGAACGGCATTCAGTAGAGATCATACCCCCGCCTGGTTGGCCATATCACTCATATCACTCACCTTCACTCTTCCATTGCCCATTTCTCCCGCCTCTGTAACAAACTCCCTCACTCCCTTCATTCCCACTCCTCCCTCCAGGTCTTTAAAACAGCTGTTCACCACCATCTCTTATCTTCCCCCATCCAAAACCTTGATCTTTTCTACCCCCGCTAATTCACCCCAGATCCACTTTTTTTTGAAATTCCAACTTCTTTACTGGAAGTCCTTGCAGTGTCGATATGTTTTATACCTCTCCCACCTCCCTCCAAGCCCTCCCCCTCCCACATTTCTCTCGATGTCCTTGCTCTCAAATGTTGTGTTTGTGCCCTTCCCCCTCTCTCCCCATCTTGTGTTCCGCTCCCCTTATTTTGTGTTTTATGTGTCGGTTGCCTTTTTGTGTGATTAATGTTAGCTCTTTCACGAGCCTCGATGTTGTATACAAAAAAAATAAAAAATGGTGAAGATTCGAAATTTCGTCAAAAATTAAATAATTTTCATATCCGAATCCATATTCAGATCTTCACCAAAATCGAATCGATTCTTCTTTGTCACACATGATGTGTCCACCAAGTTTCGTCCAAATCCATCCATAACTTTTTGAGATATCCCACAATGTATAGATTTTGGCCCTATCTCCCAATGGTGAAGAATCACTTAAGAAATTAAATAATTGTCATATCCGAATCCATATTCAGATCTTCACGAAAATCGAATCTATTTGTCCTTGTCAGACACCCAACCTGTCCACCATGTTTCGTCCAAATCCGTCCACAACTTTTTGAGATATCCTGCTATGTATCGTTTTTGGCCCCATCTCCCAATGGTGAAGAATCACTTTAAAAGTTATAGTAGCCGGATCCGGATCTTCACCAAAATCTAATAATTTCTTCCTTGTCACATACGCTACATCTCTGCCAAATTTCGTCCGACTGCTTTACTGGAAGTCCTTTGAGATATTTACAAAAAGTCCACAACTTTTTGAGATATTTTGTTCACAAACAAACAAACAGACAGCGGTGAAAGCATAACCTCCATCCACCTTTGGTGGCAGAGGTAACAAGGCTCATTGTCAAGTACTCCCCATGGGGAATAAGATATGTTGATGATGATGTCATCGGTGCCTTCGTTATGACGTCATAATTCGACAAGTACAACGCTTGATCCGATCAGTTTAAATCTTTTTTCTCTGCAACTGTTGGTCTGATGGACATTAAATTTTGACCATAGGAGGGCCATAGGAGGGCATACACGACACCAACAATTATATTGGAGAATATAAATTTATGATGTCATTGCTCACGTCGTCTGGCAGCCATATTGAATCCAAAAAACGTTCAAAAACATGTTATATCAGGTCGTTGAAAGTATCAGAACATGCATGACATTATAACATGTTAGATCAGGTCACTGAAAGGATCAGACCATGCATGATATTATATCATGTTAGATCAGGTCACTGAAAGGATCAGACCATGCATGATATTATATCATGTTAGATCAGGTCACTGAAAGGATCAGACCATGCATGATATTATAACATGTTAGATCAGGTCACTGAAAGGATCAGAACATGCATTGGATTATAACATGTTAGATCAGGTTATTGAAAGGATCAGAACATGCATGACATTATAACATGTTAGATCAGGTCGTTGAAAGGATCAGAACATGCATGACATTATAACATGTTAGATCAGGTCGTTGAAAGGATCAGAACATGCATGACATTATAACATGTTAGATCAAGTCACTGAAAGGATCAGACCATGCATGATATTATATCATGTTAGATCAGTCCACTGAAAGGATCAGACCAAGCATGATATTATATCATGTTAGATCAGGTCACTGAAAGGATCAGACCATGCATGATATTATAACATGTTAGATCAGGTCACTGAAAGGATCAGAACATGCATTGGATTATAACATGTTAGATCAGGTTATTGAAAGGATCAGAACATGCATGACATTATAACATGTTAGATCAGGTCGTTGAAAGGATCAGAACATGCATGACATTATAACATGATAGATCAGGTCGTTGAAAGGATCAGAACATGCATGACATTATAACATGTTAGATCAAGTCACTGAAAGGATCAGGCCATGCATGATATTATATCATGTTCGATCAGGTCATTGAAAGGATCAGAACGTGAATGTTATAACATGTTAGATCAGGTCATTGAAAGTATCAGAACGTGCATGTTATAACATGTTAGATCAGGTCATTGAAAGTATCAGAACGTGCATGTTATAACATGTTAGATCAGGTCATTGAAAGTATCAGAACGTGAATGTTATAACATGTTAGATCAGGTCATTGAAAGGATTAGACCGTACATGACATTATAACACGTTCGATCAGGTCATTGAAAGTATCAGAACGTGCATATTATAACATGTTAGATCAGGTCATTGAAAGTATCAGAACGTGCATGTTATAACATGTTAGATCAGGTCATTGAAAGGATCAGAACGTGAATGTTATAACATGTTAGATCAGGTCATTGAAAGTATCAGAACGTGCATGTTATAACATGTTAGATCCGGTCATTGAAAGTATCAGAACGTGCATGTTATAACATGTTAGATCAGGTCATTGAAAGTATCAGAACGTGCATGTTATAACATGTTAGATCAGGTCATTGAAAGTATCAGAACGTGCATGTTATAACATGTTAGATCAGGTCATTGAAAGTATCAGAACGTGTATGTTATAACATGTTAGATCAGGTCATTGGAAGTATCAGAACGTGCATGTTATAACATGTTAGATCAGGTCATTGAAAGTATCAGAACGTGCATGTTATAATATGTTAGATCAGGTGAATGAAAGGATCAGAACATGCATGATATTAAAACATGTAAGATTGGGTAATTGAAATGGTCAGAACGTGCATGATATGACAACATGTTATATCAGGTCATTGAAAGGATTACGCTGTGCATTACATTATAACATGTTAGATCAGGTGAATGAAAGGATCAGCCCTCGCTATTCTAAATTCCTAATTGTAAAATTTACTTCAGTAAGGGTGTCGGGGTGGGGGCGGGGCAATATCGCAATTCACCTGAGCTCCTCACCACATACAAGGCTTTCATCCGCAGCTCAATGGAGTACTGCTCTCCCCTCTGGGCTGGTGCTCCTGCCTCACACCGAGCTCGGCTTCACGCTATTGAAACCAAAGCTTTCAGAATCATTGGAATCTCCCACGATGAAGCTAACTCCGAGGGCCTTTCACTCAATCACCGCAGGCAGGTAGGTGGTCTTTCTGTCTTCCACCGACTCCTCTCCGGCCTTGCTCCCCCAGCTCTCTCTGTGCTCTGTCCCCCAAATATTCCTTCAGGTCGCACAAGATCTGCCAGCAACCCTCTTATGGTTAAACTGCCGAAATCTAGGCTCTCTGCTCACCTTCACTCCTTCATCCCTCTTTTCTCCCGCCTCTGGAACAAACTCCCTCACTCTCTTCAATCCCACACCTCCCTCCAGGTCTTTAAAACAGCTGTTCACCACCATCTCTTATCTTCCCCCATCCAAAACCTTGATCTTTTCTACCCCCGTTAATTCACCCCAGATCCACTTTTCTGAAATTCCGACTTCTTTCCTGGAAGTCCTCGATGTGTCCATGTGGTTTTTTTTTTTTACCTCTCCCCCCCCCCCCCCCTTCCCATGCCTCCTCCCCCCCAAGCCCTCTCCCTCCCACAGATCTCCCGATGTCCCTGCTCACAAATGTTGTACTTGTGTGCTTCCCCCTCCCTCCCCGTCTTGTCTCCCGCTCCCTTTATTTTGTCTTATGTGTCCGGTTGTTTTTTTGTCATTAAAGCTAGCTCTTACACGAGCCTCGATCTTGTATACAAAAAAAAAAAAATTCACAAAACCCCTTGAGGGGTCAAAACCCCCCATCCAGAAAGACATTTTGGTAAATATAATACAGATTGTTTTTAAAGTTTTAAACTAAATAAATCACTATGACAAACATCTTAATTTTCTGTGCAGTTACGGCACCTTATGTTGTCCGAGCAAGTGAAAAATCATCATCGTTCCCACAACTAACGATAACATCAAGCAACTAGACCAGCAATTGGTAGGGCAGATACCTCCGCCAGGCTGAACAGTTTAGGTTTTGTATCCCACTGATGGGTCGGATCTGGATTCGGACCTGAACCAAAATCTAATTGGCTTTTTCTTATCGCCGAACAAACTCATTACCCTTGTTTTGTCACAAGTCATCCACAACTTTTTGAAATATCATGCGAGATGTCGTTTTTAGCCCTATCCCCATAATCCAAAGTCCTGCTCTAACAAGGTGCAGTCAAACGGCAGTTTTGTGAAAAGCCTTCGATGCGTTCTGACCCCAAACGAATAGTGACACAAACGATCAATATCAAACAATCACAAATGTGCCATGCTCCATACAGAGGGTCGGTGCTACCAAGGCAGTCTCTTGACTAGGGTCGCCACTCTGACACAATAAGTCAGGGCAGGAATCTGTAATTTGGCCAGGGTACTGGTGGTAGCTCGCATACCCTTTGGCCAGGGTACTGGTGGTAGCTCGCATACTCTTTGGCCAGGGTACTGGTGGTAGCTCGAAAACTCTTTGGCCAGGGTACTGGTGGTAGCTCACATACACTTTGGCCAGGGTACTGGTGGTAGCTCACATACTCTTTGGCCAGGGTACTGGTGGTAGCTCGCATACTCTTTGGCCAGGGTACTGGTGGTAGCTCGCATACTCTTTGGCCAGGGTACTGATGGTAGCTCGCATACTCTTTGGCCAGGGTACTGGTGGTAGCTCGCATACTCTTTGGCCAGGGTACTGGTGGTAGCTCACATACTCTTTGGCCAGGGTACTCGTGGTATCTCGCATACTCTTTGGCCAGGGTACTGGTGGTAGCTCGCATACTCTTTGGCCAGGGTACTGGTGGTAGCTCGAATACTCTTTGGCCAAGGTACTGGTGGTAGCTCGAATACTCTTTGGCCAGGGTACTGATGGTAGCTCGCATACTCTTTGGCCAGGGTACTGGTGGTAGCTCGCATACTCTTTGGCCAGGGTACTGGTGGTAGCTCGAATACTCTTTGGCCAGGGTACTGGTGGTAGCTCGCATACTCTTTGGCCAGGGTACTGGTGGTAGCTCGCATATCTTTGGCCAGGGTACTGGTGGTAGCTCGCATACTCTTTGGCCAGGGTACTGGTGGTCGCTCGCATACTCTTTGGCCAGGGTACTGGTGGTAGCTCGCATACTCTTTGGCCAGGGTACTGGTGGTAGCTCGCATACTCTTTGGCCAGGGTACTGGTGGTAGTTCACATACTCTTTGGCCAGGGTACTGGTGGTAGCTCGAATACTCTTTGGCCAGGGTACTGGTGGTAGCTCGAATACTCTTTGGCCAGGGTACTGATGGTAGCTCGCATACTCTTTGGCCAGGGTACTGGTGGTAGCTCGCATACTCTTTGGCCAGGGTACTGATGGTAGCTCGCATACTCTTTGGCCAGGGTACTGGTGGTAGCTCGCATACTCTTTGGCCAGGGTACTGGTGGTAGCTCACATACTCTTTGGCCAGGGTACTCGTGGTATCTCGCATACTCTTTGGCCAGGGTACTGGTGGTAGCTCGCATACTCTTTGGCCAGGGTACTGGTGGTAGCTCGAATACTCTTTGGCCAGGGTACAGGTGGTAGCTCGAATACTCTTTGGCCAGGGTACTGATGGTAGCTCGCATACTCTTTGGCCAGGGTACTGGTGGTAGCTCGCATACTCTTTGGCCAGGGTACTGGTGGTAGCTCACATACTCTTTGGCCAGGGTACTCGTGGTATCTCGCATACTCTTTGGCCAGGGTACTGGTGGTAGCTCGCATACTCTTTGGCCAGGGTACTGGTGGTAGCTCGAATACTCTTTGGCCAGGGTACAGGTGGTAGCTCGAATACTTTTTGGCCAGGGTACTGATGGTAGCTCGCATACTCTTTGGCCAGGGTACTGGTGGTAGCTCGAATACTCTTTGGCCAGGGTACTGGTGGTAGCTCGCATACTCTTTGGCCAGGGTACTGGTGGTAGCTCGCATACTCTTTGGCCAGGGTACTGGTGGTAGCTCGCATACTCTTTGGCCAGGGTACTGGTGGTCGCTCGCATACTCTTTGGCCAGGGTACTGGTGGTAGCTCGCATACTCTTTGGCCAGGGTACTGGTGGTAGCTCGCATACTCTTTGGCCAGGGTACTGGTGGTAGTTCACATACTCTTTGGCCAGGGTACTGGTGGTAGCTCGAATACTCTTTGGCCAGGGTACTGGTGGTAGCTCGAATACTCTTTGGCCAGGGTACTGATGGTAGCTCGCATACTCTTTGGCCAGGGTACTGGTGGTAGCTCGCATACTCTTTGGCCAGGGTACTGATGGTAGCTCGAATACTCTTTGGCCAGGGTACTGGTGGTAGCTCGCATACTCTTTGGCCAGGGTACTGGTGGTAGCTCGAATACTCTTTGGCCAGGGTACTGGTGGTAGCTTGCATACTCTTTGGCCAGGGTACTGGTGGTAGTTCACATACTCTTTGGCCAGGGTACTGGTGGTAGCTCGAATACTCTTTGGCCAGGGTACTGGTGGTAGCTCGAATACTCTTTGGCCAGGGTACTGATGGTAGCTCGCATACTCTTTGGCCAGGGTACTGATGGTAGCTTGCATACTCTTTGGCCAGGGTACTGGTGGTAGCTCGCATACTCTTTGGCCAGGGTACTGGTGGTAGCTCGAATAATCTTTGGCCAGGGTACTGGTGGTAGCTTGCATACTCTTTGGCGAGGGTACTGGTGGTAGCTCGCATACACTTTGGCCAGGGTACTGGTGGTAGCTCGCATACACTTTGGCCAGGGTACTGGTGGTCGCTCGCATACTCTTTGGCCAGGGTACTGGTGGTAGCTCGCATACTCTTTGGCCAGGGTACTAGTGGTAGCTCGCATACTCTTTGGCCAGGGTACTGGTGGTAGTTCACATACTCTTTGGCCAGGGTACTGGTGGTAGTTCACATACTCTTTGGCCAGGGTACTGGTGGTAGCTCGCATACTCTTTGGCCAGGGTACTGGTGGTAGTTCACATACTCTTTGGCCAGGGTACTGGTGGTAGCTCGAATACTCTTTGGCCAGGGTACTGGTGGTAGCTCGCATACTCTTTGGCCCGGGTACTGGTGGTAGCTCGCATACTCTTTGGCCAGGGTACTGGTGGTAGCTCGCATACTCTTTGGCCAGGGTACTGGTGGTCGCTCGCATACTCTTTGGCCAGGGTACTGGTGGTAGCTCGCATACTCTTTGGCCAGGTTACTGGTGGTAGCTCGCATACTCTTTGGCCAGGGTACTGGTGGTAGCTCGCATACTCTTTGGCCAGGGTACTGGTGGTAGCTCGCAAACTCTTTGCGAAGGACACTGCAGGATCTTTACTGTCCACAAAGTAATGTCGGCAGATACGACTCCCAAGGGCTGGCTGGATATCCTGGAGGTCTGCCCACTCACCTCTGAGCTGTCTTGCCCAGCAAAAATCCGTCATCCTGTGGTTTCGCAAGCAGGGTGAGGAATAAAAATCTGTGTGCATTCCCTCGGGAGAAAGTTCAACTGAACGTCAAGTTTAGTTAGATTAGCCATGAAAGTTAAAGATCCCATGGTATTTTTGCTTGGAGGATGCGAGCCATCTCCAACACCCTGACATAAATTCCAAAAATCCTATGCCAACCAACAGGGAGCACCGCAACAGCGACACAGCGGCAGTGCAGGTAATGAAGCAAAGCAGCAGCCATGTGCAGCACACAGAATGATGGTGATAAGGAACAAGAAAAAGGGAAGGCTATATTTCGGATTTTAACTTGTAAACTGCAACTGGAACTGGAACTGGAAAGCTTATTGTGGAAAACCTCACACCATTTCCCAAAGACTCGCAGCACCGCCAAATAAGGAGTTCTGTCGTTATCCTGGGTAGATGTTTGAAGGTAGAGGATATGTTTCTAGGATATGCTTGGCATCTGACGAGTCAAGCATGAGTTCGTGCACTCTCCGAATGGTGGATGCCAATTTCGACCCTGTGTGTCGACGTTCCCCAGGGTGGTGCGGATGGGTGGTGCACAAGGCCATTCCGAGCCTTATTACCTTTCAAGACCCTTGCATTGTCCCCAAGTCGAGACTTGCTATTTTGTCCGTTACTTGTGTGATACGCGATTTCCTCTGCCCCCATCGCCTCTGCACCAATTGCCTCTGCCCCCATTGCCTCTGCCCCCATTGCCTCTGCACCCATTGCCTCTGCACCCATCGCCTCTGCCCCCATCGCCTCTGCCCCCATCGCCTCTGCACCCATTGTCTCTGCCCTCATTGTCTCTGCCCTCATTGTCTCTGCCCCCATTGTCTCTGCCCCCATTGTCTCTGCCCCCATTGTCTCTGCCACCATTGCCTCTGCCCCCATTGCCTCTGCCCCCATTGCCTCTGTCCTCATAGCCTCTGCCCCCATTGCCTCTGCCCCCATTGCCTCTGCCCCCATTGTCTCTGCCCCCATTGTCTCTGCCTCCATTGTCTCTGCCCCCATTGCCTCTGCCCCCATTGCCTCTGCCCCCATTGCCTCTGCCCTCATTGTCTCTGCCCCCATTGCCTCTGCCCCCATTGCCTCTGCCCCCATTGCCTCTGCCCTCATTGTCTCTGCCCTCATTGTCCCTGCCCCCATTGCCTCTGCCCTCATTGCCTCTGCCTCCATTGTCTCTGCCCCCATTGCCTCTGCCCCCATTGTCTCTGCCTCCATTGTCTCTGCCCCCATTGCCTCTGCCCCCATTGTCTCCTCCCTCATTGTCTCTGCCCCCATTGCCTCTGCCCCCATTGCCTCTGCCCCCATTGTCTCTGCCTCCATTGTCTCTGCCTCCATTGTCTCTGCCTCCATTGTCTCTGCCCCCATTGCCTCTGCCCCCATTGCCTCTGCCCCCATTGTCTCTGCCTCCATTGTCTCTGCCTCCATTGTCTCTGCCTCCATTGTCTCTGCCCCCATTGCCTCTGCCCTCATTGTCTCTGCCTCCATTGTCTCTGCTCCCATTGCCTCTGCCCTCATTGTCTCTGCCTCCATTGTCTCTGCCTCCATTGTCTCTGCCTCCATTGCCATTGCCTCTGCCCTCATTGCCTCTGCCCCCATTGCCTCTGCCTCCATTGTCTCTGCCTCCATTGCCTCTGCCCTCATTACCTCTGCCCCCATTGCCTCTGCCCCCATTGCCTCTGCCTCCATTGCCTCTGTCCTCATTGCCTCTGCCTCCATTGTCTCTGCCCTCATTGCCTCTGCCTCCATTGCCTCTGCCCCCATTGCCTCTGCCCTCATTGTGTCTGCCTCCATTGTCTCTGCCCACATTGCCTCTGCCTCCATTGTATCTGCCTCCATTGCCTCTGCCCTCATTGCCTCTGCCCCCATTGCCTTTGCCCTCATTGTCTCTGCCTCCATTGTCTCTGCCTCCATTGCCTCTGCCCTCATTGCCTCTGCCTCCATTGTCTCTGCCCCCATTGACTCTGCCTCCATTGCCTCTGCCCTCATTGCCTCTGCCTCCATTGCCTCTGCCCCCATTGCCTCTGCCCTCATTGTCTCTGCCTCCATGGTCTCTGCCCCCATTGCCTCTGCCCTCATTGCCTCTGCCTCCATTGCCTCTGCCTCCATTGCCTCTGCCCTCATTGTCTCTGCCTCCATTGTCTCTGCCCCCATTGCCTCTGCCCCAATTGTCTATGCCCCCATTGCCTCTGCCCTCATTGTCTCTGCCTCCATTGTCTCTGCCCCCATTGCCTCTGCCCCCATTGCCTCTGCCCCCATTGTCTCTGCCCCCATTGCCTCTGCCCCCATTGCCTCTGCCTCCATTGCCTCTGCCCCCATTGCCGCTGCCCCCATTGCCTCTGCCTCCATTGCCTCTGCCTCCATTGCCTCTGCCCCCATTGTCTCTGCCCCCATTGCCTCTGCCTCCATTGCCTCTGCCCCCATTGCCTCTGCCCTCATTGTCTCTGCCTCCATTGTCTCTGCCTCCATTGTCTCTGCCCCCACTGCCTCTGCCCCCATTGCCTCTGCCCCCATTGTCTCTGCCCCCATTGCCTCTGCCCCCATTGCCTCTGCCCCCATTGTCTCTGCCCCCATTGTCTCTGCCCCCATTGCCTCTGCCCCCATTGCCTCTGCCCCCATTTCCTCTGCCCCCATTGCCTCTGCCCCCATTGCCTCTGCCTCCATTGTCTCTGCCCCCATTGCCTCTGCCCTCATTGCCTCTGCCTCCATTGCCTCTGCCTCCATTGCCTCTGCCTCCATTGCCTCTGCCCTCATTGTCTCTGCCTCCATTGTCTCTGCCTCCATTGTCTCTGCCCCCATTGTCTCTGCCCCCATTGTCTCTGCCCCCATTGCCTCTGCCCCCATTGCCTCTGCCCTCATTGTCTCTGCCCCCATTGCCTCTGCCCCCATTGTCTCTGCCTCCATTGTCTCTGCCCCAATTGCCTCTGCCCCCATTGCCTCTGCCCCCATTGCCTCTGCCCCCATTGTCTCTGCATCCATTGTCTCTGCATCCATTGTCTCTGCCCCCATTGCCTCTGCCCTCATTGCCTCTGCCTCCATTGCCTCTGCCCCCATTGCCTCTGCCCCCATTGTCTCTGCCCCCATTGTCTCTGCCCCCATTGTCTCTGCCCCCATTGCCTCTGCCCTCATTGCCTCTATCGGCGATTTAATGACGGAGCGCATTTCTGCAGCTCTGAAAGTAGGGGCAGTGTTGTGAGTTTTTACAAGATATTACACCATGTAAAGCATAGTATTGCTCATGATGAGCCGAGCTGTGGTTCTGGCTTGGGGATTTATAGCCGGCGAAGCCGGTGTTGTCAATAAACGAGTACGTATTATGTTGAAAACCTGATTATACCTTGGCTCGAGAATCCGAAGCGCAGTGGAGGCCGCCATCTTGCGGATGCGGAAGTATGCATAACAAATTTAAAACGTTCATTAGGAGTTTCTTTCACCCGTCATCGTTTGATTCACAATCTTATGCACCTCCAATGTATTAATAAAATAATTTAAGACCAACATCGGCCCGCACGGGCCTGGTTATCTTCAAGAAAACGCGTCACCAAACACCGGACCCAATGAGAGTCGAGCATTTGCAAAAATATTTCCAAAATGAAATCACTCAATGGTGGCCGCCATCGACCGGATGCGGAAGTTTGCATAAAACAATTGCGAAAAAGTTCAATAGGAGTTTGTTTCACCCGTCGTTCTTTGATTCACAATCTAATGAAACCTCTAATTTGTAATTAAAATACGTTAAGACCAACCTCGTTATCTTCAACGAAAATCGTCATCAAACACCAGAACCAATGAGATTCGAGCATTTGAAAAAATATTATTACGCGTTTCGGAGGGTGAAAACGGCGTCAAATATTCTAACATTGACGAAGAATTATTTTTTAGAAATCTCACGGCCGTATGGGATAGTTTTTCACGGCCAGAAATATGGTATAAGCAGTTTACATATTTAGATTAGAAATACGGATAGTTTTTCACGGCCGGAAATATCCGAAGTTGAGATGGAATTCACCGAATTAATCACTGCAAGCTAACGTCTTCTGGTGGAGGAAGCCACAGTGCCCGGAGAGTCAGAGAACCAGCCCTGGTGCCTGACAGCGACTGAAGTTAGAAGACGACACACATACGGTACTGTGAAAACGTATGTTAAGCCCAGTTAAAATTTCTTAAAATAGGCCCTAAGCTAGCACAATGTATAGTTACTTCCTTAAGCTTCTTGTGACATTTATTGTATGCACGTATTGCCATTGGGGAGGACTCTCTGCTCTTCTCTTTTACCAAGTCTTAGCAGGTCTTACCAGTCTTACCAGAAGAGTGCGGTTGCAAGGTACCTACTACACCTACCTACTACCAACTACCTAACCTACTGATGCCATAGTGATGGGTAAAATAGTGGCAAGAGGCTTTGGCTTCGCTGGCTCATTGCCTCTTTGCAGTCTCTACTAGTATTTTACAATAATTGCTTAATTACCCTGCGCTCGCCTTAGCGAAAACAGCGTTAAGCATTCAGTTGCGTACGTGTGCTGTACGTGTGCCATATGCCGTAAGTGTCTGCATTTTAAAAATCTCTTTTCTGGGCAACCGTTGGTCCGAAATTTTACCATAGAAGCGCCTCCACCTGTGCAATGTTTTATTCATAACTAGCAGAAGTATCCGGCATTGCCGGGCGGGGGAGGGGAGGGGGAGGGGGAAGGGGAGGGGAGAGGAACGGAGGGGGGGGGGGGGAGCGAGCCCCTTGGCAAAGCGAGCGATTTTTTTTTTCATCGCGTCATAGCGTCATAGCGTCATAGCGTCATAGCGTCATAGCGTCATCGCGTCATAGCGTCATAGCATTCATAGCGTCATAGCGTTTTTTTTTCCATAGCGTTCATAGCATCATAGCGTTTATAGCGTCATATCGTCATATCGTTCATAGCGTCATAGCGATTTTTTTTTTCATAGCGTCATAGTGTCATATCGTTCATAGCGTTCATAGCGTCATAGCGATTTTTTTTTTCATAGCGTCATAGTGTCATATTGTAACGAACTCAAGCAGACTCCATCGTGCCGGAAGCGGAAAGCGCGTTTATTGACGCGGTGATGATTCACTCGTGTCTGGCGAATAAGCGCGTCCGATAAACCACAACAACAATGCAAATACAAGTCAGAATAATACGTTACATCCTCCTTTCTTTCAAGGAAGCCACTTTAAAGGAAACCAGCAAAGCAAATAACTCTATAAAGTAAAACTTACACTGAATTAATTAACAAACAGCATCACATTCAGATCACGTGAATCAATTGATTTAAATTTAAAGATCCAGACGTCTGGGAGGGTTAACCGCTCTGCCGCTCCTTGTGATGAACTTGGTATTTCTGGGAGATGCAGTGGCTCGAGGCGATGACACTGATGGGAGACTTTGGGATTCAGATGCTTGCTCACTTGGACTTGGGGACTTGCAGCAGTTCCCCACTGGGGTGTCCTGTTGAGTGGTGGGATCAGGGAAGTCCTCATGTCCTGGGAAGAGTAAAAGCGAGAGAGTGGCTGACTTCCCACCGGGCCAACATTGGCTGAATGAGGCACTCTGCGGAGATGGAGCCTGTTACGCCGGTACACATTGTTTGGGGTCCTCAGCAAATATGACCGGGAGCTGTTGTGGCGCGCCTCAACTACAGCCGGAATCCAATGCCTGGCCTCCGGGTTTGGCAACATCCTAACACTGTCTCCCGGCTGGAGCGGTGGCAAATCTGACATAGATGGCTTGTCATGATAGTATTTTTGTTTCTCCTTCTGTGTGTCAAGGCGTGATCTCACAAGGTGATGGTCATACCGCGCAGGCATGAGAAGAGTGCGGTTGCAAGGCAGTGTGTTTCTGGGGCGTCTTCCCATTAGGAGCTGAGCCGGGGACAAGTTTATTCCTTCAAGTGGAGTGGTGCGGTAGTCTAGCAGGGCTAAGTACTTTTCTGCTGACTTCTTCCAGAGCCTTTTCACTGTCTGGATCGCTCTTTCTGCCTCTCCATTGGCACGTTGGTGCTTGGGGGACACAATGTCGTGAGTTATGCCATATTCTTTGCAAAACTGAGAAAATTCCTCTGACGTGTACTGACTTCCGGAATCGCTTCACAGCTTCTCTGGAATACCATGTCGACAAAACTGCTGCTTGAGAGCTTCGATTACAGAGCGAGCTGTAATGTCCTTGAGGCAATCCACCTCCACAAACTTGGAGTAATAATCGACCGTGAGCAAATACTGCTTTGATTCGAAGTCAAAAACGTCGCTTCCAACTTCGATGAATGGAAGATCAGGCGTGTAAGTCGGCAAGAGAGGCTCCCGTTGCTGAGCGCTTTGATACTCTGCACACTTGCAACAATTCCGTACAGTTTCTTCGATGTCAGAGTTCATTGAGGGCCAATACATGACCTCGCGAGCACGCTGCTTACACTTGTTCACTCCGAGGTGCGATTCATGAATCAAGCTCAGCATTCTGGGTCTGAGGCTTGGCGGGATGACAAGGCGCATGCCTCTGTAGACAACACTGTCTGAGACTGCCAATTGCGTTCTGGAGTCAAAGTACGGACGGACCTGTGCTGGGACTTCCTTTCGGGAGTCAGGCCATCCACTTGCAATGACACCGCAGAGAAGGCTCATTTGACTCAGAGTAGCTTCCTGGATTTCGAGGTATTTCCCACTCGTGATCGCAAGGAACTGGAACATGTTCACAGGCTCAAGGTCTTTCCCAGCTTCTGAGTCGGTGTCCGGTAGAGGTGCACGGGACAATGTGTCGGGGAGCACCATCTCAGAACCACGGCAGTAGTTAACCTCCAAGTCATACCGTTGAAGCTTGAGCAACATACGCTGTAAACGCATGGGAGAAGATAGGAGAGGCTTCTTGAAGATTTCCTCAAGGGGTTTATGGTCATTATATACCACTACTGATTTTCCAAAGATATAGTAGTGAAATGCTTCTGTTGCATGGACGATTGAGAGCATTTCCTTCTCAATCATAGCGTAGCGACACTCAGTATCGGTCATACTGCGTGATGTGAACGCTATAGGGTTGCCATTCTGGAGCAAACAGGCTCCTACAGCGTTTTGGCTGGCATCGGCTTGTATTTCAACTGGCTGACTTACATCGTAGTACTGAAGGACCGGGGCCGAAATACATGCTTGCTTCAGCTTCTTGAAGGACAGCTCCTGAGCTGACTGCCAGGAGAACTCCACGTCCGCCTTGCAGAGATCACGGAGAGGCTTGCTTGTGTCACTTAGGTTGGGGATAAACTTCCCTAAATACTGAACGAATCCAAGGAAACGCTTGACGCCTTGTTTGTCTGTTGGACGTGGCATTTTCTCAACTGCCTTCGTCTTGAATGGATCTGGTAGCACTCCTTCTGCAGTAAGCAGGTGGCCTACATAAGGGACTGAGGTTCGCTGGATGAGGCATTTTCGGAAGTTTAGTTGCAGGTTATAACTTGTAGCTCGTTGCATAACTCGCTTCAGTACACAGTCGTGGTGGGTGATGTCACGACCAGCAACTAAAATGTCATCCATTACCGCTGTTGCCCATTCTATCCCTTCTAGCATCTGGTCCATGATTCGCTGGAATATCTCCGGCGAGCACCTCAATCCATAAGGGAGACGCAGCCAGCGGTATCTCCCTACAGGTGTATTGAACGTGGTCAAGAATGAAGAAGGCTCGTCAAGGCGAATTTGCATGAACCCACTGCGGGCGTCAAGCACAGAAAATACTTTGGCTCCAGGGATTTGAGCTAAAACTTCCTGAACAGTTCTCATTGGGTAGTGCTCACGTTTTGTGCACTTGTTTAAGTCTTTGGGGTCTATACAGATGCGGACTTTGCCGTTGCGAAGAGCTACTACCATGGAACTCACCCACTCAGTCGGTCGTTCTACCTTCGCGATGTGACCTTCGGTGACCATCTCTTGTAGCTTGTCAACTATTTGCTCTCTTAATGCTGCAGGCTGTCTGCGAGGAGCGTGAACTACTCCCTGTGACCCTTCTACAAGCTTGATCCGATAAGTTCCGGGAAGAGTTCCAGTTGTCTTGGCAACTTCTGGAAACTCAGAGATTACTGCTTCCTGAGACACATTGACTAGAGGCTGAACAAGAGACAACTTATCGAGCTTGACAATGAGGCCTAGGGCTTCCGAGGTAGCGCCTGACATTACATTCTCCTGATCGAGGTCAATGACCTCAAAACTGGCTCTAACGGTCTTGTTTTTGTGAGAGAGAGGGAGTGTCACGGTACCGACAGGATGGATAGTATGGTTCGAGTATGTTTTAAGAACTTTATGCGACGAGTGTAGATCGCCTGCGAGGTGCTGGACTAACTGGTAGTCGTTGAGTGTTAGTGTGTTGCACCTTGCACCCGTGTCAATCCGGAACCGAGTCGGCTGACCCAGCAACGTGACAGTCTGTGCCCACTTGTCATGAGTAGCCGTATTGATGCTTGGTTGTAGAGCGGAGATCCTTAAAATTTCAGATTCCTTGACGAGTTCTTGAGGAAGATCTACATGATCTAGACTGGTCTCCTCATCAAGGGACTTTAGGTCGCGCAGTCTCTTCCGACACGCCGCAAACCAGTGACCAGGCTTCTTGCAGTAGAAGCAGCTAGAATTAATTGCTGGACACTTGGCTTGCCTGTGCACTGACTGGCCACATTTGCTGCAGGGACCGTCATTCCGAAACCGATTCTCAGCTTTGAACAGCTCAGTGGCTTGTGCATGCCTATCAGGCTTGCTCTTACAATGTTGAGTCTGGTGCTGAGTTCGTTCGTTTTCAGATCTGAGGGCTGAGATGAGAGCATCTTCATCTCGGACTATTCTCATATGTTTCTGCGAGAGCTCTAGCTGTTGGCCAATTTCTATAGCTTTAGCTAGTGAGAGCTCCTCACCCCTATCGAGTAATTTCTCTTGGACCCTCTTATCATGGCTGCCATCAATGATGCAATCGACGATTATGTCGTCTGGGTCTTGGTAATCGCAATCCATGAGAATTATCCTCAGATCTTTTATGAAATGATCAAAAGACTCACCACTCCGCTGGCGCCTTTGTTTCAGTCGGTGTCTGGCAACTCTTTTGTTCTTTCTGGGCTGCACATAGTTCTGGAATTTGTTCAGCACTTCCTGCGGGTCGTCTTTCTCTCCTTCCTCCCAAGATAGAGTTTGGTAGATTTGACGACCTTGTTCGCCGATCCACGTTCCGAGCCATCCTGCTTGACGAGGCTTCGTTATGTCTGCGAGCGGCCCTGACAAGACAAAACTGACGTGATTTCTGAACCGGCAAAACTTCTGGTAGAGATCCAGACTCTCCCAGTCGATCGAGGGATGATCAAAGTTCGGAGATGCCATATTTATGGAGACGAATGGCGGCTTATGGCGCGAATATCAACGAACTTCTGACACCATGTAACGAACTCAAGCAGACTCCATCGTGCCGGAAGCGGAAAGCGCGTTTATTGACGCGGTGATGATTCACTCGTGTCTGACGAATAAGCGCGTCCGATAAACCACAACAACAATGCAAATACAAGTCAGAATAATACGTTACACATATCGTTCATAGCGTTCATAGCGTCATAGCGATTTTTTTTTTCATAGCGTCATAGTGTCATATCGTTCATAGCGTTCATAGCATCATAGCGTTCATAGCGTCATAGCGTTCATAGCGTCATAACGTTCATAGCGTCATAGCGTTCATAGCGTCATAGCGATTTTTTTTTTCATAGCGTTCATAGCGTCATAGCGTTCATAGCGTCATAGCGTCATAGCGTTCATAGCGTCATAACGTTCATAGCGTCATAGCGTTCATAGCGTCATAGCGATTTTTTTTTTCATAGCGTCATAGCGTCATAGCGTTCATATCGTTCATAGCGTCATAGCGTTCATATCGTTCATAGCATCATAGCGTTCATAGCGTCATAGCGTTCATAGCGTCATAGCGATTTTTTTTTTCATAGCGTCATAGCGTTCATAGCGTCATAGCGTTCATATCGTTCATATCGTTCATAGAGTCATATCGTTCATAGCGTCATAGCGTTCATAGCGTCATAGCGTCATAGCGTTCATAGCGTCATAACGTTCATAGCGTCATAGCGATTTTTTTTTCATAGCATCATAGTGTCATATCGTTCATAGCGTTCATAGCGTCATAGCGTTCATAGCGTCATAGCGTCATAGCGTTCATAGCGTCATAACGTTCGTAGCGTCATAGCGTTCATAGCGTCATAGCGATTTTTTTTTTCATAGCGTTCATAGCGTCATAGCGTTCATAGCGTCATAGCGTCATAGCGTTCATAGCGTCATAACGTTCATAGCGTCATAGCGTTCATAGCGTTATAGCGATTTTTTTTTTCATAGCGTCATAGCGTCATAGCGTTCATATCGTTCATAGCGTCATAGCGTTCATATCGTTCATAGCTTCATAGCGTTCATAGCGTCATAGCGTTCATAGCGATTTTTTTTTTCATAGCGTCATAGCGTTCATAGCGTCATAGCGTTCATATCGTTCATAAGTCATATCGTTCATAGCGTCATAGCGATTTTTTTTTTCATAGAGTCATATCGTTCATAGCGTTCATAGCGTCATAGCGATTTTTTTTTTCATAGCGTCATAGCGTCATAGTGTTCATAGCGTCATAGCGATTTTTTTTTTCATAGTGTCATAGCGGTCATAGAATCATATCGTTCATAGCGTTCATAGCGTCATAGCGCTCATAGCGTTATAGCGATTTTATTTTTCATAGCTTCATAGCGTCATAGCGTCATAGCGTTCATAGCGTCATATCGTTCATAGCGTCATAGCGCTCATAGCGTTATAGTGATTTTATTTTTCATAGTGTCATAGTGGTCATAGAATCATATCGTTCATAGCGTTCATAGCGTCATAGCGTTCATAGCGTCATAGCGATTTTTTTTTTCATAGTGTCATAGCGGTCATAGAATCATATCGTTCATAGCGTTCATAGCGTCATAGCGCTCATAGCGTTATAGCGATTTTATTTTTCATAGCTTCATAGCGTCATAGCGTCATAGCGTTCATAGCGTCATATCGTTCATAGCGTCATAGCGCTCATAGCGTTATAGCGATTTTATTTTTCATAGCGTCATAGCGTCATAGCGTTCATAGCGTCATATCGTTCATAGCGTTCATAGCGTCATCACGTGATCGCTCTGAGCGAATCAGCGCCCACCTTCTCTGATTCCGTTGATTCTGTGCGCTGAAATGCGCTGAGGTAAATATGAATAACAAATATGGATCGTCAAATATTTTGAGTCCGGCCATGTTCGTCCCAGGCTCAATGGCCATGTCTATGCCAAATATCAAGCACGTAAGCCTCTCCGTTTAGGAGTCTATCGGTAACATTACACACACACACACACACACACACACAAACTGTGTTTTATATATATAGATTATGACGTCATAGGTCACGTGGTATGGACGCCATCTTGGAAAAACGTTACACCTCGATATCTCCCAAACTGCTCAATGGGAAAAAATTGAAACAAGGCTCGTTGTCAAGTACTTACCATGGGGAATAAGATATGTTGATGGTGATGTCATCGGGGCCTTAATTATGACGTCATACTTCGACAAGTACAACGCTTGATCTGATCAGTATGACTAAAACAAAAATTCCTCTGCAACTGTTAGACCGATGGACACAAAATTTGCAGAATATGTGCAGCTCCTCCTGTAGAATTTTAAATGATAATCATGACGTTATAGGTCACGTGGTACGGGCGCCATCTTGGAAAAATCGATAAATGTTGCACCTCGATATCTCCGAAACCGCTCCATGGAAAAAATTGAAACATGGCTCATTGTCAAGTACTCACAATGGTGAATGAGATATGTTAATCATGTCATCTGTGCCTTCGTTATGACGTCATAATTCGACAAGTTCATCACTTATCCATCCGATCATTATTAATTTTTTTCAGCAACTGTTGGTCTGATGGACACGAAATTTTCACCATAGGAGCACCTCCTCCTTTAGAATATTTTTATGATAATTATGACGTCATAGGTCATGTGGGGCAGGCGCCATCTTGGAAAAAACAAAAAATGTTGCACCTCAATATCTCCAAAACCGCTGCATTCAAAAAATTGAAACATGGTTCATTGTAAAGAACTCCATATGGGGAATAGGTGTTGTTAACGATGACGTCATTGGTGCCATAATTATGACGTCATAATTCGACAGGGACAACGCTTGGTCTGATCAGTTTGAAATGTATTGAGCGTGATCTATGCAACAATTATAACAGAGAATATAAATTTATGATGTCATCACTCACGTGGTCTGGCAGTCATATTGGATCAAAGAAAAACAATGTTCAAAAACAGAAGAGTTGGCTCGCAGCAAGTTCAGTGCACAGGGTAAGTATTCTATGAATTGAACATGTTGAGCATGCCAAGTCTTTCCTTGAAAAATCAGAACTACACTCAGCCCACAAGGTATTTGTCCATAGCTCAATTGAGTATTGCTCTCACCAATAGGTCGACGCCCCAGCATCGGATACGTGCAATCCAAAGCTCAACATTCTTGGCATCTTCCATGATGAGGCCAAAGCACAAGGCCTGTCACTCTCACATTACAAAGAGGCTGGAGGACTCTGTTTATATTATTTACTGACTCTCCTCCACTCTATAGTTTAGTGGTGGCTTAACAGTTAAGGTAGTTGGCTGAGGATATTGAGGTCCTGAGTTCAAGTCCTAGTTGTGCCAAAATAACACGAGGTGGGTTGACAATGTTTGTCATTCCGAGGTCGGAAAAATTTGCACCAGCTTCCAGAGACGAGTGAGCCAATCGAGTATCCTGGGATGGAGTGGCGATCCGTCCAAGATTGTGCCCCCGAGATAATGAAACTACCTCAGCAGTCGTATGTACTTGACTGCACTGACATTTGAAGTCATCCTCCATCTTTAAACTTTCTTTCTTTACCTCCAATAACCCTACCTAACTCAACTTAGCTCGTACGTACAGGTTACTGTGTTTCCTTTGCTTCCCTTTTCCTGTCCAATAGCTGATCGTGTCCAACTGCTGCTCCGACTGCCCCACTGTGAGTTCATGGCCCCTGGCACCTTGCTCTTGCATGAGCCTCGATCCTGTAAAGAAAAAAAAATCGACATATTTCACAATCAGAAGAAAGGGAGAATGTGGAGATGGAAGTATGTGGAAAATTAAAGAATGTTGACAAGGAGTATTCCAGTGGATAAACATTCCCAAATAACCTGATAAGGCTGAGGAAGGATGTATATGCCTGGTAGCGGACAGGGTGTAAGGCAAAAATGAGAGAATCAAGAGGCCACTGACCTGTCTGCAGTGAAAAAGGAGCAGGCCCTGATTCTGAAATTCCAGATGGTAAGTTCCAATGATATTCAATGTCTGGGAGAACAAGGTTGGTCTGTTTGGCATTCATATCTGAGCATACATCTTGTGATTCACACACACACACACACACACACACACACACACACACACACACACACACAACAAGGTTGGTCTGTTTGGCATTCATATCTGAGCATACATCTTGTGACACACACGACACACACACACACACACACACACACACCACACACACAACACACACACACACACACACACACACGTATTGCTATTGAACCAAGTGGTTGTGTTTTTTGGGAACCCAGGTTAAAATCTCATATATCATATTATTTATCCGTTTTCGATTCAAGTTGTTGCAATCTATTTATAAAATGAGCTCGGTCTTGGCATGCCTGCATCCGCCCGTCAACAATCGCCCTATCGGGGATTTACCCTCCCTCCCCCAACCCTTCTTTCCCCCCCTATCCCTCCTCCTCCCCTCCACACTCTTCCCCTTCTCCCCTTTCCCCTTCTCTCCCCCCCTCCTCCTCCTCTCTCTCCCCCCCTCCTCTCTCCCCCCCCCCTCCCTCCTCTCTCCCCCTCCTCCTCCTCTCTCCCCCCTCCTTCTCCTCTCTCTTCCCTCCTTCTCCTCTCTCTTCCCTCCTTCTCCTCTCTCCCTCCTCCTCCTCTCTCCCTCCTCCTCTCTCCCCCCTCCTCCTCCTCTCTCCCCCTCCTCCTCCTCTCTCCCCCCTCCTCCTCCTCTCTCCCCCCTCCTCCTCTCTCCTCCCTCCTCCTCCTCTCTCCCCCCCTCCTCCTCCTCTCTCCCCCCTCCTCCTCTCTCCCTCCTCCTCCTCCTCTCTCCCCCCTCCTCCTCTCCTCCCCCCCTCCTCCTCTCTCCCCCCTCCTCCTCCTCTCTCCCCCCTCCTCCTCCTCTCTCCCCCCTCCTTCTTCTCTCTCTCCCCCCTTCTCCTCTCTCCCCCCCCTCCTCCCTCCTCTCTCCCCCCCTCCTCCTCTCTCCCCCCCTCCTCTTGCATTCCTTTTCTAGTTCATTTAAAAGTACAATAATGTCTTCTCGAGTTTTCTCCTGGTGCATGTGATGAATGTCCAAACTTCTCCAGGATCTCAAGAATGTTTTAAAAATAAAATAATACAAAGATGGAAGTTAAGTAATTGTCATGTTGTCTCGGCCAAGTTTTCGATCTCCGCAGAAGTTCAAGATCATGCAGTCGTGAAATCTGATGTATACATCTTCTGTAGATCTCTACTGTTTGGTGATTCATTTTTGTGTATCACTAAACTGAACACAACCACTTCCTCCACCACCACCGCT